>NC_083359.1:83051785-83362857 GCF_030254825.1 Meriones unguiculatus | reverse complement strand
TCCTGCATGTTTAAGGGCTCTGAAAATACCCCAGTTTCTAAATCTTTTCTATGGACATGATCTCAGTAGCATCCCATTACAGGGAGGGACCTCAATGGGTCACTGTGGAGATGAGAAGTGAAAGGGCAATAGCAGCAGGACACAGTGGTCCACATCTGTAAACCTAGAGCTGAGGGTGCTGTGGCAGGAGGATCGTGAGTTCAAGGTCAGCCTGGGTTATCGTATCATAAAACCCTGTCTCAAAATAAATAGTTGGGTGTGATGGTTTGTACTTTTCATCCCAGAAGTCTGGAGACAATGGTAGGTGGAACTCTGAATTGTGGGCCAGTCTGATATACATAGTGAGCTCCAGGCCAGCCAGGGCTGCATAGTGAAACCCTGTCTCAGAGAGACAGACAAATAAAAATAGATGCATGAGCTACTTGCAAACTTCACCAAACTCTTATGAAAAACAGTGAGTAGAAAATAGCTGTGGGGCCTGCTTAGAATTAAACAGTGGGCCTGAGAGAAAATAAATCATTGTGCAATCCGAGTTTAGATCATGTGAGATGAAGAATGTTTTTCACGTGAAAGGGAGTGCATGTTGTTATTTTTGGCAGCATTAAAAGTGCCAGAATAAGGATGTGGGGGCTGAGCCACTGAGTCCCTTACAACCCCTTCTCCACATTTTAGTCGAGTATAATGTCACATCTGGATCTGTAATAAGCCAAAGAAGACAACTTTTGGCAAGGTTTTACCAACAAACCACTTGTGTGCATACCTTTGTAAATTCTAAAAACACTTTGAATTCACAAGCATACATATTTCCAAGATTTCAGAAAAAGATTTGTGGGATTTTATAACTGTTAATGACTGGGAGAGGGGTTGCTCTAAGAGGCACTGTGAGCAAGCTAGAACCACCTCTTTAATAGGAGAACTCAATCGTTATATCTACAGTAATTAGGTCAGAATAAAAATACTATAGAGTTGTGGACCAGAAGCTCAGAGAAATTAGGAAAAATTTTCTCTTAACTAGAGAATGTCAGAATAAAGGAAAAGCCTTTTAGCATACTTCAGAATTCTTTGAACTGTTATCGCATGCATGCATGACTTAGTTGTGAAAACCAACTAACCAATCTGCCTTGAGTTTTTATACTATGCTAGGTAGGCACTGTGTCTTGCAATGTAATAGAATCCTCAAGAGTTCTAATATGGAAAGTAAACTTGCTTGTGAAACTCTAATGTGCACAAACTGCAAGCGCCTGTCTAGAATTATGAATAGAAAAGGGAGTGGGCAGCTGTTTTCCAGCTAAGAGAAAGTAAGTTTTCACGGGTGCGGGGAGGTGATGGGCCTGGCAAACCAGAGCAAGTGGGGCGGGGTGGGTAAGGGCAGTGAGGATTCTTCTTGTTGCTAGACCTGTCAGCATCTGGAGATCTGAATGCAACCAAAGCAAGAGGAAGGCAGAAAGGGAAGACAGACGTGGCATGACAGCGAGAGTTTCACCATAAAGTAAGGGAAAACAGCCTTTAAAACAAGAAGGTGCTAAGTTGTTTGCCCCTACTCCCTTTGTGTGTGAAATAAAGGATCATTTACATAGGAAAAATTTATATTTAATGTTTACTCTCAACGTGGAAGACCGTGAGAAAATATACAAGAGCAGGCAGTGTTTTACAGATGTTCAGTATAAAGTGAACCTTTTTTTTTTTTTAAAGATTGCAAGTGAAATATATGGAGTGAGTGAAGCATGACTCATTGGATCAGGGTCCCAAAGCATCAAGCTAACTAATCTCACAGGTGGTCTTCAAGAGGGCCCTAATCCAGATTGACTCTTTTAAGGGCATGAACAAATATGATGAGATCATTGTTTGCCTTATACTCATCTCAGCAGCTGTAGCAGCTGCACTGTCTCTTCAAACGCCCAGATTATAGGTTTAACCTTAGGGTTGTGCCATTGCAGCTTAGTGGATGGAAAGAGGTTTCTTGAAATGCCAGGCTTTGATAGATCAGAAATCATAGCGTGGGAGCTATATGCAAAAGGATTTCAATGGGAAGTCATCAGATACATTGTGAATAAAATACTGTATACAAGAAGTTAATAGGAAGGTACACAGAGAATGAGGGAGAAAAATCCTGTGAAGGGGACTCAACAATCAGTGCTTGGAGTCAGTATCCAATTAAGAGTACGCAGGGGACAGGGCAGTGAAACTTGTGACAGGTGGCAGGATGAGTTACTTGACAGATGAGTTGATATTTCTTGAAAACGTTGTCCTTATCTCACTTTACAGAAGCCTATGGGAACGGAACAGAAGTCAGAAACATCAGTGCTTCTCAGGGAAGATCAAATGGTAGAGGGAACAGGGATTATGTTACCAAATGAGATGGGGGGAGAAAGCCGTGGGGCTAGATGGGATGGCCAGATGGAATGTGGGTCTGAAGTATAAGGGGATATTGCATTAAAGCAGCAAACATGAAATTACCACAGTGCAGTCATTGTGCTCTCATCACCTGATGACTTCAAGGAAGGCTTCATTTAGGTGCTAATATTATTGTGCCTTGGAAGAGAAGACAACTATTTTTGTTAAAGTGCTTGTTATGATATTTTATTTATTTGTGAGGGCGTGTGCACATGTGTCTACATGCACTGCAGCATGAGTGTGTGGAGGTCAGAAGGCATCTGGTGGGGGCTGGTTCTCTTCTATCAAGAGGGTCCTGGGAGTTGAAGTCAGGTTTGGCAGAGGGCATTATTCCCAGATGAGCCATCTCACTGACTTCTTTTTGGATGCATATTCTACCCCACTTCAGAACTGGTGGGAAGTTGGAAATATTGTTATAACATATTGGAAAGGACTAAGGTTCAGAGAGCTGTAGGATTACGTGAAAGTTTATTGAATGGTGTCATTTATCTGTCTCCTACTCCCCTTCATTTCCCTTCTCTTCCCTAATTTCTTCATTTCTATCCTCATAGGTGTACAAGGAAGATATGGCTACTTGCCAACAGTATTCAGAGGAATGGTCTTTATTGTTGCAGGAACTGCTTGTACTATGATTATAATATAAATGTTTATTTGGTGAGGGAGCATGAATGCAAGAGCAGTATGCAATTAGATTTCTGATCTACATAGTAAAAATCTTAACCAAAAAACTGTAGTCTGATCTCTAGCTTTAGGGAGTCCCACAGTAGTACCAACACTTCAGGCTTCTGTCTCCTTAACTGCGTAGATATATTGCTAATGAAGTCATGGGGAGGCAGCCGTCCCAGTGAAAGCAGGTGACTGTCACAGTAACCATGTGAAGAGGATGACACTCAGAACAGGATTCCTTTGCCTATGTACTTACACATTTATTCTACTAACGCTAGTGAAACTCCTGACATTTCCTCTATCAAGAAAAGGCTTTTATTTCAGATCTCTGCATAATTCGCCTTTCTGTCTATCTTACCCTTCTCCCAGTCATTGGCCATTTCATGAGGGTTTCCTTTACTATTTAAAATTATGTGCATTCCTGAGCACACACCCAGTTCAACAAACACATATGAGCTTTGTAGCCTCCATCTCAAGATTTGTTTCTCTACAACACTGAAACTTTCTAATACTTTATGTTTTTACATATTTATTACTTATGCCTTCCATTAGAAAGCAAGATGAAAGCAAGGCTTATTTTTTGTAGGCTTTTTCAACACATAAAATAGGCATCGTCACGTAGAAGGGCCTTTTCAGTGCCTTCAATTCTGGATTATCACGTACCCACAGAGCTAAACTGATGGCGAATATATTACTGACGGGGAAAGCCAGAGAAGCAGTGGATTCAATATCAGTGAGTTTCAAACATTCAGAGCAACCAAATTCTTGTTTCATCTGGAAACTTACGTAGAAACCACATAGAAAACAGTGATTTGCAAATTTAGTCTAGGTGAACCGGGTAAAAGAAATATGAACCAGCTTGGTGTTTTTTTCCCCTGTCTTTATATCAAGTAGAAGTGGGATTCCCAAAGTGAACCCTGCATGACGTTTCTCAAATTTGCTTAATTACTCGTTAACAACATGAACTCCCTGGCTTGGTCTCTGGAAAAAAGAGAGAGAGAGAGAGAGAGATGATCAAACATTGGTGATGTGTATCAGAGGTGGTGCCTCCACATAATAGAGATGGCGAGGGGCATGGCGGCAAGCTGAGCAGAAAAGCAGGTTAGCAGAAGGACATGGAGTATACGGGCTGAGGTCATCTTAGTGGTGGTCAGTCGATTACACTTGTTTCCCACATAAGACACAGCAATTGGATCTTGGTTTGGGCTGAGAATCAGAAATGTTTAAAAAGAGAAAATCTAAGCCCTACTTAGGGGTTTGTTTTGTTGAACTGTATTATTGGCAATGGCGCCGAAGTACCAACATTCAACCACTTGAACTAAATAGAACATTAGCAGAGTTCTAAACATTCAAACATGTGATAAAGAAAAAAAATTCCACTGGCCAAAATCTCAAAAGAGGCGTCAGTTGTTGGTGGAGAGCTGGTCCACAAACACAGTCAGTAAAGATGTATTTGTGTTTCCCATCCTTTCACACTAAGCCATCCGTTCTGCTTTCCGTGCAGTTATCTGAGAGACATCACCAAGTGACCTCACTGATGTAGGCCTGTGCTAGCTCCTCTTTTGTTGTAAAAAATTCCCATAGAGCTTATCATTTTTACCTGCTGATGTCACAGCCCTTTCCGTTCACTGAAATTGATCTTTCCTCTCAAAATGCCACCTGTTCAAAGTAATTTCAAAGCCTTTTGAGTGATTACTCTATCACTTTTCGAAACCATCGGCTCTCACTGAATGCCTGGCTTACCTTCATCAATTCACGCCCATCTCAGAGCATCATCTCCAATACCTACCGGGTTTTCAAGTGTACACAACTTCTGCTCCCCAGTCCCTGTAGTCTAAGCCACCACCATCTTTTCCCAGGCTGTGTTAATCACTTCCTGCCTGCTCATTGATTATCTCGGGCTGTTCTAAGTTCTTGAAGTTGGCTCCAGGTGCATTCCCACTGTCACCGCATACTCAATCTCTTCTTAACTAGGCCCCTGGGGCCTCCTGTACTTCTGCTGCCTGCTTACCTTTGGTTCCATTCTAATGTTAATACCACCTTAATCTCCATAAGACATACATATTCTCCAACAACTCTGTTGCTTCTTGTAGTCCGTCTAAACTTAGTTTAGCGTTCTCATCACCAGAAGAACCCTCTACCGTATCCCACACTGACCAAAGTTTTTTCAAAACTTTCAAGGCCTCTTCTCACCTTTTTCCAGGCTGGTGGTTCCTTTCTGTCTTTTGAGCTCACCTAGAATAAGCATCCTTCTTATTGAAGAGTGTAGACAACTTTGCAAGCAAAGTCTTAACCAGCTTCATTCACTAGACCACATCTTGCCCTGCCCCTTGCACACAGTAATTCCTCAATGTATTTAATAAATTTTAGTATATTTTATTTGACTACATTTTATAAACTTTGGATCTCAGAGGAGAGCTTAATCACCAAATTCATTCTGGTCTTCTAGAGTTCTATAATAATCAAATGGAAACCACCCCACATATGAAAGCACAACTGCAATTCTGTTTTATTTCAAAGCAAGTCAGGTCCTTTTACCACCAGAGAGGAAGAAAGGGGATTAAGCTAAAATTAATGTTTTGCTGAGGACGAGGCAGATGTTAAATTAACTGGAGGGAAACAACAACAATAACAGAAGAACTTGCCACATGTTAGCAGAAGATTCTTCATGATTGATGTGCAGCAACTTGGAAATTCTCTTCAGGGCAGACTGCATTTCCATTGCCTACTCAGATATATTTTGAAGCATGGATGGATTTCCGAAAAAGAACTTAACGCAGTAAGGAACCTCTGCATCAGCTCAGTGTGGAGTTCTCAGATTTTCCTCTCTCTCCTTGTGTGTTTGGAAGCATCAGAACCCTTCTTCATCCACTCACAGTCTCCCACCGAATCCCATCACATGAAGCAACTAACACCAGGGCTATTCTGGTAGAGCAGGGTGGAGCCCAGGGTTCAGCCCCTCTTACTCCAGGGCTCTGTAGTCTTTGTGTTAGCCTTTGAAGCACATCGAGAAAAACCCTGGTAACTGGAAGGGCCTAGATTCCCTCCTGTTTCTATCAGGGACAACCCATTTCGGTGAAGGCATATTTTAGATCATGAAAATGGGCTGCAATATGGCCAAAAACAGACCTTCAGCTTGTGGCTGATTTGATGTTCTCTCCCGTTACTTCCTGTTCTTGATGCCAGTGCAGAACTGTTTGCCTCTGTCTAGTCACCTCAACCTATGTGCAAAGAGGCCTCTGAACGTCTTGAGTGTTTTGGTAGAATATCTAAACTCTTCATCTACCAATGCCCGCTCTTCTACCACAAGCCTCTAGCCCAGGGATTCTCAACCTTTCTAATGCTGCGGCTCTCTAATACAGTTCCTCATGTTGTGCTGGCCCTCCAGCATAAAATTACTTTGTTTCCACTTCATACCTGTAATTTTGCTACTGTTGTGAGTTCTACTACTGTATACATCTTACGTGTAGGCTCTCTGATATGAAACCCCCAAAAGGGTCATGACCCACAGGTTGAGAATCACTGCTCTAGCCTAGCCCATCTATGAATGCTACACTTTCCTGCAAAAATGCATGAACACAAGAGAGATGAGTTTTTGTGCAATTCTAAGAATTTTATTTTACCCTAGTATCTTAGTTAGGGTTTCTATTGCTCTGATGAAATAGCATGACCAAAGCAACCTGGAGAGAAAAGGCATTATTTGATTTACACTTCCATAGTGCTGTTCCTCACTGAAGGAAGACAGGACAGGGACTCAACAGGGCCAGAACCTGAAGGCAAGAGCTAATGCAGAGGCCGTGAGGGGGTGCTGATTACGGGCTTGCTCCCCTTTGCTTGCTCAGCTTGCATTCATATAGAACCCAGGACCAGCAGCCCAGGGATGGCCCCACCCACAATAGGCTAGGCCCTGTCCCATCAATCACTAATTAAGAAAATGCCTTACAGGCTTGCCCACAGCTTGATCTTATTATGAAGGCAGCTTCTCAATTGAGGTTCCCTCCTCTGAGATGACTTCAGCCTGTGCGAAGCTGTCATAAAACTAGCCAATACACCTAGCCTGCAGGAAAACTTATAAAAAGGAAGAGATAAGACTGTTACTCTGAGGCCAGGACAGACAGGTTTAAAAAGAGAACACAACCCTTCCTAATCCCAGGAAACAGATTGCTCACTTGTTAGAACACTGGAAATTTTACCAAATTCACATTTCCCAGAATGGAAAGATACGTTCAAAGAAGATTTTTCTGAGAAAAGTCTAGAGTAGAAAGTCTTAAAACCCATCGGCGTCTCACCACTCAGAGAAAACTAGTGCCAATCTGTAGTGTTCCCTAAGTTTAGTATGACAATTCCTTCACAAAGTGAAGTTGCGAATGCTATTTCCTGGTTGTCTATAGCTGGGGAAGACAGTACCACAATGTTCTTTGACGAGCTCGTGTTCTGGGAACTTTGGGCACCCTGCCCTCTGCCCTCCGTGAAAACAACCAGGAGCTATTATTTTGTGGAGACACAGTTCCCTGTTGGGACACACTCATAAAGAATCTGTTCTCTCCACTGAATGGCATCACGGATGCAAGAACTCACCTGCGAAGGTCCATTAGCTCGCTGCCCTCTCTGTCTCCCAAGGCAGAAGTCCAGAGTGTGGCTGTTCCACACAGTCACTGTGAGACATCTACTAGAGCTCTGGCGTCTTCCCTCCTCCCACAACACACCGGCACTTGCAAAGGTCTGTCTGCAGCTTCAGGGAAGCCATTACTTTGCACAGAATCTCATGCGCTGGTGACTTCGGGAAACCTCCTGGACTTGTCCCAGAGAGCAGGAGTAAGATGAAAAAATTAGTGTTTTCGTGCTTGTTTTTTTTTAGCAAAATTAGATTATTCAGGTGAGTGCTGTTTCTCATGTGCAGTTTCTCTTAAGTGAAGCTCAGGGCTAGATGTTCCAGGGAATGTCTGCCTTTACCAGGTCGACTGTGTTCCTCCATGTTCTTTCCTCATTCTCTGTGTAACCCAGCTAAACACACTCCAGGCAGGCTTCCATCCTCACCCCTCCACAAAACATAGCTGGCGGTGTTCGACACGCTACACACTAGTTTGTGCGGTGATTACTCTGTAACTCACGCCTTACCCTGTAAAAGTTGGAGTGATTGAGGCCTTTTCCTCTTCTTCCTCACACACTCTCTTAACTCATCTGCCCCTCTGGCCTTAAGACATCTATACACACCATTGTTAGAACGTGATGATGCAATTACCTCCTCCACTCTGAACTCTACTCTTGGCTTCATCTTCTTCCTCTGTTTCTCTCATTCTCTTCTTTTATTTAGGGCTCAGCCTTGTTGTGTCTGAAACCCTATTGTCCCCCATTCTTCCTGAGATCTATTTTTGGATCCGGCAACTCAGCATTTTACCAACCCTGCTTATTAAAGGAGGCAGATAATTTGAAACAAAAAATAAACACATGTTAAATTACATGTCAGTATGAATTAAATGCATGTCCTTGAGACAGTTTCGGGGTTCCTACTGAAAGCATGGAAATGCCCTCCCAACCGTTGCCTTTTTGTTTGCAGAGAGCCATGTCTAGTTGTTTCCCTACTCTTTAGAGATTGGTATTGGGTATGATTATCGCTGCTTTACATATGGTGAAACCAGAGCAGGAGCAGCCTTCCCAGGATGCCAGGCTGCTCAGGCACAAAAGCGCAGCCTCAGCTTGGTGAGGACCCAGTTTGCACTTTTCCTCTTGGTCTCACTCTGAGTGCTTGGAAACCAAAGCAATCTCTAAGTCCCTCCCCGAACACTCTAAATCAAGGCCATTTGTTTGTACTGCTTTTGAATGCAAATTGACAACGAGCATAACACACAACCCTTTTAAAAGAAGTTAAAATATGCTAATCTTAAACACTGTTTCCTAAGCATGAATGACAGGCAGAAAACTCTTTAAAGCAGTGGTTCTCAACCTTCCTAATGCTGCGACCCTTTAATACAGTTTCTCAAGTTGTGGTGACTCCCAACCATACATTTATTTTCATTGCTACGTCATAACTATAATTTTGCTACTGTTATGAATCATAACATCAATATCTGCATTTTTTGGTGATCTTAGGTGACCCCTGTGAAAGGGTTGTTTTACCCCCCCAAAGGGTCATGACCCACAGGTTAAGGATCATTGCTTTAAAAGAAATCCATCTCTCATTCTGATTGCATACATGTTAGGTTTATTCGCTATATCATATTACATATATGCGAGCATATAAATACTTTATACTTATTGTTCTAGATCAAGAAAAACTGCAGGTCAAATTCTAGCAAAGCAGTACTGTTTAGAAACTTCATCTGATCAATTATTATAATCATATGAGAGGAGGCCTCTTTTAGGGAACTGAGTTAGCTAACAACGAGGAAGGTATGTTAGCTGCCTGACATATGTTGTTTCTTGATTGGCATGCCCAAGTACCCTGGTCTGGTGACCCCACCATTCTGCTAATACTGGAATGAAGGCTCAGTCCACCATGGAGCTACAATGCCTTTGGAGTATAGTATAGTATATAACTGATGTATTGATGTTTGTCTCGTTCCTTTTCTCACCTGATGTAGTAAGTCTTGACCCAGTGCAATCAGACAGACTGACATTGAATGGCAGCTCTGAGTCATAAAATAGTCTCCCTGACAATTCAGGAAGCTCTTTATATAAACTTTATGCCCCCAAATAAAATTGTCTTAAAATTGTCACAAGAACTCATTGATTGTGGGAATCCGGGGACCGCGGTTAAAGAAACACTGACTTAAATGTCTCTTTACTTAAGGCTCAGAAGCACATGAGAATTTTGTAAGTCCAGCCTTGGACTAGGCAGCTACTTACAGCAATGAATGCCTTAGGGGTGACTCGAGCCACGGGCTTCACTGCTTTACCTTGAACCACTCGATGCTTTTGTCGATAGAAGGATTAAAGAACTCAAATGATTTATATAATTAATATCAGGGGTTATTGGTAGTTTATTCTCTAGGAGATAATAATGTAAGTAGGTACAGTTGTACATGAAACAAAGCTTGGAGATATGAGACACAGGAACTACCCTACAAGTGTTGGGGATCCACAGAAGGAAGAACAGGGTCCCCACTCCTGCTGCATCAAGTCCAGCTGGTACTACAGAGGAAACAAAGCATGAGGGGAAACCTGTGAGGAAGCAGAGGGAAAACTCAGACCAAGGTGACAACAGCGGATACCTAGAGAGTCCAGCTTTGAGGGCAACAGAAATGCAAGACCAGCTGAGGATCTGCCTCAGGAAACCAAAACTTCCTGCACTTACAGTTTCCTGGTCGGGCTTCAGACTCCCGTGCACCCTCTTTTGTGTGTGTGATCATCTTTGTCAGGAAAAATAGACAATTCTCTAATTCTGAAATTATGGATGCTTTTAAGAGCTTGTCCTTGTTTCCAAGCCCTTTCCTTGGTCTCTTGTAGGAGCGAGGAGGAGGAATGATAGGTATGCCTAGACTTACACTCTCACTCCCTCAGTGTGGCTGCAACTCAGTCCACAGTTCTGTAGTTCTCCCATATCTTCCCTGAATCATGAGGCATGGTTTTAACTAAACTGCGGTGATGACTTAGCTGCTTTGTACACTTCTGGCTTGATACTGTTCATGGTCAATGTGTATTTACGTTTGAGCTTGGAGCTGACTCTCTATCTTCCCCTCCTAGTTCAATGGCCTAAAAATTTGAAAGTATAGCGTCATAAATGTGTTGAAGAACGCTATATTTCTAAGGGCCAAGATGATGGGGGTGGGGGAAGGGTTTTCTTTTTTTTTTTTTTCTTCAAGGAAATAGAAATTAACATATGTCAGGAGTCCCTAAAGTTGTAGCCTGCCCCATGGTGTTAGTGACCTCACATCCTTGATGAGGCATGAGTCAGTGATAGGTGAACTAAGAGAGTCACACAGCTGGTGACAGAGCTTCTGTGTGAACCCCTCATGTGCCAACTACAAACCTTCTTTGTCATTTCTTCTTTGTCCTGTCCCTGATGAGGATTCCCCTTTCTGTGTATTTGTGCCCCAAATGTTGAGGATGGATTAGCCAACCTGAGCATGCGTGGGAAGCAAAGAGCACTTGTTCCTCCCCGGGAATGTCCTGCTTGTACCCCTGCCTTGCTTCTCTCTGTCCTTTCCTGAGTTTTATTTGGAGTGTGAGCATACGTGTGTGTGTGTGTGTGTGTGTGTGTGTGTGTGTGTGTGTGTGTGTGTTTCACTCCCCTCACCCAGAAAGTAGTAGGTAGGCTAACAGTCATCATTAGGGTTGACAAAGGAGGGGAGCATCCTGGTACGTGTCCCCTTGTCCAAAGCCTATTCTTTGTGGAGACATGTTTGACCCAGTAGTGGCGCACAGCCGACCAGCTGCCTTAGAACGAGCCTGCCAAATGTTCTCTAACGTCCAAGGCTGCATCTCAGAAGTCACTTACATGGGCCCCTCTTCCCCTCTTCATGAGTCTGTACTCCCTGGGAAAAAGGCTCTTAACTACCTAGCCAAGGACAAAGGATGTAGGTCTCAGTCAGATCAGCTTTTCCCTCTCAGATGACATCTCTTCAAATTATGTTAATATCAGCAGACCAAAAAGCAGACAGTTAAACACAAAACAGTTCAATCGCCGCCACAGAGCACTTAAAGAGACTTCACTAATTTGGTTGACCCCCCCCCCAGCCCTCACTTTTCTCCTTAATGTGCTTCCCCCCCCCTTTTTAGTGTTTCTATGCTGAAATGATAGAGGAGAGGGGAAATGAAGCTTTGATTTTTGTTTGCAGCGTGGTGACAAATGATGGAGGGAAATTTCAAACCATTCATCTCCTGAGTTCTGGGACTCGTCAGAAGATTTTATTTGTACTATGCCTTCCTGACCCACATTTTCTCAGAGAAGCAAAAGAAAAAAAATGTGCTGGATTTGTAAACAGAGCACTTTTATTAAGCTGCACTTTTACAAATGTATGGTACACTCAGCCAAAATAACACTTATTTAATTCAAGTACCCAAAGGCTGTGCATGGGAAGGCTGTGTGATTAATATGCACTTTAAGCTGCTACAGAGTAAGTATAGTTTCAGCTTTTGTGGCCTCTTTTATATTCACATGTGATTTAACATACAGCCACAATAGTTAACATTGAAGACTATTTGTTTTTGCATTTTAATGCCAGGAATCTGAATCATGTCATGCACTTTTTCTAGTAAGCCCAACACTGTTCCAAACTTTAAAGTTTCTCTTTAAAATAAAAAAAAGTAAATTGCCTTGCCTTAGAACACAGAAAGAAATGAAAATATAAGCAGCAAGCATTTGAAATTATGCTAATTTAAAGGGCTTGCAGCATATGGTGCCATGATGAGGAAAAAAAAAATCCTTCCCAGTAACTGAAAACAAATACAAGACACTGAGCATGGTACTTAGCTTGGCTTTAGAAAATTGAACTTACAAGTTCCGCTGCTGCTGTAGGATAGCCTAGCTCTAGGCGTTTTCTTCCTTTCTTATTAGTATTTGTTGCCATTGGTGTTCTACATGGCTGCTCAAGGGCTATCCCTTTCACTCATGCCTTGAATCTCAAATCTCAAATCCTGAAAGCACACAAAGACCCTCAGTGGAAAGTTTAAGGCATTCACAACTGTGAGCACATGGTACACATGCGTGCTAGCACGTGCTTCATGGGAGATGTTGTTCCTTGCTGGGGGTTACTGATTAATGTCTTGTTCCACTGCACTGTTTTTAGTAAGGCGCAAAAATAGAAATTGACTAGATAATACTGGCTTATTCCCGCTGTGCTCGCTTGCTAACCGGAGCCTTTTCTAGTTGCTCCAAATAGAAAAAAAAAAAGTTATTAGGGGAATAAATTGCTTTGTAGACAACTATAAAAGGGGAAAATTATAGAAGCTAGGTTGAATTCCAGGAAATAATTCTCACAGTGAAATCCAGAACCGAGGCTCCACCAGTCTGAAGGTTGCGTGTCGGAACGGCAAGGTGGATATCTTGAAGGAAGCAGATACCGACACGGACTCTGAGCAAAGCATCTTCTCCAGCTAGGGTGGGAGGTGACCAGAGCCACTGGCTTTCTTTGTCCTACCAATGGAGATAGGCCACATGCAGTTCCATCCCAGAGCCCACTACAGGCATGGATCCAGTGGCCCCAAAGCTGGTAGCCCGGATGTAGTGACATTTCCTTGGCCCATTAGGAGACTCTACTCATTTTTCATCAGCATCAGAGAATAAATCTACAGAACTCCATTAAACAACCCCCTGGTTGACAGATGTTCCTTACCATTCAGAGTGTAGTTCTGATTAAAACAAGGAATTAAGATCCATATAAAAAGACGAGCAGTTTACATTACTCACTTCATACTTGTACATCTCTATAACTGTAACTTCTTTAATAGCAATAAAGAAGATTCTGGTTTTCAACAGCATGTGAAACCAGCGCTTTGGCATTCTCAATATTTTTATAGCCTCTCTTTCTGCCTTTGGTGCTTTGAGTGTTTTATTAGCCAGCCATCATCTCTGAGTCCTTAATCTGGGCTAAGCACTGAGCCAGCCCAGAGGGGACTGCTCATCTGTTCAGCCAACCAGTGTTTGTTGGGTAGGTTTCTTGTCTCAAAGAGTGAATGGTGCAGCAGCAAAGCCAGAGAAACGGGGAGAAGGCTACAGGTGACAAGAGAAACAGGTGACGGTAAGGCTTTGCTCTTCCACACTGGAGTGTATGTTACAGTTAAAGGAATAACACGCACACACTTAGTCGAAGCAATTGGAGACTTAGAAAATAAGATGGAATTCAGAAAAATATTGTAGAGACCAAGAATGCTAGTGCTGCGGAGAGGTCAGACTTGGATACACGGAATCCTGGAAGCAGTTGGGGAAGGCCCCAGTGCAGATCCGCCAGTAGCCTGGCTTCTCCTCCAACAGCACTCCATGCCTTTGTGATGTTCTTAGCAATCACAGTACGCTTCAGTTCAAACAGGTAGTTTGAATTTGAGGGTCCATTGAATTGTGTCTGGGGGTGAATGGGGGTATATTTACATAGCCAAAGGTCAGAGCCAATTACAAAGAGCTACTTCATGTGGAAGATCTGAAGGGAAGAGGCAAAGCAAGTTCCTAGCAGCCAGAGGACCGGAGAAGAGTTCTGCTATCAACTGGAGCAGTAGACTGGCAGGTCAGCCAGACAGAGAAGGAAGTGTGTGGAAATGCAGGCAATGAGCACACTCTATACGTATTCATGGCCACATCAGAGAGTCAACATCAGAGGTATTAGACGAATAGAAAGGGAAAATTTTTCTCATGACAAGCCCACTATGGTCAGGACTTCTCCACTTTCAAATCAATTAATATATTGGACAGTGGTGTCAACGTCTTTTTCCTGACTGGTTTCTGGTCACTAAGAAAGTTTATAAGTGAAATGAGGAAAGGACACCTCTAGTATTTTTTAGAAAAAGTTATAAATACTCAATGGTATAATGTTTTGTAAGAGTTTCAAGTCAAATTGAAGCTAAGTGACAAATGTGGAAATGCATTCCTACTGGAAGAAATAGTGTCAGGGGTGTCCAACCTTTTTTAATTTTTATTTTATTTTTATTAATTGCAATTTATTCACTTTGTATCCCAGCTGTAGCCCCTTCTTCCATCCCCTCCCAATCCCACCTTTCCTCCTTCTTCTTCTCCTATGCCCCTCCCTAAGTCCAATGATAGGAGAGGTCCTCCTCCCCTTCCATCTGACCCTAGTCTATCAGGTCTCATCAGGACTGGCTTAATTGTCCTCCTCTGTGGACTGGTGAGGCTGCTGCCTCAGGGGGAGGTGATCAAAGAGCCAGCCCATGAGTTCATGTCAGAGACAGTCCCTGTTCCCATTACTGGGGAACCCTCCTGGACACTGAGCTGCCATGGGCCATTTCTGTGCAGGGGTTCTAGGATATCTCCATGCATTGTTTGGAGTATCCTTGTGGAGCTCCTGTTCCCTCCAGGTCTTTCATTTATTTTATGTATAAGTGTTTTATCGGAAGAGTATATGAGAGTGTTGTTATTTACAGAGGTGTGGGGCTACATTCCTGGGTAGCCTGGGATCATCTAGCACATGGGCTGCAGGCAGAACATCCTTATATACAAAGACTCAAAAAGATACAATTAGAAATATTATGCACAGAAAATGAAAGCATTTCATTTGAAGATATTATTGACTACCCTGTAAGACCAGTCTTGGAGCTGACACAGAGCTCCTGGTGAAGAGCTTCGATTCATTGTGACTAGCATACAATACAATGTCCCATTCAAGATACCGTGGATGACGAGGGGAGGAACATGATGAAAATGCACACTTACGAACTGTTCTGTGTTTGTCAAAGCTACAAGTCTTGAGTTAGCTCACAATGCCATTACATTTTTTCTTGGCCCAGGTCCTTACCCTGATACCCAGGATAATGTTGCTTATAAACATTCTGGCTACAGTGCAACAAAGGAAAAATAAAACGTTGTTAAAGACAATATTGGTCAATATTATTTTTTTCTTGAAGAGCAAGCAAAGTGTAATGATTTGAGGTACCATGGTACCTCATGAGTTTCTAGGATTCTAGATTTTTTTTTTTTTTTTGGTTTTGGGATAAGAAATCTTTCAACTAGGAAGTCTAGGAACTTCTGCCCTCCTTTTGGACCAAGTGCTTGGTGGGACAACTACCTAGTTTTTGGCTGGCATAGTACTACCGTCTCTTCAGTCTGCGCCTACTGCTGGTGTGGTAGGGCCCTGTTGGAGGAACGCCCCGCTGACCACCAATGAAAGGTACAACGCTTAGAGCAGACACAGACCAGTCTAGACGACATTTATCAAGCTGGTTGTTGATGGTGTGGCAAAGGCAACAATGGCGACAGATACACATGGGCAGTTGCTGTGTGAATCTGAGAAAAGGATGGGTATGCTAGAATTTTTTGTACCAATGAAGCACTGTTCTTTTCAGCAGCATGGAGTATTCTCCATAAGTCTTGTTTGGGCAGTAATGTGGATGAGATTCATGGATGCAGCATCACCCCACGTCTAGAAGACTCTCTGCCCTGCTCCTTTGGTTCTCATAATCTTTCTGCCCCCTCTTCTTGGATGTTCCTTGAGCCTTGCAGATAGGGGTGGCATTGTAGATGTGCCAGCTGGACCTGGGTACCCCGCAATCACTTATTTTCTGGATTTTAATCGGTTGTGGATCTCTGCAGTAGCCCTCGTTTGCTATAAAAAGAGAAGTGTCTTTAATGAGTGTGAGAACTTCACTTATCTGTGAATATAAAGATACAAATTTAGAGTTATAGATTTAGGAAAATTGTAATAGTACATTCTCATCTAGGGTGTGTGAGGGAACTGGCATTTTTAAAGAGCAGGATCCTTGTGTGTTTTTGTTTCTGCACTGTTATCAAGAGTGGTTGGATTGTCATATCCAGAAGTCATGAGAGTTTTGCGAATCAAATTAGGTAAAACTTCACGTAATAATTTATATGTGTCTAAAATATGTAAAACTGCATAAAAACCAATCTTTGAAGCTCGAAAAATAAGTGTTTATATCACATCTGGTTAAATGCATTTTAACATAATGGTGTAAATAGATCAAGCATATTGAAATTTTGTTCGTGATATATCACCAACAATCAACTGTTTGTTAAGCAACAGTGTGATAGCAGCTGTGCATAAACACAAAATAAGCATAGCATGGTCCTTATCCTCAAGGGGCTTCAGTCTGCTCAGAGAAACAATATGAACACCAAGAAACTGATATTCTAGATAATCCACAAAAAAAATGTGGAAAGTGTGAGAGCTAAAGAAAGAAGTATATAATGTTCTGTAAGAATTGGCTTAGTGGGGTAGGTGGTATTGACAGGCTCTTCAGTGCCTCGAGTACCCGTTTCCTTCTGGAAAAAGGAGGCATCACTAACAAGTCAAAGAAACCCAAAGATGAACAAAGAAATAAACACAGCCTGACAGTCTAAACTTTGTGTGGACTTAGTGGTCAAAAGTCATGCCAGTCAGGCAGGCATCTGTGCTTAGTCTTGATTACCAGCTTCATCTGGATGATTAGAAAGGCATGCTCCTGGGTGTGTCCGTCAGGGCGTTTTCAGAGGCGGTTTTCTAAGGGGAAGGGGGGAGATCCACTCTGGACATAGCCTGGAAGTCAAAGTCCAACAAAGGGAGAAGGAAGTGGAGATCCAGTAGCACAGGCCTCTGCCCTTGCTTTCTGGCTGTCGCTCTGTGAACTGTGAAGATCGTGATGGACTGGCACCTCTGAAACCGTGAACCCACATAAGACTTCTCTTTAAGTTATTTTTGGTCATGTGTTTTTGTCAAAGCAACAAGAAGCTAAAACCATATCTTATACTATTTTTAGAAATGGATTTTTGTTTAATTCTTAAAAGTATGTGACAGTCAAAAATTAACACTTGCCTTATGTTAAACAATATTTTAAAATCAAATTTGATGGTATTTATGAAATATGCTATGGAACTTGTGTTCCATGCTTCGTTGGCACTGGAATGAGGAAGAACTCACAGCCTCCAGCCAATCTCCTGGAAAAGTTTTGTTGCCTTATGAGTAAGAAAATCAAACTAAAGCCACTCAAATGGTTAACCAACTTATGAAACTCAGTTCATATAAGTTGCCACGTGAATGCACGCTTCCTAATACCCACTATATCCCTTTCCAGCAACTAACTAATGGTGCTTTGCAAGCTAGGGGCTACAACTGGATACTTGACAAACCTACTGACTCTGAGTTCGAATCCAGAGACCATATAGTATGTCCATCCTATAATCTCCACCTCTCTTCATTGTGATTCCTCTGTTAAGCACCCATCGGTCACTTGCATCCCAGGCCACACTCTCATGTGCAGAGATGCCCTCCTTTGGGCCTCTCTTATGTCTCCAGCTTTTGCCCATTTTACTGGGATAGAGCATTAGGTTTCCTATGTTCCTTTTCTCTTTGAACAAATCATCTCTCTCCTCCTGGATACCTCAGACAAATGCTAGTGACCCTCCTGTGTTCAGAAAAGGGGGAAAAAAGTACTGTTTAAGTATGAGAAAAAGAATGATGCCACCAAAGTGACATCAGTCCCAGAAGCTTTTCAAAATATGCGAAAAGTGTCCCTAAGAATTGGTGTTAAAATAAATCTCTAAAATTTTATATATGCTTTCACCTCAAAATGTCTGCCCAATACTGGCATTTAAATTATTAAAGTTTAAGTCTCTTTTACAACCAAAGTATTCTTTACTTCACTTTTCTTTGCAAAGGAAGTCCATTTAAATAATATCGATTGGATACTCTGAGTTCTAAATGAACCTTCACACTAATTTTTGAATATAATACATTTATAAAACGAGAGCATCTCACATAAGATATGCTAGCTTAAAATGAATGGAATAAATACCACTTTTTGTATCCACTGGAACCGGATAGACGAGGAGGTGACAGAGGCAGCTACAAGCTAATGAAACTTCGCAGAGTAGGACTTGACCTGAAACTGTAACCATCATGACTGTGGTAGAAAGGAGTTGAAAGGATAAGTTAGGTGGTGCAGTCTCAGGGAAGGTGGATTTGGTGATGATGAAATGTGGTTTTGCTTGTGATCATTTACCCAGGGTCTTGCTATGTTGTCCTGGTTAGCCTGGAACTCACAGTGTAGAGCTGGTTGATCTCACACTCTCGCTGATAAGCTAGCCTCTGCTTCCCAAATGGTGAGATTACAGATGTGTACCACACACTGCTAAAAATGGAGATTTCTTAAAGAAAGTGAAAAGCCTTGATAAATTCACAGGGGGCCAAATTGTAGGTGTTTGAAAACGTCGAATTAGTTTAGTGGAAACTCCTCTAAGAACAATAGAAAGCTATTAACTTTGAAGAACTAAATCTTCACCTTAGCGTTGTTAAAGAAACTAAAAGGCAGAGAGACAGAGAGCCTGTGAGATGCCGGAAACCCGGGGCAGCATGGAAAGAGTAAGAAATGTTTCGAGTTGTGTAATGAAGCAGGTGAGAGGAAAAAGCACACCAGAAATGTGCCGAGCTTAATAAGGAATATGCTGCCTGGCAGAAACAGGGACGTCAGAAAGGGAGAGGGCCTGAGTGGATGGAAGGAAGGAAGGAGATGCTAAGTGCACGGAGCTCAGTGCTTCTAAAAGAAATTTCATACAAGCCACATGTCATTTGTATTTGTCTTTGTCTAACAGCCACCCTTCAAAAGAAAAAAAAAAATAAGCAGGAGAAATCATGATTAATAGTACCCTGCCATGTTCACATAAGTGTAACTTAAAATAATATAAAAATATTGATAAGATTATGTAATTTTCATTTGTTAAAAGTACAATGTTAAGTTTATTTGTTAATTAAAATTGTTGCTGGTGGGCTAGAGGCAACATTCATTAGGAAGAACAGCCAGTGCTCTTCCAGAGGTCCTAGCACTGGCACGGAGGCTTACAGCCATTTATGATTATAGTTCCAGGGGATCTGATGCCCTCATCTGTCCTCCTAGCATCCATGTGACGCACAGACGTACACGAAACCAGAGCACCCATATACATAAAAAAGTTTTAAATAAGCAAGCAAATAAATCGTTATTATTCTTAATACGTTACACCAGATCTTTGGAACCAGGCGTCTGCCTCTTATTTACGCATATCCCAATTTAACTAGCAACATTTCAAGTAGTTTCATAGCTGCCTGTAGCTGGTGCCTATCAGGTTGGACAGTGGATTATTAGAACTGACAGGTTACTTAGCAACTTAGCAATTAAGATGGTGCTAAGTCTCTCTACATTTTAGAAATCATCCTTCCATATATCTCTCCCTCCCCGAGCCTTTTGTGTAAGCTTTTTGAGATTCAAGATTTTTGTTACTGTTGTTTTTGAACCAGAACCCCCAAACCACCAAGATTTTCAGACATACCCATGACATATTGTTTCACTTCTTGGTGCCCTGTTTAGTTCTGTCTTACAATTTAATTACCAAGCCAGTCAGAAGAAACTGTCTTGTCAGTCTTAAACCTTGTGATCATGAAATAATCTAGTACCATGTCCTCAGAAACCGTAGGTAAATATGCTATTTAATTCTCTTTCTTTGGAAGTAAGGACTGTACTTCCTCCCTTCCTCCCCTCCTCTGTCTGCATCTGAATGTTTTCCTCTGGAGCTTAAGAGCTGATGTGAACTTGCAGGATTGTCAGCCCTCACTATATGCTGAAGAATGCAGCACAAAGGCGGGCCTACTTCTATAGAACGCAAGCCAAGGACACTGTGTTCCATCTTTACAATGAAATGCAGATTTCCTATTAAAAAGGCCAATCCATCATTTCAAAAGGTTGAATAGGATGGTGCTTTAAAAAAACCCAGCTGCTCAAATTTAGGGCATTGAAAAGCATCCAATTTAAAAAAAAAAAAAATGTTCTCTGGGTCTCAAGCATTTTCATTTGATTATGTATTGGAGAAGGTTTTATTCAATCTAGTCTGGCCTCTTAGAATTCTGCCCTAAAATAGTTTGACAAATGTTTTAAGTAAGTTGGACTCCCTGCTGATACCTCATTTACTTGAGTTATAGATTTTGCTATTTAGCATATCTATGCATTTATGAATAAATTATTAATTTTACACCGGAAATATTAGGATGGGCTCACAGTGCTCTGCCCATGCATGTTTTTCCTAGGCCCCCTCCACTCCCGCTGAGCTCCTTTTATCTTTTTTCAATCCTTTGAAGGCTTTGTTTGCCAGAGCGGCCATCTTGTTCGCCAACCAACTTCCCTCAACTTTTGCAGCCCTCTCTTCTCACTGTCTTACGTTTTGTGGTTAAGTACGGAGTCGTATTTTTTCGGGGTGCGGGGGCTACCCTGACGTATTCTGCTCAGTTTTTTGCTGTTGTTGTTTGGTTGGTTGTTTGGTTGGTTTGGCGCATAAACTGGCAGGATCCGTGATATCCCCTGCAGTCCGACAGTGAACATGCTCTGTGCTCCTGAGCCGCAAGCTCGTAGGTAGCCTGTATGCTGTAGGAACAGCCAAACTCCTGGCAAACGTGGGTGTCTGGGGCACGGTTCCCAGGGGCAGCGATAGAGGTGTTAGAATTGGAGCTATGCGCATGCGCTCCACTACGCTGGGTAGTCGGTCTTCCTCACACAGAGGACTACTGTCTAATAAGTGCCATGCTAACGGGACTGCTGATAGATTTTACTAGGGTGCCTAAACTGAGTGTTTGCCTCTCGCCTGTTACATGGATTGGAAGGCATTTACACGATGTCCCCGGGCCAGTGGCTTAAAAGTGCCTCTGGTAAGTCTTCGGCATTTGCTGTGTTTTACCAACATGGTTTGGTCACATTTGCACACGTCACCTTTCCAATATCCATGTTCTGTATAAAGAGTTGTCTGGTTTTGAAAGAGAACTTGTGTTAATGAATACCCAGCTAATCCTAGTGGCTTTTCCCAAGTGGACTAATAACTCTGAGTTGTGTAGAAAAGTCCTTTTGTGGACCTATCCTTCATCTTAGCCCCAGATGAAGGAAGGGTTCTCTGTGCTTTATCTCAGTTTATGGGGTACTTCATACCAGGGTCCTTGTGCGTCTCCACTCCCCTGCCAATGCTGGCTATCAAAACTGCTTAGGCTGCACATAAAACGTGAAATGAAATCCATCTGGCATTTCTCATTGAATTAGGACCAGAACATTTTTGCTAAATATTAACAGATGGCTAAATTCTTAATATCAAACTAACATTTCAAAACATCTAAGGGGGCAAGGATAGAGGAGCATGTGTTTTCTCCATCTCCGAGTCTTTCCTGTACACCCCCCTACCCCACCCCACCCCCAGCCCTAAGCTCTGAACCCATGTGTTGAGAATCACTAGATTCCACTGTCTCCGATAACTTGTATTCCTTGGGCGCTGGTGTAAAGGTGGTGATTGACTGTGTCAAGTTAACGTAATCAAGTGTGATCAAGTGGTAGCCAGTTCAGGTGGTATGTTGCCATCGGTGTTTTTTATTAAAGTTTGTTCTCTCTCACCTGTGTAACAGGAGAAAGAAAAGAAATACATGCTTCCACTGGACAACCTGAAGGTCCGGGATGTGGAAAAGGGCTTCATGTCCAGCAAGCACGTCTTTGCACTCTTTAACACAGAACAAAGGTAAGACATGAAGCAGTCTTTATGTTAAGAATTTTTCTCTCACATTTAATTTTTTTTTTCCAGTCAGGATCTCAGGTACCTCAGGCTAGCCTAGAGTTCATTCTTATAGCCAAGGCTGGCCTTGACCTATAATCCTCCTAATCCTCCTGCCTCCACCTCCCAAGGGTGGAAATAACAGGCAAGTGCCACTACATCAGCTTTCCTTAGGCTTGTGTTGTATTTTTAACATCCACCGCAGGTTATGGCTTTAAAAGACTAAAACAGAGTCAGAAAGATTTTCAAATCCTGCTGTATTTCCTGGTGTTCCAGCAGGCCCTGAAATCTTGCCAAATAATTTCCTAAAACTATATTTTACTACCTACAGTCCTCCACATCAGGGTTTATTACTTACAAACTTAGAAATCCTCATCTTTTTTTTTTTTTTCTTGCTTGTGGAATTGAAACAATTGCACAGAAAGTTAAAAAGATGGAAGGCTGTGGGTGACCACTGTGTAAGTTAGAAAGCATGGTTTCAATGTTCTTTTGACTTTCTTAGATCACACAATGCAGACTTGGAAGCTGAGTCAGGCCTTTGGTCTACTTTTCCTTCCTTGCCTACTCCTCATGGCAGTTTTCTAATTTTTCCTTTTATTGCTGCTGGGGATTGTCAAGGCTTGATTTAGTGCCAACATCGACCATCCCCAGGTGCTATGACTGTTCACTAAAACTAAGCCGTGGAATTGAGCAAACAATGGATGGAAATATGCTACAGTTGGACAGAAATGATAAAGGGGGTGCTTTTATTTTTCCTCAGTTGGAAATGCTACAAGAAAAATCTAATTTGTGTAAATTAATGAGAAGTGAGTCACCAGGTGGCAGGGTCTAATTTTAACCCGTGTTTCCAGGCTATGTTTTATCTTTATTTAGCAATGAATGAAGTTACTTGATTAGGTTCAGTGACGAGCCCAGGGTCAATCACACAGTTAATCAAAACAGCAAAAGGAGACTTCTTCCTACATTCCCAGTCAGTTGCTCAGAATGACTCAGAATACTAAAATACTTGGAAAAACCACAAGAACAAACCATTTTAAGAACCAAGGGGAAAGAACATGAAATACCACTCTCCAGTGAAATATTGAAATGGGATTCCCACCCCCCTTGGAGGACTTGGTGTTTCTTGAAAGTAGCTTGTGTGAAAGAAAACAAAACAAACAAAAAACAATGAAAAAAAAAAAACCACACTGAAAATGATAAGGAATAAAAAGTCATGTTTGAGCAGTAAGGATCTTCTAGAGCGCAGCTCAGTGCTGTATTGGGCTCTTCTGAGTTCCTGGAGAATCTGAAGAGCTTAAGGGTGTGCTCTGTGAGAGTTCAGTCAAATCAGAAGTCCAACAAGTGTCCACCGGAAGGTTCAGTTATTAAAGAGCTTGGAACAGGAAGAAATACAACTGTAACTGTTAAAAAGTACAAGCATCACCAAAGTAAGAATATTCTAGGTTTTAGAAAAATGTAGATCTTCTGGAATCCTTGAATCCTAAAATGATACTGAATTCTGGCATTCTCTCAGAGACCTCTTCCAGACACAGCTACCCCAAGCAATACATTTTCCTTTAAAATCCTGAGCTTTTTGAAAGGTGTTTGTGCTAAGTCTGCCAGGACAGTGTTGATCATAGGTGGGTGTTCTCGTTCTGTTTCTGTTTTTGAAGGGAATTATTTCAAAGGTTTTACATTATGTATTTTAGAAAAATATCTGGCCAGGTGCGGTGGTGCACGCCTGTAATCCCAGCACTTGGGAAAACAGGGGCAGGCAGATCTATGGGAGTTCAAGGCCAGCCTGGTCTACAAAGCACGTCTAGGACAGCCAAGGCTACACAGAGAAACCCTGTCTTGAAAAACCAAAAACAAACAACAACAAAGGAAGGAAGGAAGGAAGGAAGGAAGGAAGGAAGGAAGGAAGGAAGGAAGGAAGGAAGGGAGAAAAACATTCTGTATTTCTCCATACAAAGGATTCTGGATACACTTTCAAACCAAGCTGATCGACGTTGTCAATATCTCCACCTAGTAGACTATTTGATATTTTTCACCTACAATCTACTTGTGTAGTGAAACACACTATTAGCACCCCCAAGGAACCATCCTTGATCTCTTACAGTCATTGTGGAGCTAGTTGGGTTTTTTTTTTGTTTTTTTTTTTTAAGCTTGTACAATAATTTTCACAAGGAAGACTGAGCAACAGTTTCCCTTGTGTACCACCCCTGGCAAGTTTGAGAATCAAGGTTTTTAGCTTCATAAAGTTGCATGCCATTAAACACTAATTGTTCTTTGGAACAGTTTGTTGGAAGTCACTGCTAAAATCATCTAGCCTGGAAGGTGTTTTTAAAAAGAATATTTTTTTAAGTCTTGGAGAATTTCATATGAGTGTATAGGGTATTTTGATCATATCCCCCCTCATTTTTTTCTGCCATCCCCTACCTCCCTACCTACTAACCATATTATGTAATAGATATATCTATATATAGATATATAGATATATTTGGATGTGCGGTTCTTCAGCAGGTAGCCTTAATGTCTTCTGCTGCTTGCCACAATATTGGTTATAATATTTTCATCAGTCTTTATCTGTGTTGCGAGCTTCTCTGTTTTCCTCTTCCCTTTGTGCTATTCAGAAATGTATTTCATGTTTTAGAATGCAGAGAACTTTATTGTCTTGTTGTTGTTTATTTCAAACTTGATTGTCTTGTGGTCAGACCATGTGGTCTGGCACATTCTGAATTTTCATAAGAGCTTTACGCCTGTTTGAGAGCATGTCTTCATGAGTTAGAAGTGCAGGCTCCGTGTCATGCTTGTTGATTGCATTACCTGATCTCTGTTGTTGAGATCTGATTTTCATCTTGACTAATTCAAACACTCAACAAGTGTACTCGGCAACTACTGTGTATTATGTTTCTCTGAGCTTTAAAAATATGACTGTGGACAAAACAGACAAAAAAGCTTAACTGTAGATAAATTCCAGAGAGAGGACTGACAAGGGAGATAGTTAAAAAGTTATAAACAACTATATGTCACCTAGTGGGCTTGAAAATTTCAGTTGTTGCTTTAAGGGTTTTTAGGATAATCTATGCTTTTATTGTCACTAAAACCTAGAATTCATAGGGTGGAAAGATGGCTCAGTGGCTTAGAGTCGTGCTGCTTTTACAGAGGACCCACGTTTGGCATCCAGCATTCACATGAGGTAGTTTACAACCTCGTGTACTCCAGCTCTGGGGGATCTGACACCCTATTCTAGCCTCCACGGGCACTGCCCTCATGTTCAAATTCACACATAGAGATATACATATGCACATACACATAATTGAAATGGAAACAAAATTCTTAACAAACTTAGAATTCCTAGTAATTTTAAGGACCCGTTTTGTAATAGATTCTTTCTTTCTCATAATGGTCTTTTTTCTTAAAATTTGCTTTGTCTGAAATCAATATTGTATAGCTTCTGGTTAATACTTTCTCAGTGTGCCTTTTGCGTCCTTTTGTTATCAATCTTTGTTGATCTTCAGTGTTTCTCTTTTAGTAGCATATATCTAGATTTCTTTATTTTAAATCTAATATAAAATCTTTAAGGGGATCTGAGTAACTTTAGCCCATTTGTATTTTATAATCATCACTGAGTTATTTAAATTTAATTTGAGTGTCATTTTCCATCTTCATTGTGTCTTCCTATATACTATCCCCACTTCCTGACCTCTTACTTTTCTCAAGTTTGGTAGTTATACACTGTGTTTATTGTCTTTCAAATTTTTAATACTATGACATTCCTATTTGTCGTAAAGTCATAAGTTAGTTTTTCTATCTTATTTCTAAAATAGCCGGACACATTTTGATTACAATAACCATCTTCTCATATCCACATTGTTGTTGTCAATATTTAAATTCCACCTTAGTTTTTGCACTGCTTTAGTCAATAGAATGTTCTGTACTAGAAACATAAACATGATGAGTGTTTTAGATATATACTGACATAATTACCAAGTTACTGACTCACCTTTCTTCTTGCATTAAATGTATGTTTTGGTTTGGTTTCTGTGTTCCTCATAAGAAAGTACATCCTGAAGAAATCCTTAATAGTTGCAACTTGGTTAAAATCTCAAGGTCAGTATTTACTTTCCTTAAAATGTTTTTTATTTTGACATCATTTTTAAATACACCTTTCACTAGATAGTGAGCTACAAACTGACCTTTGTTCAATTAGATAGAAATAAACAGGATAGAATGTTGAAGGTACTTCTTTAGAATCTGCCTCAGTCCTGCTTTGGAGAGGTCAGCTGTCAGTCCATTTGTTGTCCCATTTTAAGCCACTCTGTATTTTGTTACCAGTTCATTTAAAGATCTCCTTTATCTTTGGTACTCTGAGATATAAATATACTTTGTTTATATGGATTGATGTTGTTTTGTGTCCTTCCCTTGGGATTCATTTACTTCTTAATGCTGAGGGCTCACACTCTTTCAAAAATGTGAGATTTTAACATTTTTGTTCTTTTCTTCTAATCTTGTTTCTCATTATAAATCCCATCTAGATATGTGCTAGAGAATTTTTGTCTTTTTCCCATGTACTGAACCCTCCCTTCACATGCTGCATATCTCTGTGTCTTGTGTAGGTTTCTTTTTGGTACCATTTCCAGTTTTGTTTTTTTTTTTTTGGTAGGGGACTAATTTTTTTCCCCCAATTTATCCTTCGCCTAGAGATATGACCTTAGGAAGGTCCTGGTTCTCACATACGTTCCAATGTACTGTTTAGCGTCTTTTTGAGGACATTGACCACCAAGCCTTTGGATTTCTGAAATGGACATGATCCAATGGCAAAATGGAAACACATGTTTCCCTTTTGGTGGGGTAGTTCTAGCAAGATATTAGTGTTTTTCCTTTTTGGAAAAAGCTTAGATTTAATAATGCTTTTACATTTAAGTTGTCTTATAGGAAAGAGGTTTTAAAATTTTGATTCAGTCACCTTGGCTGAAATGATGAGTTTTTTTTCATTACCATAAGATAATAGAAACACACACACACACACACACACACACACACACACACAAAACTGTGTTCCTGAATTCTGCTAGGGTTAAGGGCTGCAGGGTACACAGCCTGTGGGCTGCAGGGTACACACAGACCAATGGGAAAGATGACAGGAAAGATGACCTGCCCCTTCATTCTCTCATTGCCTCCATTTCTATTCTGTTACCCTTTCTAATTAAGCAGTTCTTCACTGACAGGCACGCATGTCAGTATTGGCACTCTAATAGAATGAAATAGGATGTTTCTGTTTTGATGGCATTTGCAATTGTCAGTGAGTGTTGTATAGATCCAGTTCCCACTGGTAAATAAATAAAGAAATAAATACACCGGAAGAAAAATGTAGTTGAACTAAGAGACTGTGTAGTACATGAAACAAATGGACTGCAGTGTGTCTGGTCACATTTGACCCGAGTAAATGATGGTGTGTGTAACACTCTAGTGCTTACACTGCAATGCTGGAGCACAGGACAGACCCACAGTTGATACAGTTAGCATCCTGGCCTGACTTACACCATGGATAGTTGTGGAGGAAACAGAAAAAGAGGAAGTAGTACAGGTCAAAGCAACTGATGCGGAATGCTGATTAACCCATTGCCCACCTTTTCTGGATAGGAAGAAGCTAAATTCAAAGGAAAAGGTAGCACGAGTGACAAATCCCAAACATTCCTCTTTTGTTTCTGTCAGGTTTATTGACTCGGGCCCACCTTTTGAGCTTTCGGGCCTTGCCACCCCAAGTAAAGAAGAAATCATGTATTTATTGGAGTCATCTTCACAGATAACTCTGTCATAGGCTCCTCAGTCATCTTTGATGCTGTGCTGCTAAGCTTACTTTCTTCCAAAGCAAGTCAGCAACGGCAGTGTTCTCTTTCTTTGTCTTTAGATGGATCGCTTGGCTAACGTAGAGGTCTCCTAAGCGCCTCTGTTTTCTGTTTTCCACCTGTCTTCTGTGATAGTGGACCCACAGAAGCCTCAAGGTTAGGAATCCCTGAGAGGTAGTTAAAGTTGACAACAGAGCGGTGTGCTGAAGTACCCTGACTCGCTAGAGTTTCCTGGGGCCCTAGAGATAATCTTCTTTGTCTTTGTCTT
Source organism: Meriones unguiculatus (assembly GCF_030254825.1). Lineage (NCBI taxonomy): Eukaryota > Metazoa > Chordata > Mammalia > Rodentia > Muridae > Meriones > Meriones unguiculatus. The sequence goes on along the minus strand of NC_083359.1, from coordinate 83,334,551 downwards.
CTTTTCTGCATAGGTTAAAGCTCTAACATCCATCTTAAAGGTAGATGGCTTTCCCTTATAACCGAGCCAGAACCATACCGCAGGACCCATATCTCCTAGCTGCTTCTGACACCAGTTAAACATTGACTGTGGGGTGTGAACTGGAATCCCGTTGAGGTCTTTAACCAGACTTGTCTGTGAAGGAAAACAGTGAAAAGTTTTTACCTTCTTGTGCAGGCTCTGCAGTTTGCTCTCGGGCCTTACACATTTCCGTGGAATGCTTTTAGTCTCCGTTTTAAAGCCCTGTGTGGAACGGCCCTACCTTCCTGCCACACCGCCCCTGAAAAACCACTTTAGCCCTTGCTGTTTGTGTTGCAGCGTGATCGCTGGGAACTCATTAGCTCGCTAGTTCAGCTTTCCACTATAAAGTTTAACACAGTTTCTCTGTGGTCCCACACCATCAGGTGTGTGGGAACTGATACATTTAACATCCCCCCTTTTTTAAAATCCTTTGGTGTCCTAGTGAATTAATATGATCTTTATGAGTCTGGTGACCAGATTTTAGAGCCATTCTAAACAGAGCTCCAGTGCTAAAGAGTTTTATAAATGGAAGGATTTGTTACGGGTCGCAGTGACTTCAGTGTTTGAGGAGAGAAAAATTCACACCCAGGCTGGTTTATTCTACCTAGGATGCAGGTAAGAGTATGCAGTTCCCAGCCGTCCTCTGGCTCTTTCATAGATGGCGTCACGAATACCTGGGGTCTAGACCCACCCGACGCCTCCTAGTCCTCTTTTCCCGCATCTATTGCCTCACCATATATCACAAGTTAAATCTGAGTAAGAAGATTCTTAAAGTTCACTGTGGCCTGGTCTAAACCATGGATTGGAATGTGCCCCCAGGTTTTGTTCCATTTGATTTTGCTAGGAATGCCATGCTTCCTCTCAGGGGAAGTGTGTCTGCATAATGGCCTCACTGTGCTGGTCCTTGCCCTCCCCAGACAAGCCTTCAGCCTGAAGGTCATGCTAAGGCCCATTTGGTCCCAGGTATGTCAGTTTTGGAGGCCAGCTGAGATCTGTTTCTGTCTAAGGGGGTGGGAGGGCAGCCAGCCACATGGTGTTTTCTGAATACTCCTTGGGGTTGTCAAGTTTTGTTTTCTTTTAAAATAAGGCATTCTTTCTCTGACAGTACTTTGTAGCTGGAGTTCAGGATACGGTTTATTACTAACATCAAGTATTTCTACTCGATTCCTCCCCCTTTTCCTATAGAAAGTGATTTTCTTTTTTTAAGGATGGCTCACTGCTCCACTTTGTTCCCAGCTTGTTGCTGACACTCAATAAATGTCAAAGAGAGCTGTCCTGTAGTTACTGCACGCTTTTTAGGTGTTCTGAAAAGAATAGCCCTTTATTCTCATTGTTGGATGGCATGTTTTTCCACTTGTTAGTTGAAAACGAAGTTGGGGTCAGGTTTACCCCGTTATATATCTTTATGGCTGTGTTTCTATATTAAGACATGCTTGATGTCTAAGTTGCTTATGAAAATGCTAAATTAAATAAACATGCTGGGCAAAGAATGGTATACAAGGCCTGCCCTAAAAGGGTGGGTTTCACATGAACATTGTTGAATGTCATGTGTCTCTTAAAAAGGAACCAGGGTTTCTTCTCTAAGTCAGGAGGGCAAATGCTCATAGTTAAAGGAATTTCGGCAGGTCAGCACAATTTTCCTCTGGATTAGTGAACTATTACATAAGAAACCAGTATAGCTGTGCTTCTGGAAGGAACATAAAGACACGTGGTGAAATATTCTTTTATCCCAGTGTCCTTGAAACCATGCTTGAGGCATTGCTCTTTGCTACACAGAGTGTTGTTCATTGTTTCTGCTCCCATTCAAGGTAAGTTTTCTGAGTCAGGTGAAGACTCATTCTGTTGCCAGCCCAGAAACCCACACTGAGAAATGTGATGGTGTGTTACCATACTTTTCCCACGGAGGGTGGGTAGGTGTGTCATCCTAGGGTAGGGCTGTTTGTAATCCTCTCTATGGATGAGTGTCTGGTGGAAGAAACAGCAAGTTAATTTGAGAACAGAAGCTCTTAATAATTCTCAGAGTAATAAAGACCCGTATAGTTTCTTGTACTCTATTTATAACTTCATGGCTTTTTCCAGGGTTGGAAAAAAATATATGTCTATATATATATTATATATATAATATATATATATTATGTATGCGTGCTAAGCATGAGACCATTTGACCTGTGATGATCCCTCCAAGAGAGAACGCCAGCACAGTGGCAGCAGTCAGGTGTCAGGAGTATCCCTATAAGAAATGTTAACAGTAGTTTAAGAGCTGGAGAGCCCTGGTAGACAGTTTAGCTTGTGGCACTTCTTTCTGATTTCAAGACAAATAACATGATAGAGATGTTAAAATATTGTTATAGATTTTGTAACTACCTTCACCGCTAAGCTAATCCCCATGGAGAGGCAAATTATCTTGTTTATTGATTTGATCCTAGGGCTTAGAACAATCCCTGGCCAGTTGAGCGTTCAGTAGCATGAAAGAATTGATGGACGGGCGCTGCACAGCCCTCCTTGTTATATGGAGAAGGTACAGACATTGCCACTTGCTGGTAAAGAAGAAGTCTGTGGGTCAACTCTAGAAGCCAGAACCTCAAACCCTAGTACACTAAAAAGAGAAATGTTGCTTTACATTCTGATATAATAGTTTGAAGTCAAAGGGAAATAGTTCCTTTAAAAGGAAGAATTTGAGCATTTCAGTTATATACCATATAACTGATGTTCAGACCAGAACAAAGTGCAGAGATGGTGCCTTTTAAAGAAAAACTCCTCACAGTGTAGAAGTTGTATTATAAATTGTCTCTATCCTGTTCCTATCATTTTACTTCCATTACTCAACCACTCTCTAACTGTTAACACCTAGACAATGTAATATAAAAACTCCCCATTTAAGCCCCCAGATGCCAAACCTAAGCTTTTCTTTCCCCACCCCCGCAGTGCTGGGGATTGAGCCCAGAGACTTGCATGAATGAGGCAAGTGCTCTACCACTGAGCTATACTTCCTGTCCTGAGGTTTCCTTTTGCTTTTAGAATTTGTCAAAGTTTTAGCAGAGATCCAAAAGGCAGGATTTTCGTTCTCTCATCCTACATTTTCCCCTCATGTGAACGTTCAGGTTCACACGAGTCGGAGGTCTCTGTAGACTGTTGGGTTATGAATGCTGTAAATGGCAAAGTTGATTATACCCTCTCCACCTAGAAAGATAAATGCTGTTTTCTCTTGTTGGGGAACCGGCTGTTTGGCAAATCGGTAAAAGACCATTTTATGCCTTCAAGCTGTAGATTTGTGGAGCCCCACAGTCAGCACACCTGAGGTCATGCGTGCTCTGGTCCTGTACCTTGTGATAGTTTCTCAGTTTTTGCTTCTGTGAAAAATACCTTCATGAGTGTCTCTGGTTGTGAAATTGCACCATTAGGAAATCCTAGGTGCAGCAGAGATGGGAGAAAGAGGTTTTTAGAGAGACGAGAGAACCGAAATTAACTGCCCACTTGGTTTAATTGATTCACCAACTAACCTAAGACAAAAATCAAATATAATCTGATGATACTTTTGTGAGCCAAGCTGATAACAACTGATTTCACAGCTAAGATTAATTCTCATGAAAAACCTCATAAATGCTTGAGTATGAAATGCCTGTGGCTTGAGGCAATCAATTTAAATTCTTCTCTTACTGGTTTTCAAATTAAAGTCTGAAATTAAACAGGAGTATGATCTTCTACTTGAATAACTATTTCTGCCTTTACTGGGGGAAAACAGCTTTCCAAAATGTCATCACAGTGCTTTGGAAGGGTTCCTTGTGCCTGAAACACCTGTGCAGAGCCTGTACCTGCTTTTCTAGGGAATTAAGCATTGTTTTCCTCCACAGCCATTTGTGTCTCGAACTAAAGAAAGGATAGAGTCAAATCAGCAACTTAGAATTAGTCAGTTTCTCCCAAGGACTCAGAGTAAAGTTTTGTATTACGATGTTGGAATGTCAGTGGGGATTAGGGTCAAAGCATCATCCCAGGGCTGTGGCCATGGATGAGCCCAACATGGCTGTGTGACGTTCAACAACTAAATGAAATGATGTCCTTCGTAGCAAATTTGCTTTTCTTCTACAGTTTCAGATCACATTGCCCTCTCCTCACCTATTTCCAGGAACGATTTGCTGATTAGCAGCAATCCTCCCCCAGATCAGCTTCCGACCAACACTGTGGCTTGGGACTGGATGTGCCTCCACTTAGGAAGCATGAAACAGCACCAGCTGATGTACACATACTACAGAACAGTATATGAATGGCTCTAAAACACAGCTTTGACATGGGCCAGTGTGGCGGGAAGTTTTGAGAGAAAGTGGAACAGAGAATCATCCCATCTTGAAAGAGATCAATATGGAAGTATCAATCTTTAAGCATGTGACTGTTTATGAATAACATTGGGCCAGGTGAGGCAGCACACACCTTTAATCCCAGCATTTGGGAGGCAGAGGCAGGCAGAGCTCTGTAAGTTGCAGGCCAGCCTGGTCTACAGTTCAAGCTACAAGACAGCCAAAGCTACACAGAGAAACCCCATCTTGAAAAACTGATCAACCAACCAACCAACTAACCAATCAATCAATAACATTAGATTTCTAGTATTTGTTAAAGATTTAGCTGCTTTTTCTTCTTGAAACCTCATGAGTCATTCTAAAGGAAAAGGGAAGGGGGCGGGGTCTGAACTGTCTTGTCTTGAACTTTCATTTAAAATAATACTCCTGCATTCTGGTTCTTATTGGAAGAGTAGATTTAAAAGAACCTGTGTGCATTAGCTCCCATCTGGGCTGTGTAGGGTTTTGTTTTGTTTTGTTGTTTGTTTGTTTTTGCAGCATGGCATTCCCAGGCTGAAGTCATCAGAGAGGTGCCAAAGGATGCAGGTATCAGAGTCAGTGCTCAGGGCAAAATGAACAGTAAGATTCAGAAAGATCCCTAGCAGGGTCTAGCATGAAGGAATGTTTTGAATGCTCCAAGTCCCTTGGCAGTCTTGAAGGCTTCCCACCAAAGGCATATTTTAGTGACATTGGGATAATCGGGTTTTTAGAGATGACCTGCAGAATAGTGTCAAACAGTCTGCCTGTCAAGGAGAAAAAAAAAAATGGTGTCAAACAGTAAGAATGAACATAAAAAGTCCAAGGAGGGTTATTCATCAAGACTGCTATTTAAATCCAGTGGCAGGTGAATAGTGGGTCCACGGCCCTCTCTGGCAGACACACTATTTCCCCTCATCATCAGAGTGACCATATATTGCCCTGGCATTATTACAGCAGACACTTTTACTCTCCAGTGTGAAAAGAATGAACGGGCTTGAATTCAGAGTCATATTTCGATACACACGGCTTCATGAGGATCATCAGACAACCCCCCACCCCCATCAAACACTCATTGTAAGTCGACCTCTAAAAACAGCAATCTGCAGGCCAGGATTCTTGTCCATGACTTAACATTTCCTATGTTAATTTATGTTTATTTTCTGTCAGCTACTTTATGGTAGAGCCCACATATTCATAAAGATTCTTAGAGACTATACCTTGTGAGGGAAAAAAAAAGTGCTATGGAAATCCCAACCATCCATCTTGCTTACATGATAGTATTCTGCTTCAGTTTGCCACATTGCGAGGAAAACTCCTGGCATGTGTAATTAATTTTAATTAACAGAGAGGGCCTCAGCAAAAGGAACTGACACGGCACACACTCGGGCAGAAAATATTAGTCACACTTTGCAGTTAACTCCAAGCAGATGCATGCTTTCATAAAGAAAATATTTACAAAGTCTAGCTGTAGTGAGTGTCCAGCCCCCCCTTTCCTTTTTTTTTTTTTTTTTTTTTTTTTTGGATTTTGAAAGTGTCCAGGTTAATTTTTTTAGATTCTGGGGAAAGTACCCTGAACATACAGAAAGTCGTCCCCCGCCCCCCCCCAAACTTAACGCTGAAGGTTCGTTTTTATCGTTCAGATTTCACCATGCTTGCTTTCAGTGTCCACCCATACCTCCTCGTTAAAATCATTTATAGGCCAAAGTGTGACTAGTGTGTGGTTTATATAGTTAGATAATAATAATATAGTTTATATAGTTAGATAATAATAATAATAAGCTATTGTCCTTCAAATAGTAGAAAAGGGTTTGCTTTAGCGAGTATTAAGTGCCTGCAGTGTGCGTGTGTCTGTAGTGTGTGCGGGTGTAGGCATACATGTAGGCATGCACATTGACATGTCTCAACCGGTAAGCTAACTTAGATCTCTCGGTGTTCTTGATGCTTAGAGGAAGATCAAAGACAAGACCTGTATCCAGAATGCTTCAATTTTTGGTCTGGAGACCCTTTCTCACTCAAAATTTTTTAATGGCCCCAAAGAACTTTTCTGTGTAGTTTATGGCTTGCATCGGGAATTTTGTGAGCCTTTTCTGCTTCCGCGTTGTCACTTGAAATTAACCATTGCGCTTAGTAGGAACATTACACGGCAGACTTGGCAGATGCTACTGAACCCCAGAAAGTCAGTTGGCAAACATCTGTCAGCATGCCATCAGTCATAGCCATTCTTTAAGAAATAAAAATGAAAAAAATTAAAAATACTTATTAATTCACTTAAAAGTAGACTTTTTTTAAAAAAAAGTAGCCATTTCATGTTAATACAACTGGTATGTTTTTGGTGGAAAAATACTTTTAAGGTTAGTGAGAAAGGTGGCATTGTTTTTACAGTCCTCGAACCCTCTTTAATGTGTGGCTTAATATAACACAGCTGGATTCTCGTATCTGATTCTGCTTTCAATCTGTTACAATATGTTGTTTTGGTTGAAATATATGGAGAAACGCCGGCCTGATACAAATCTATAGTTGGAAAGTGAAGGAGTATTTTAATAACTTTTCCAGAAACTGCACCAAAAGCTCAACAAGTGGCACTTTCTCAAGTTAGTAGCACAGTAGAGTTTGAAATTACATCAGTGAACTCCAAGCTTTGCCATCTGCGTCCCTCACATCCGTCGGGCTCTGCTGTGTACTCTAAGCTGATGCTTTTGCTTGGGAGTGAGTCTCTAATTTCACACACAGCTGTCACTTGGAAAACAAGGGCTCGCCAGTTTATACACGCTTCCAAGTGTGTATACATTCTGTTATGCCATTTAAGAATTTAAGAATCGTATTCACTATTATCACCGCCAGTCCCACTGGTAAGGTGGAAGCTGTCAGGCTGTGGTGACAGCTATCAAGTTTCCAACATTTTAATGCCAAATCTTATCACTGTCCACAGCTGGTGTTTGGCATTTTTCTTTAAATTGACAGGCTCATTTTGTTTATTTCTAAAATAATGACTGCCTGTCCAAAAATCAAATTTTAAAAATCATGGATGAACTGATAGTATTTCAGGCAAAAATGGAATCTTACCAATAAAGCAGCTAGTCCAGTCCCGTCCCACAAGTGCCTTACTGGGGACAAGAGTGTCCTCAGTAGGAAGGCTACTTATACACATACGCCATTTTGTGAAATTTAGTGTCAAATTTAATCTATAGGCCAGACCAACATATCAGCCTAGACATAGGAATTCATAGCGTAACTAAACTGAGTTATTATCCAGACTATGTTAATATATTCAAATTTTAATTTGTTGATGTGATAGTGGTAAAGTTTTCATCAGAATATCCTTAAGCAAAATTGGTACAGCTCCATGCCATGACTTGATTCATGCTACTGCTTTTTCAGCATCAGTACAAATGTTACTACATTTGTTGCTCAATGAGCCATCATTGTTTAAAAGAGCTACACCTTGATTATAGGATTTGTGGTTTTTGACAAGCGTCCTCATAAATGAAGATCTTCAAACATTGGTTAGTACTGACACATCAGACAAAAACAATCAAAATTAGCACTCCCCCTTCGGATTTGTTCATTTTCAGGTGAAAGTACAATTCTGCAAGTAACATTTTAACCAGTGTTTCATGGTAGCAACTAAGTCTCTAATTAGACAGCCCAAACTATGTTATTAGAAAGTGATGGGGATTCCTTCACACTGACTTTTTCTCTTCTTTAATCCAGCGGGCTCTTAGCCACCTGACAAGGCTTCCTCGGGATGTCAGCACTTGCTGACCACTTTATTACTCTGGCCGACCCTTTAAGTTGCTCTCCCAGCCCTTTCATTTCTACTTTGTCAAGACGCATTTGTCATTCAAATGACATGGCTATGTCTACAGCAATATTTGATTGCTTCATAAAAATGAACTGTAATGATTGGTTTCAAAATGATTCTGTTATTTAATTGGCATTATGGTGATAGTCAGTTGCATGAGGCAGAGTAAATTAAATGCACCTGTGAAATCCAAGCAATTTCCCTAGGTTTCCTGTCCAGGTAGCGTTAATCTTCACTTTGTTGTTGACTGGTGGGTTAGTCCTGTCTCTTTTGCATTGTATCTTTTTCTCTTCAGAAGCAGAGAAATCTTAGGTAACTTAGTCTCCTTTTCAGCATCTTTAGAGGAAGCTATGGTCACCGAGGGAAGACCATCTTCCTCTTTTAAACCAGTGAGCTATCTTTAAAAAAACAAATAAGAAACTCATAATGTTTTTTTTTATTTTTTAAATTAATTTATTTTTTGTTAATTATAATTTATTCACTTTGCATCCCAGCTGTAGCTCCCTCCCTCATCCCCTCCCATTCCCACCCTTTCTTTCTTCCTCCCTCTTCTTCTATGTTACTTCCCCAGTCCACTGATAGGGGAGGTCCTCCTCCCCTTCCATCTGACCCTAGCCTATCAGGTCTCATCAGAACTGGCTGCATTGTCTTCCTCTGTGGCCTGATAAGGCTGTCCCCCCAACTCAGGGGGAAGTGATCAAAGAGCCAGCCACTGAGTTCATGTCAGAGAGAGCCCCCGTTCCCCTTAATAGGGAACCCACTTGGACAATGAGCTTCCATGGTCTACATCTATGCAGGAGTTCTAGGTTATCTCCATGTATGGTCCTTGGTAGGTGTATCAGTCTCAGAAGAGACACCTGGGCCCAGATTTCTTGGTTCTGTGCTCTCCTTGGGGAACTCCTGTCCCCTCCAGGTCTTTCTATCTCCCCCTTCTTTCATAAGATTCCCTGTACTCTGCCCAAAGTTTATCTATGAGTCTTAGCATCTGCTTTAATACCTTTGCTGGGTAAAGTCTTTCAGAGGCCCACAATAAAAGGAACTAACATTGAGTGGTCACTATTATCTATCAACATCAATGGACTCAACTCTCCAATAAAAAAACACAGATTAACAGAGTGGTTGCAGAAACAGGATCCAGCATTCTGCTGCATCCAAGAAACACACCTATGCAACAAAGATAAACACTACCTCAGAGTAAAGGGCTGGAAAAATGTTTTTCAAGGAAATGGACCCAGAAAACAAACTGGAGTAGCTATCCAGATAGTTAATAAAATAGACTTTCAACCAAAATTAATAAAAAAGATGAAGAAGGGCACTTCATTCTCATCAAAGGAAAAATCCACCAAGAGGATATCACAATCCTGAACATCTATGCCCCAAATACAAGAGCATCTGCATTTGTAAATAAAACATTATTAAAGCTTAAATCACACATTGATTCCCAACATCTTAATAGTGGGAGACTTCAACACTTCACTCTTACCAAGAGACAGATCATCTAGATAGAAGCTAAATAGGGAAATAAAAACTTACAGAAGTCCTAAATCAAATGGACCTAATAGATGTCTACAGAACTTTTCACCCAAACTCAAAAGAGTATGCCTTCTTTTCAGCACCTCATGGAACCTTCTCAAAAATTGACCATATAGCTGGGCACAAAGCAAACCTCAGCAGATATAATAAGATCAAAATAATCTCTTGAATCCTATCAGACCACCATGGCCTAAACTAGACCTCAACAACAACAGAAATAATACATACACATAACGTTTTATAGAGTAGGGATTCTAAGTTGGGGTGATGAAAACCAGACAAGAACACACACTTCTTGTGTTTCCACACATGCACAAGAGAACTTGTAGACTTTCACACCACTTCTTAGATGATAATAAAGTAGAAAAGTCATGGCAAGCACAGCAAAAGCAGCTCTTAAAAAGAAAAATATCAGAAGTGGAGAGAACAAATGAGTCAACCTCTTACAACGTACATTCCCACCACCAATTCTAGACCATGGTCAAGTGATGACATCATCACCCACCATATAGCCTTTAGAAGACATCATCGTATGCTTAAATAAGACAAAAGTGAAAAAGCAAGCTTTGACCTTGAAAACCCTTAAAAAGGTTTTGGAAAGTCCTGGAAGAGTAAAAGGACTATTAATTGCATTACTATGAAGTGGCACTAGAGAAATCCATGACAATGATTTAGAGATGTCACATCAATTTAATAATTATTTTTATGTCTTCAAGGGATATGAAACCTATTGCATAACTTTGTCTGGTTTTATTTCTCTTAGTTTTGAAAAATTAAGAATGTATTGGTTACCAAATTGGACTTCAATATGTCCCCTACATGCTGTCTTAAGCAGATGGTGAAGACAATACATTTGGAAAATCAAACTCATTTCAGTCAAGGTAATAGAGGGGTTTATCTTAGCAACCCAATGCTGCCATTCAACACCTCTCACTCATTCCCAAACAAATGAACCAAACAAAGGTAGACTGTACAGTTTTCTCTCTTACCACTTCTCTTTGAGTTGTGATACAGATGAAGAGGGGTGCCAAGGAGAAAAAATTGTCAAATAACACTCAAGCTTGAAAAAGAGGGAGAAGCTGGTGTGTTCAAAGTCTGGGGTGGGGGGATGAAGATATAATTAATGGTGATGGCTGCTTATTGGATTCTCAGTACTTTAATTGTAACAGAGGGAAAGGGGACAAGCCTGAGTCCTGGTGAGAAACCTCCTTGATAATGAGGGCCAAGATGTCACGTCTGTTTTCCCCTCCCCTCTTCATCCCCCTCTTTCCTCTTTTTCTTCCTCCATCCTCTCTTTTCTTCTCTTCCTTTCCCCCTTCCTCACTTTTCCTCCTCTACTCTGCTAAGTCTGATGAATGATGAAATATTTAGCTCTTGGATGCATTTACACATTTTATATATTCATAGGAATAATCCTGTAATGCTATCCTTTATTATAAATCAGAATCATTTGGAATTTATGAATTTATTCTAAAATTCTGCGTTTTCAAATTTTACATGGGAGGGAAAGGATAATTTTCAATTTCTGAGGTCCTACTGTACACAGGGCTAGTATGTATTTTGTGGTGCTTATAATTCACCCATGAGGTCAACAACACTCAAATTGGTCTAAACCCTACGTAGGTGACTAGTCTTCTGCCCGAGGTGTGAATGTCATGGAGAGGTCAAATTACCATAAAAGTTTCTATGAACTTATTCTCAGTTTCTGTACTCATGTCATTTTAGACCAACGGGCAAGCAGTTCTGGGACATGAGAGATTGCTCTGACGTTAGCTGTCACATATATAAGGTTGAATTTGTAACTCACTCTACCCAGTCAAGGTTAATTATCCTTAGCCACTATGGCCTGCTATTTAGGTGGCTGTTTGCTAGATGAACAAGTTAGCTAGTTACAGTACTGTGGTCCCCATAGGTAGAATAACTCAAATAACACACTGTATCTTCCCATAACAGACAGAATTATATTGTATTATTGAATAGACTTAGTAAGTATGATTAAATCATACTTAACTACTTAATTATACCCCTGGTTAAACCACAATTCTCAACTGCATGAGCATAGAACAGTAGCATGAATTCTCATAGTTTGTCACTAAAACTATTTTACCAATAGTTATTTTCAACTGCATTTCATCATCTTATGATCCATGAGCGATATGTGCATTTTACTGCTGTGACAATGTCAACACCCTACCCCATTCATGAATGAGAGCAAAACAGTTAGGAAGGTATAGTTACTGAGATCTCTGCACTCCTGTTCTAGACCCCTTTTGCCCTGCTGACTTCTGTCACCTCTCATCATAGAGCAGCTGGTGTTTCCTCTCCAGAGTTTGGCTGACCTAAAACTCTTGGAAGCCAATACTGGTTCACAACCCAAGGAAAGGCGGAGAGCACAGTCAAGGCCAATGAGCGGAGACAGAAGAGGGTTGAATCCATCGTGGCAGAGGAAAGATGGCTGAAAAACTCAGTTCACAGCAGTTGGGCCACCGCAGGAGGCTGTCCACTTCTTCTGACACAACCTCCACAGGACTTTTAGGGACCCACTTCTGTCAGCTTGTCCCCATTTTTTAAAGGTTCCGTAGCCTCCAAAAACAAGAGTCACCGTAAGGGAACCAAACATTCAAAACATGAGCTTCTGGAGGTATTTCAAATTAGAAACATTACCTTTTATTTTTAATTGGCTTGGAAATTATCTTGGAGAAAATAAATAGGTTGGGGGTTAAAATTATCTAACCTCTGAGAGCCTGACCGACTTATCTCTTATGTTTTAGAATATGCAGTCAAAGGTACTAGCTGGAAGTACGCTGGGACCTGTCACTGATGTACTACAACAAATGAGTTTTCTTAGCATCCCAAGTTCCTAGAATCCCAGTGCTCAGGCCCAATCTTTACAACTGTGAAATATAAAGCACCCGAACTCCAGCTTTGCAGCTCACACCCACTTTGGTAGTGAAAACACAGTTGAAGATTTCATGGGACTTTCATAGCTAGTTAGGAAAACTGCAGAGTAATGGCATAGGGGGAAATATGCAGTGCCCTGTGAGTTTTTGTTGAAAATGATCCAAGTTCTTGTTATAGACCCTTGGGTCCTTGTCAAGAGTAGTATGTGATAAGGACTCTGGAGTCTCTATAGGCTAATAAATAATAATAATAATATAATAATAATAATCAGAGATAGCCTACATAAGGTTATATATATTGATAAAAAAGAGAATTGCCTTTTTGTGTTCTTAGCAGAAAGATTAGAATATCTCATTTTGAAAAGATGAGGCATTTTAAACATGCAAATGTCACTACATTATATGATAGTGGTTTGCCCCCTCTCACCTCCCAGAGATTGTAAACTATTAGGAAAAAAAATCTACCTTGGATTAAAATAGAGGCTGTGCTGAAGTTCTATTGATTATGGACGTAGGTTCCATTTAGGCTGGGAGGCAGTACAGATATCACCCATACAGTTTGTATGAAAGGCTTACTGCAATACAAGTCAGCCTGCTACTGAAGGAAAACATCCGGGAGTTCAGAGCTTGATTCCAAGGAAAAGCCCTTGGCCTTCTGTGATGTGGCCAATTTTTCTGTCAAATGTAGACTACAACTACAGTGATCCCCGGACAGATGTAGAATTATAAAATTTGGTAATTTGTTCAAAGAACTAAAGAATTAAAATAACAAGGGGCCCGTGGGGAATACTATACAACCCATTTCCCTTGGGTACAAAATATCCCTTTCCCCAAAGTCAATATTCCTCGTACAAGAAAACTACGGATGCCGAGTACTGATCACAGTTTTTGGTTAACAACAGACCCTACTGGTTTGAGTTGCCTTCAGGGTGGTGCTCACCACGCACTCCCCTCCTCCTCCAAGCCACAGGAGTGTCGGTGATTCACTCTGCCTTTTTCCTCACGGACACCGCTCCTGCAAGGATCATGGCTTTGGCGACAGTCAGGAGTCACAGCATGTGACCTGTTGCGTAAGCGTGCAGTCTGAGCCTGCTTCTCCTCTGCACACCAACATCCCTCCTTTCAAGTTCTGCGGTGCCTCTCTAATAAAGCCAGCACATGCTGACTAGTGAGCAACCCAGCAGGCCACAGTGACCGTTTGAATTTGGAGGTTAAAATGTTCTTTCCCTGGTAGACTCTCTTGTCACTGTGGCTTTTCCCAGGAAATGAGATCAGTCTGCCTATGCCTAACCCGTGGAGAAAGGCCAGCTTTTTCTTCTTCTTTTCTCCCCCCTCTGTTGCTAACTTTTGCTTTGTTTATTTTCACTAGCAATCTAGTTTTATAAACATGATCCTGCCAGACTATAGGTCACTTCCCTCCCTTTAGTGAGGACATCAATGTATGTTATGAAAGAATAAGGATTTCGTCACCTTTAGAAGGTACAATTTTCTTTGTGAGAAAACTTGGGACTTGCATGGTGTTGAAAGCTGGTGGGGGATATTTTCATGTCCTTTTGATACATAATGTTTATAGTAAAAGCTTACACATTTGAAATATGCAAACTTAAAAATATTTAACTGAATAAGTAGTAGAATATTCTACCCAGTGCATAGGGTGTTATGTGTGTTTGCTCTTGAATAATTCCTACATCAGCACAAGTTAACTAGCAAACACATGTGCTTGGGCATTTTCACTGTTACTTTTAGTCTTGGCTTCTAGTTGAATCCCATTTATCCCGGTGAGCAGTGTTGTCATAGAAACGGTAAGAGGATGCTCTTTCTATTTTGGTGTGCTATCTGACAGTGTGCTAGGGTATAACAGATAAGAAGTCTTGGGATTCAAGTTTGATCTCTTCGGTATCAAATCCGCGTTCCATTTCCCGCCTACTTCACTCAGTTTAACGCTGGACCCTTGTTTCCCCACCGAGACATAATTCTCTTGCCTTCCCTGAGTCACTCAGACCAAATACATCCTGGTCCCTTATGAGTTCACTCTTCTCACATTCCACGGTCAGTTTCTTTGAACTATGTGCGGGCTGTCCTTTCAAGTGTTTGCCTAGTGGTCAACTATGTCTTTTCTTCCTGTCTACCTCCTCATTCTACTCCTCTCTAGCTGAGTCCTTTCTCTCTTCCCTGCCCTCCGCCATCATGCGACGATCACCAGAGATGCTTCCAGGAGGCCCTGGACGACATCACACAGCTCTCTACCCAAATCCCTGCCATGTCCCTGCACCAAGCTCCGGACCCAAGCCAGCGCATTCTCACGTGCTGCATGCCTTCTACATCTGCTTCTCTGAGTTCAGCTCTAACTACCCCATATGTTCCCCCCATCTCCAGGGACACTCTCCCCCTTTGTTTCTTGGATATGCTGAGCTTGGCTCTGTCTGGGGACTTTCGTAATTGAAAGGAATGTTCTTTCTTAAAACTTTCATGGGTTGTACCCCATTCCCTTCAATTCAAGCCTCTTTCAAATGTCACTGCTTCATGTTTTAAGTAACTGTCCCAACATCTGTCTCTCTTACTCTATATTATTCATAACACCGAGTACTTATTAATGCTTTTATGCAGTTTTTTTTTGTTCACTGTTATATCTTCAGTGCCTAGTGCTACCAGGCTTAAAATGTAGCATCTATTCAGGAATAAATAGGCAGATGAGAAAACAAACTTTGTAATCTTGGAATAGCTTCTTGATAGATTTTTCCCTCTTGATCTTAAATTTCCATCAACACTTTTTTTAAAGACAGGTCCATGTTGTGTGAAAATATTTCTTTAAAACTGGTAGCAAATATTTGTGTAGAATTTCATGCTTTACATTGCAAGTTTACATACTTGTGTGTTTCAAATGTTTAAGAAGCCATCCCAAAAGTTATCTTGATTAATAATAGGTAACAAGGAAATATTCATGAAATCGTACAAGGAAAGACTGAAACTCAAAATCATGAATATTAAGAGTACTATGTTGTATGTACCCACAATGATGAAGGGAAAAAGGAGAGGGAATGAGACAAAGAGACAGAGCTAAAATGAGCAGTTCAAGCCAAACATCAACAATCAAGTTACCCTGAGTAGTTACTGTGGAGGAAGAAGGGCTAGGTTAAGAGTGGTATTTCACATGTGGAGATTGGCATAGGGGAGGCCATGGTTATAGTAAAAAAAAAAAAAAAAAGAATTTGGAAAATATCAAGTTTGCTTTTTATAGGAAGAAACTATTTAAAGCTAAAAATTATGAGAAACGAATACAGTAAATTGGGGGGGGGGCAGTTGAAAGAGTAGGCCAGAGCATCACAGTATAGGAAAATTTAAAGCTAAGGCACAGGAAGCCTTTCTATATTTTTAGAAGGGAGTTGCCAGGTCTATGGAGAACATGTTTTCAATGAAATGAACTGGAAAGAAGGAAGGTGAGACACTCAAGAGAGAAGCCTAGGAATTTGATGACATGTCCTTAGAGATGGAAATGTGATGCGTTCCAGACCATCCATTTGAAATTAGTTTCTTTTCTACATAACTCACAAATCAACCATCACAATGCCAATCTCAAGAAGAGAATCACAAGGAAAATTAACAGATTTTGCCAGGTAGTTACTCAACTGGCAGGTGAAAACTCTGACAGTGGATAAGGGCATTTCAGAAGGGACCCAGCTGGTCAGCCACTCCTCCTCTGACTTCATCAGGAAGCACCATTTGGGGGCTGTTGTGATGCTAATGATTGTAGCCCCGGTCTGCTGCCTCTGCCTCCTCAGTGCTGGGATCATAGATGTCTACCTCCACACCATCTTCTATAGGCCGTCTTTCTTATGTGATAACAGAAGCCCAAGTAAAGCTTCACACCTGGCCTAAGAAGAGGAGAGAATTAAGGCAGCCTCCCTGCTCAGGCCTTTGCACAGCAGAGGGAACTGTGTCCCTCTCCAGGTTTAACATGATTTTTATGATCTTGCAGTTTCACGGAGAAGCATAGTTTCCTCTGGAGTCTTCCCTGTTGGGCTTCAGTCACCATAGAACCTTGCCAGCCACTGCTATTTCCTAATGTGATTATCAGATGCTCAGTTCTGTCAAGGTCTTCATCATTTCACGTTGCTCATTGCTGCTTTCCTTCTGCGTTTCCCATCAAGGTCAATGGCTAAAACGCAAGAGGCTCCATTATGGGTTTCCTCACAGATGGTGCTTTGCCTCTACATTTACAGCTTATGTTATCTCTGTTAAAGAGCAGTTTTATCATGGTGTTGTCAAACATGTATACAAGACACTTAGACCATGCTTACCTCCCCTTCAGCTCACTTGTCCCTCTCCCCTTCTACTTTTGTGACTTTTAAAAATATAGCTACAATGTAATGGAAAATGCACAGTGTTTGTCTGGCTTAATATAGCGCTATAGAATTTCATCTACTTTCCAGACAATGGCATAGATTTGTTCCTTTTGGCTGAATGATACTCTGTTGTTTATGACACATGTCTTTATATATTCACATGTGGACCTAGGTTGATTCTATTAACTCAGGCACAGGGAGAATGAGTGTACAGGTACCTCTACTGTGTGCGGATTAGATTCCTTCAGGTGTAAGAGTGCTACAGCAGGATCATACCATGGTTCTAGTTTTGAGGATTTTTGTTGCTGTTGTTTTTTTTTTTTTTAGGCATCTTTATGCTGACTTCTACATTATTATAAATCATCTAATTTATACTGATACCAACAATATATAAATATAACAAAACCAAAAAACAAACAAACAAAAATAAAACAAGATACAAAGACACACACACCAGCATTTGTAATTGATAGTCTTCTTGCTAACAGCCATTCTGATTGGAGGAAGATCTTGGACTTAAACTTATGTTTCTTTTATTGCCTATAGTATTGGATATTTTTTCATGTATTTGTCAGTCATTTGTAGTACTTCTTTTGATTACTTGTTTAATTCATATTGATCGGGTTTATATATTTATTTTTTTGTTTGTTGTTTGGTTTTGGGGGGTTATTTATATATTCTTGAGTCACTTTCTTCTCAGATACATGGCTGGCAAAGATTTTCATTTTCATGGCGGTCTCTTCATTCTGGTAATTTTTTCCCATGCTGTGGTAACATTTTCACTGCAAGCAATCCTGTTTGTTGGTTTTTGGTAATATGCCCTGCTGTGTTGGAGTTCTATTTAAAAAATGTGTTGTTCCTTCCTCTGTCTTGAGGGGTTTTCCACTGGCACTTTTAAGATTTCAGGTCTTATGTTAAGACCTTTGAACCATTTTGATTTGGCTTCTGAGTGGAGTAAGAGGCGGCCTGACAAGTGAATATCCAAGTTTTCCTGCTGTTTCTGCCTTATGCCCACCTCCCCATTGCCTTTTACAACTGTCTAACCCGCGTTAGTCGTCCCAAGGCACTCCTTGCTTCTCTCACTCACGAGGACCGTCTTGTCATTTGGAGCCCTGAGCTCGGCACTGTGGTTGGATGGACTTTGCCCATGTAGACTTCAAGACAGATTATTTGCATTCTTTATTTGAGCTGATTCTCTATGCTGCTTCCCAAAGCCTTTGAGTCTCTCCTCAGGTATCCTCATTCCTGTAGAAATCAGAGTCAGTGCACATTTTATTGAGATTTTGGGAGGATCCTTTTCTAAACTTGGCAGGGACAAGTTTTTAAGAATCATTAGGAAAGTGCTATGTTGTCTTTCGTCAGCTAATTTTTACAAACAGTTTTCTTTGTGTTTTTCTTGTGGATAAAAATGTGCTGTTCCTTGTTTTGCAATAATTTTGGTTCTGTATTGCATACAGTTTTCTCTCTTACAAGTATATATATTTGTTTCACTTAAAATTAACTCCAGTAAAATGTGAAAGAAAGAGAAGTGACATACTCTCACAGCTGCTGAATTTTCCTGGAAGGCAGACATCTCAATTTTAAAGTTAGTCTTAAGACATGAAATCATTGTTGTTTGAAACAGCTGCCTGGTCAAAGACTCCTTTGTACTGTACGTATTTTTCAAAACAATTTTGAAAAACCACTAGGGACTTTGTAAAGAAGTTTTTTATCTAGGTTATGAATTATTTTCAATCTTGTGAGTAATTGTTGAAATGATGAAGTTTTTTGGAATAAAACAGATGTCTGGTTTTTGTCTCATTTCAGGAGGAAGAGGGATATGTCATTGGGGTTTACTTGGTACCTTGACAGTGAAGTCTAAATAAATAATTAGTGTCAGCATTCCATTCACTGCCTCTACCCAAAGTCATTATACGAGATTCATGAGAACCAGGATCTGGCCTCCCTTAATCAACAGGTAGCCCTAAGTACCTGACGTGACAATACCTGGTCCCCAGCTCCTCAACACATGCTTATTAAATTAATCACGACATAAGTAACACAACATCCATTATACGGAACACATCATGTAATCAGAGGCACAGTGCATCCATCCTTCTATTTTTTTTTTTTTTTTTTACAAAGACACTTGGCATGGATGCTCCTTTTAATAGAAACTTCCAGGATGAAGAAATGAACTGCTACTTTTATTAGTCCACAATAGATGTTTCGTCCACACCTTTACATAAATCTAGTCTTTCTCATAGTTCTACCAACTTGAGGGATAAAGATGGCCTATGTGGAAAGTAGTTCAGCTCAAGAGATGTTTGAGGAAGGTATTAAAGGAGCTCAGAAGAGAGGATAATTTATGCAGTTGCTGCTGAGAATGACTCAGAGGAAAGGACATTTGAGTGGTTGCTCTGAGGAGGGGTAGAGGCCCGCCAAATGGTGAGGTCAGGGGAAGGAATAAATAGTGCATGCCGAGGTCTAAAAGAATAAAAGAGCTGGCCATGAAGCTCCTGACTGAAAACAATCATCACCACCATCTTCTGTTTGTTTACACTTCACTCATCCATGCAAGACACAGGTCACCATGGAAATGCTCATTTCTTTGTTTTTTTAATTAAGAATATGGTTTCTTTCTCTATTTTTTTTTAAGACCCAGTTCCACTCCCATTATATTACAAATTGGTAAACAAAGTGATTTCTGAACAGTTAGGCTTCCTGGAGACCTAGCCTTATTCAACTGTTTGTAGTAAACTTACCAGCGTGTATGACTAGATTTTGAGTCCTAACCAGGTTTGCACTCTCTGTGTTGAGTTTGCCCCTCACTGATCTCCCTGATGGTTAGCAGTGAGAGACCACAGAGCCAAATTCCACATGGCTGAGTGGGGCCTGATATTCTGGGTCTGGACACATGTTAGGGGTTAGACAGTCTGGCTATGTATAAAGCTAGGTGAAAACATATCTATGTATAAAGCTATATATAAACACCCCTTGATGCCCCCATCGAGGATAGCCATCAGAGCAGTGGCATAAAAATCTATTTTTTTTTTCAGGTAATAAGAACTTACAGAAATTTTCTAACACGGGCTCAGACAACTGACTTTGACAAGAGCTCAACATGATCTTTAATACTGACATCAAGAATCATTCCAAAGGCTGGCTTTATGGGAGAGCCATTGAGTAAAAGCACATATCTAATGACACTGCCAGTTCCGCTCATTCTTTTATAATATTTCTGTGCCTTTCTTTCTCTGTCCATATCATCTTGGGATTGGCTTTGCTTTATTTTCTATTATTGGCTTCTTGATCTACAGAACACTGACCAGGAGACATGATACTTCTCCTTTATTTGTGGTTCTTCATAATTCTCATTCTTTAGAAGTTTTTAATGAGTCTTGTTTTGTTTTTACATAATAGTCACTGTTATTATTTAGTCACCAACACAAATGAAAGGTGACTTTCATTTGAAAGAGCGATTTTCAAACAAAACAAATGTGGAAGGGACTGGACCAGGCTAGCACAGCCTTCACTGCTCTTTTTCCTGACATATGATAAAACATGGCTGGCATGAGCCCATGGCCATTCTGTATTTATTCCTGAGATTCTAAAAATGTTCAGCTTAAGCTGGCCATTACCACAACCTTTTATGACCTAATAAATGAGGCAGTCTGAGAACAATTGTGGCTCCTTCTCCGCTTTCTTCACCAGTTGCCTTTATTCCCTCCTAATGTCTCTCGTTGCTCTAGGCTAAATGAAGTTCGGATTGCAACAACAACTTTTTTTTTAATGATATTGTAATATTGGCTAATTTGCCTGCTATTGGTTATGCCCAAGTAGACACATGACCTGTGGCTGTTTGGCTTGTCCTCCTATGGGGAAATAACTTAACGAAGCTAATAAGCTGTATTAAAATAAAATAAACAAATTCACATGGCACCCGGCATCACAGACACATGCAGTGTAGTTGTTGTTTATTAGGCAAAGACACCAGCCCCACATCTCCAACTGCCTACTGGGCATTTTCACCAAGAAAGCCTTCTGTTGCTTCCTCTTTGAGACAACCATCAGTACTCTTCCCATTAAAGCCTCATCTCACATGTGGAGTTTTGGGGGTGAACCACTTCATTGCACCTTCCCTCTCTGTCGAAAACTGTTGGCTGTTGGCAGTTTTAGAAACAGTATAGAGGAAGAAATAGATATGGCATAAGACAAATGGCTTGAGTTCTGAGGCCAAATTTCATGTTCATACTTGAGTGCTCAGTAATCACAAGCACAGCTGAGCAACCGCAAGCCCTGCCAGAGGACAGAACTCGGCAGGACATCTGGGAATGGGAGAGAATGCCTGTGTCCTGCAGGCACAGCTTGCTCAATTTCTCCTTTATAAGTCACCAATCAAACCAGCCAGCCTCCCTCCTCTTGAGAAGAAACAATGAAGACTGAGAACAGGGCCCGAAGACCAAGTTCCCACCCATCAGCCATTCCCAAGTTGTCTATTTTTATTATGGTATCTTCTCAGGACATCAGGTTAGGGTTTGGGTTGGAGGAAGAGTATCTGAATAGCAAGCATTTTCAATCGTGAGACTCTGTAACAGTTAGACTGTGAAACCTACCTACATTTCAATCCCCAGTTACTAAGTAGACCCATGCTCCCATTCTTCTGCCAATGACTATGATTAATGCTGGCATGGGCAGGCACCACAGCAATGGCAGCCAAAGCAGGTCAGGGCCAGGGATGACTCAGCTGATGCTGCAGCTACACTTACAGTAAATGTGATTGGTGAGGGTTTCCTAGTTAAAAGCCTTTCCCACAAACTTTATTTTTTTTAATTTTATTTTAAGATGTTTTATTATTTATCTGTCCTCTTTTGCTTTTATTTTTCACTAATGTCAAGGAAAAAAAAAGATATAGCATTAGTCCTATATCAAGTCAACTTATACCAAAGAAACTTGTTTCAAAGACAATGGATCATGATGCTTTTAGGCAACCGTATGCAGATAGCCTTGTTATAGAACAGTGGAAGTGATCTTTATGGGTGATACTGAGAGATAAGGAGAATATGTCTAAAAGGGAAAGAGGCTATGCTAACTCAGGCATCTGTGATCGCTGCAGTCTGCCACATATACGAAGAAGTTATTTACTGTGCGGTGATGCTGTACCTCACTTCCACCAACAAGACAAATATGTTCCCCACTTCCAGGAACTACATAATAGAACGAGGCACATTAGCAACAGAATGATCACTTAATTACATGTGGTCTTTATCGCTTGTATAGAATTCATATCAGAGTGACCTCTCCGTTTTGAGAATCTAGGGACAATTAAAATTCATTAATGTGTGGAAACAGTCCGTGATCCCGGTCACAGGTGACCCCATAAACCACACAAAGGTTGTTTATTGTCTTCATCCGAAGACCATAAGAAGCTACTGATAGGGAACAATGGGGAAGGCTGTGGTGCAAAACAGGGAGGGATAGAGTGAGTGCAAGTTGAGGGTTTCGTTGTGGTTCGGATGAGGCATGACATCACACTAGACTAAAATGATGGAGGAGAGGAGCTGTTGTCGGCCATAAAGAGATGCAAAGACAGAATGCTTAGGGTGAGATAGAGGACAGACGTGAAGAATGACACCTACGCATCTTGCACAGCCATCTAGGACCATTTACCTTCATGGAATTCACAGAACATTCTCTTAGGAGAAATGATACTTGGTAGCACTCGAGGCAGCAAAGGCAGGCTGATCTCTACCAGTTCAAAGCCAGCTTGGTCTACATAACAAGTTATAGGCTAGCTGGGGCTACATAATGAGATACTCTCTCAAAAATAAAATCATATCCTCATTTAAGATGTCCTTAGGAAAATACCCGCTCTCTTTGGTAGGCAGCTTTGGCTTTATCAGTTGTACTGAAGCTTCTTGAATCTCAGCCAGCAGGAAAGACAAAGGCCAAGTCCAGAATGAGGGGCCTCTTTGTTCTCATGTCCCCTCCCTCTCCCCTGTCCTTCTGTCCTGCCACACTTCTGAGAATTGGTACATAAAAGAAGCTTTCCTAATACACACACACACACACACACACACACACACACACACACACACACACAGATACACACACATACATTTATGGTGTCAAACTCTGAGACAAAAACTGTATTGAATATTTTTCCTAATTTATACTCTAGGTTTAACCTCATGGTATTATTATTTTAATTTATGTGACATTCTTAGAGACTATGCCCATAATTGATGCTTATAAATTTACTATCATGAAAGTAGAGTTGGCATCTCTGAATCCATGTTGAATCGTGTGTCCCATTTCTAATTCTGTTTATTTTCTCATCTTTTATATCACAGTGCTGTTTCATTGTCTGATTCATCTGAGAACAAGCTGCTAAGTTTGCCCAGGACATATTTGGTTTTCATAATTAATTCCTGATTTTATAAAACCCTATATTCTTCTTGTATAGTCTTGCAATCTTCCAACTTGTTGATAGCAGTGCCAATGCTTCCAGGGTAGTCTTGTTCTTGTTTTTCTGTTTTGACACTCACTTTGGTATAGATATAGACATAGATACAGATACAGATACAGATACAGATACAGATACAGATACAGATACAGAGATAGAAGATAGATAGACAGATAGACAGATAGATAGATGCATGCACACATACATACATATATATATATACATAAATGATAAATAGGGTATAGATAAATCTATCACTTGGATGAGAGCTCTATTACAGAGAAGCAAGATCATTTTAGTCATGGCAGCAGGATGGGGGTGCGGGGCGACACTGGGGAAGAAGTGGAGGGAGAGAATGCAGGAAAGCATTCAGGGATCTTTGCTGTGAATTTGCTATAAGTGGGGCAGTTCCGGGGAGTGCAGTTGAGAGAGAATATGCTTTAAGCTGGTTGTCTTTAAGGCATGTGAGCTTGATATACTAGTGATCAAGGAGTATAAAGGAAGAAACGTTTCAGTGGAGATACAGTGAATAATTGTGGGAAGAAAGCTGATATAAGGAATTAGGCAATAGAAGAGACGGGACACAGAGCACAAAGTAATGGTTTGGCCATTTCATCATTGGAGCTCTGTCAAAAGGCAGAGTCTGAAGCTGTAAATGAAAGTGATCTGATGGATTTCTTGAACAGTATGATGATCAGTTTTATCAGTGGCATATATATTCCTCGTAAGGTAGGAAGCAAGATAATCAGCTAAGTCTGAACAGTGAGAGGTGCACTGGGGATTCCAGGAAAGAAAAGCTATGAATTGATAATCGTCTAGGACATGGAAAATATTTGGTACAGAATTATAGCAAGATGTCTGGAAAGGCTAGTGCCAATTTGATAACTGAAAATATAAGTTTGGAGCGAGGGCAAACAACACAATTGTGGTTTTTTACTTGTATATTTAGCACCATGGATGCAGCAATTGAATAAAAATTTGTCTGACATTTTGTTAGAAAAATAGTGAAAGGAAAGATGAGAAAGGGAGTTGAAACCTACAAAGGTTGATGGATTGGGTGTGTGCAGAAGCGAGGTAATAAAGAGAATGATGACTACTGGGAAGCTTCCAGAATTGGTGATCAGTGAAAACCCACAGTGAATTGTCTAGATTTTTTTTTTTTGACAGGGTTTCTCTGTGTAGCCCTGGCTGTCCTGCAACTCTCTCTGCAGACCAGGTTGGCCTCGAACTCAGAGATCCACCTGCACTGCCCCCAAAGTTCTAGGATTAAAGGCGTGTGCCACCACTGCCCAGAATGAGTTGTCCAGATTTTCAAAAGGAAAACAAAGTTGAATTTCTCACTGGTGATTCCATTGCTTTATAAATGTACTGTTATATAAATATATGCCTAAATGTTAAGTTCTGGGTTCAGTGAGAGACCATATTTCAAAAAGAGGGAAGGAATAACAGAGGGAGACACCTGATGTGAACCTCTGTTCTCCACAGACAACATGATATAGTACACACACACACACACACACACACACACGTATTCCTGGCATGCAAAGTTTGCAAGATAAGTTTATGAAACCATGTATATTTTTTTAGTTAAGGTCTTCTTGTGTAGCTCTGGCCGGCCTCAAATTCACGATCCTCCTGCCTCCATCTCCCATGTGCTGATATTACAGATCTCATGCTGCCATGCCCATCTTAAGATTTTGAATAATAAATTGAACCTATCTTAAATTCACTAGATAAGTTTACAGCTTAAGAAATTATGTAATGTATGTCTTATGAACACTTAAGACCAAAAAATAAATAATAAACATCTGGACAGTACAGTTCAGTTTTTCCAGAAACCAAGAATTGACAGCTAGACATCATGACTGACCTTTCAGAATCACAGAAGGAATAGTTTTGACTGGCAACAAAGAAGAAGCTGGCCTCACATCCTCTCTGTGGCAGAATGTGAAGCCCTGGACCAGTGTGACAATGTGCATTAAATGGTGGAGTTATCGGCAGACCTTGGGTCCCAGGAAATTCTACTGCTAAAAGCGTTTATTTTTTCAAACAACTCAAATATAAAAGGGAATTTGCTAAAAGATTATTTTGAAACATCATTCTTAATTGTTTAATAGCTGGTGTCAAATGTTTGAAGAGACCTTAAAAATAAAAAAAAGAAGGGAATTAAACTTTATATTCCTAACAGCCAAAAGCATTCTTTTGACATGTAAGAACATTTTTTTTTTCACATATAATCAAAACATGAGCTCATCCTGTGGTCTTGTTCACTTCAGCAAATCAGTTTAAGCGCCCTTTACCTAAGGGGTGGGCCTTTCCCCCTTCCTTCTCAGCACCACAGCAACTTTCAGTTCTTCTAACTGTAACACACATAACTTGGTTTCAGAGCAGACTCATTCAGAAGCTCATATCTGCATGATTGCAGCCGAAATAGACTAAACAAAAAAATGCAGTCAGTACAAATTGCTGTGGGTTATCTATAGAGCTGCAGCATGTGGTGAGAACCTGAAAGCTTCCTGGGCAGAATTTATGAGCCTTCCAGTAAATCAGCTCAGTGTTTCAGACCTGTGTCCAACACGCCTTGGCTGTCTAGACACAGCCTAAGATGAGGCTTCAAAAATGGGTAGAGACAATGCTGCCAAAGCCACCAGAAGCCTTTGACCTTCTTCTAATGTTTCAACCAGATAATTATTTTCCCTCTCAAGAATTTGGCTGTCCTTTAAGGGGAAAAAAAATAAGATTTTCCATGTGAAGAACTCCTGAAAGAAAATACTCTGGAGAAAGGTCAGTGTGATGGATCCAAAGCTGGATTCCTCAGAGCTGCTCAGAGAATGTGGAAAGTCTTCGCTGGACTCCACTTCTCCTGCCTTCCAGCTGGCCAAGGTTTCTCGAGACAAAGTCCAGTTTGCCCACCCCATACCTTTACATCTCAAAGGAGCCCTTGCTGTGAGGTGGAACTAGCTCCAAAGGGAAGCCCAAGCAGTAGTTAAAATTATAGAAATGATAGAGGTTTAACTAGATCATTTAAGAGTGATATAATTTTTTATTTTGACTGTCATCTTTTCTATTCTAGAGAAAAGGTGTAGCCTTTCTAATTTTTCCAACAATGGACTTTTATTCTTGGACAGACAGAGAATATTTTCTTTAAGTCTATCCCAAATTATTTAAAATTACTCATTCTACTTTTTGTGACTTACCTTTTCAAAGTTTTATATTGTGTTTTCTGTAAAAGTCAGATTTGGTTAAAAAACAAACATGATTTTAAACATAAGTAAGATCCAAGTTTGCTCCATTTTGTTTTTGTTCATTAATGTAATTACTTTGCTCATACAGCTGTTGTGTAGAGGTCAAATGCCAAGGACTATGAGAGGCTCTGGTTCTCCTGTTTATCTGGCCTATGGCTTAGAGAAAGTTCCCCAGCTCTCTCTGAATCTGTTTTCTCATCTATTAAAACAGCTCTTTGACACAATTTTTAGAGTTGCCTTAGAGAGCCAGTGAAATGGCTTCTCTCACAAGATGGTTAAAAACAAAAACAAAACAAAACAAAGAACAAACAAACAAACAAAAACAGGTTTTTCTTTCGCCTCTCTCCCTTCATTGTTGTATCGCAATAATCAAAAACACTGGAGATGACAGTCAGCTGCTTGTAAAACTCATAAATGGAACTGAATTAAAATCCATACCAATGACTGACGCCTACCAGCAAGTCTAACTTCAGGAAGCTGTATGGCACTGACAGGGCTCACTATCACGCCAGCTCGGAAACAGCAGGGATTGCGCCGGCTAGAATCTAGCCGTCCAGCTGTGTTGTAAAGCCAACTCAGAAATGAGAATGAGGAAAAATGTTCCAAATGGGGAAATCCTGACAATAAATATTTACTCAAGATAAATACAAAGTTCCTCCCAAATAATTTCTTAAATGGAAAAAAAAAAAAACAACAACAAAAAAAAATAAACCAGAAGAACCAAAAACCCCACAGGAATAAAAAAATAAAGTTGAATTCTTAAAAGACAGGACAGCAAATGCTTAAATAATCCAGATCGACACTTTTAGGCAAACCAACCAACACCCTGGGGTAAAGTGGCAGCTTTGAAATACCTCGATAAGTCAGGGGTTATTTTATTTTATAGTGTTATTTCATGTCTGTGGGTGTTTGCCTCTATGTATGTCTGTGTACCACTTACAAGCCTGATGACCACAGAGGTCAGAAGAGGCCACGAGATCCCCTGAGTTACACACAGTTGTGAGCCACCATAGGGGTCTGGAAATCAAACCCAGATTCTTGAGAAGAGGAGCAGTGCTCTTACCAGCTGAGCCATCTCGCCAGCCCTTGAGGGATTATTGTTTCATTACTGAGCATCACGTATACAGAAATGAAACTAGAATCATGTGCATACTGATGGGTGATCAATTTCCCCTAGAACTGGCAGCTGCTGAAAAATGTCAAAGCCAAAAAGCCAGTTTGTTTCTCAAATAAAGGAAAATAAATAAAGGAAATAGTAAAAAACAAACAAACAAAAAAAAAAAGAATTTTTTTTTCAAAGCAATGTGTGTCTCAGCATGACAAAACTGAGAGCAAACATACAAGCCATGGCAAGAAATAAACATTACAATGACCCTTCTAATCGGAGGTGGTGGTTTTCAGCTTGGGATGAAAAATGAAATCCAATCATACTATTGAGATTTTTTTTTCAACAAAAATGTGTACTGAAAATGTGTAGGTAAAAGTTGAAAATAAAGCCAAAAAAAGAAGAGATGGGAATGTTAGGTAAATGCAAATAAAAGTGAAAAGCCATTAAATACTTTATAATAAAATTCTATGTTATACTTTCAATAATGACTTTAAGGTAAAGGGCATTGTTTAGGATGACAAAAAGGTTGTCAAAACTCTTCAGTGAAAAAAAAATTAAGATTTGATGGAGAGTCAATTTTAAATTCACAAAAATTATTTTTAAATGCCATTCTGTACCTCTGGGTACTGAATACTATTTCTATCTGAATACAATTCCTATCTGTCAAATGCCTACACATACTAACTTGCCACAGCTTTGGGTACTGCATAATCACATTAATTATTTCTACACATTTTGAAGGCTTTGCTCCCAATGTTAATTATTTTCCCATTTCAGATTCTATGTTTTTGTTACTATTCTGAAAATCAGTTGGGCTTTGTGTATCCTGAAGTTAATAATGCCAGTCTTTTAAACAAAGTGACTCATTTAATCATACTGCTGTACTTTTAACTTATTTTTATTTTATGTATGTATTTATATATGTATGTATGTATGTATGTATGTACGTACAGGACTGGAGATGCAAACATGAGTGCCTTCTGGGATTAGTGGAAATAGGAGCTACTAAGCCCAAATGAAAAAAGTCAACCAGAATGAGCAGAAAGGAAAATACTGCTAGTATCCATTGAAATTGAATTTTTCCTTTCTGAAAACATGGTAGTAATATCCCTGAGTGTCCATCAAATGATCATAAGTTTTGATTCTGTAACTGTAGAAATCTTTCTTCAAAAAAGCACTAGCAGTAATTTTGACAGTTATGGGCATTTATAATGGCAAAAGCAAACAAAACAAAACAAAACAACAACAAAAAAAACCTGAATGATTTCATTACACTAGAAGGTTAAACAAATTTTTATACACCCAAATTGATGAATGCTGTGCCCTCATAATTTCATCATAATAGATGGCATAATAAAGGTTTTATGCCACATAAATGACCAGGTGGAACAGTAAGTGAAGAGAAGGACAGAAAATTAATAGAGCATGTGCTAGCTAGTTTCATCTCAACAATGGAAGCTAGAGTCATCTGAGAGGATGACTAAGTTGAGAAATTCCCTCCAGGAGATTGGACTGTTGGTAAGAGTGTAGAGAGACCAGTGAGGGTAGGTCCATCCCCGGGCTCATAGTCCTGAGCGCTATAAGAAAGTAGGCTCAGCCAGCCACAGGGAGCATGCCAGCGGACAGTGTTCCCTGGCATCTACAGGAGCTCCTGCCAGGTTCCTGCCCCAATTGCTTTCAGTGATGACCTGTGTTACCTGTTCATCAAATAAATCCCGTCCTCTCCACGTTGCTTCTGGTCCTCGTGTTTCATCACAGCAATAGAAATTCTTGACAGAAATTGGTAGCAGGATTGTGGGGTATTGTTGCGACCAACCTGACTGTGTTGTTTTGAGGAGGATTTGCAGAAGGACTTTGGAACTTTGGTCTAGAAAAGCTACTGAGTTTCCAAAGCCTGGTGAGCTGTTGTTCAAACCTGGCCTGAAAGATTTGAGAATGGCACTAAAAGCAATGCAAATGACGGAGGTTGCCTGGCTTGTGAGGTTTCAGAGGGGAGGCAAAGTCTCTGCTGGGGTCATTGATACTTAAATTAAGAGTCTGTGATTCTGGTCACCTGGGGCTGAAGAGTCAGTTGTGATTAACAAGAGACCAGTGAAAGCTGTGCTTTCCTGGGACATTTGATGCTGGAGCCGAGAAATTTGCAGTGTTTAAGAAGAGACCAGCATCACTGAGGTGAAATCTTTCTGGAGCTGTTTTCTCAGGTTCAGCACATAAGAGGTGGCCAAGATTTGTACCTTGTCCTGACAGCCAAACTTGGTAGTTTGAAAGTCTCTCAGGTGGAACTGGGCTGAAGGCAGGACTGGGTCTTGGAATGCAGCTGAGGCTTGGCGCTGTGAGAGGCCAAGACAAGCAATGGGTGAAGGTGTGGCCTCAGTAGCTGCTGAAGCCCTGGACTTGGGGAGGGGGGTGTCATGCAGAGGGTTGAGGCTTGGCACTGTGAAGAGAGCCCAGAAGAGACTACTGGTGAAAGTGCAGCCCGATTGCAGCAGGAGACCCCAGCATTCTGGAGACCCCAGCATTCTGGAGACCCCAGAGCAATGGAACTAAGATGGCGCTAGAAAGGAAAGGAGTGTGAGGAAACTCTCACTGTATCAAAAATGTTCAGACTGGAAAAATTATAAGAAAACAGGATTATCTATAAGTACTGGAATCTGGATGACTACCCTTTTTTTTGTTCCTCTGTCTAGTTTCCAAATTTCTAATATTGGTATTTATTATGGTATGTGTTGTTTTATTATCCAGAAGAAAATATAAAACTCCAGCATTGCCATGGTTAGAAACTGACACTGAGAGCCACCTCACCCATCACCACTGGCGACCATGCTTGTTTTTTTCACACCCTGAGGAGCATCTGTTCTCTGAATTTAGCAAGCTGTGGGGTTGTTTGTTTGTTACCATACTTTTCCAAGTTTTCTAAGCTATTCAGTCAACTAGATTTTTAAAAGAGCTTAAGAAAACTGACCTAAGTAGTAATTACCAGACAGTGGCAAGTGCCGCCCACCATCACACATACCCAACCCCTCCTTTGTGTCTTTGTGAGGCTAGCAATTGAACACAGGGTCTCTCTCACCGCTGAGCCCCTTCTGCTGTGCTTTGGACTAAGAGAAAGATTTTTAATTTTATTTTAAAATTTAATGTTCTCTTTCTATAGGCTTCTTTGTTTTAAATCTCATCACTGTAATTAATAGATCTTTATGATTCATTAAAAAAAGCATCCTGTAAGAAGTACACATCATGGCTGACTTGTTACTTTAAAATAGAGTTTGTGCTTGCGTCCAGCGGTTTTCAGACGGCTACCCTCCGAACTGTTATCCTGTCTGCAGGGATGTGAGATCATTTTGAATTTGGTTCTTGGCTAAATGCATGTATTTTTTTTTTAACTTTAGGAATGTATACAAAGACTATCGTTTCCTGGAGTTGGCCTGTGATTCCCAGGAGGATGTGGACAGCTGGAAGGCATCTCTGCTAAGAGCTGGAGTCTATCCAGATAAATCTTTAGTAAGTTTGAGATATTTCTTATCTAAAAGAAATCATTGCGAATACCATGTTGAAGAAAATGTATCAGTTTCTATATGTTAGCGAAACAGGTACTCTCTTCTATTTAATTTGGCCCCTTTTGCTGTAGCTTTGTTGTTGTGGTTTTTTTTTTTTTATGCTTTTTTTTTTCTCAATCAAATTTCTTCAAAAGCTAATCAGTGCACTTGGTAAAGAAAATATCCCATTCTGCCTCGACATATGTGCTCTTAGACCAAGAGAAATATTTTAATTTTTTTTAAAAACTTTTGATGTCCTAAATACATTATCTCACAGCTGAAATGGTACTGCGATACCATCAACCATCATAATAACATTTTATATTTATATTTACATTTTAAAGTGTGCTTATTTTTTTAAGGCCTTCTTTTGCTATGTCGGTATTACTTGTATCCCAGGTTATGTCTGATTGAGACTCTGGATAATGTCACTCTGAGTATAAAAAACAGAAAGAAAGCATAGCTCTTCCCACTTATCTTTATTAATATGCTTCGAGTGTCTGGGAGACACTTCTCTCCTTCAAGCTAATAAACAGACCTTCTCTCTGTGCTCTTTACAAAATGTTAATATTGCACAGGCATCTCTGAAATTAAACTTCAGAAGTTCCGCCATTGTCTTTGCTCACACCAACCAACATAGTGTGCTAGCCTCTCTCTTTCTCTCTTTCTCTCTCAGCTCTTCCTTCCTCTCTCTGTCTTTTTCCTTCTCTCTCCCCCTCTCTTCCTTCCCCTCTTTTTCTTCCCTCCCTCCCTTTCTCCTATCCCCCTTTCTCTCTCCACTCCTCCCCACCCACACGCTGCTCCCTCAATCTTGCCATGATCCTTGCCTCTTCTCAGAACTAACGTGCTAAGATTGCCCTGAGGATTGAATGCAGCAGGAGTCTCCCAGTGTCTACCTGGCTCTCTGAATCTAGAGCTGATTGTCCACAGTGGCATCTACTCTAGGCTCCAAGCAGGATATAAGTCTTTTCAAGACAAAGGCTGACATAAGGACTCAGTGAGGGACAAATGGAACATTTAGCGTAGAGGGGGCATCATCTCCATAGGGTCACACTGGAACTTAATGAAATTCCAGGGGCAGAGTCAATATTTGTACAAATGTGTGTTCCCCTCCTACTTTAGCTCAAACATAGACCCTTTCTTGATTCTGCACCTCTGTAGTTAGTACCTAAAGCAGTGACTCTTCCAAACAAGTTCTGTGCCCTCTAACGGGCAGGAGGCTTTATTGCTGTCAAGGTATGCGGATGTGTCTATGTCATTTTTCTATTGCTGTCTAGCTTTTTTTTTTTCCATGCTTGCACATACAGATTCCCCTAGGTAAATCCTTCCCTCAAGACTTTTCAAAACTCTGGGTGACACTTGTCTAATTGCAAATTATTACTCTTCCATACACATTGCTTGTACTGTTTATATACATAAGTATTTTGGATTAAAGTGCATGTGTATTTCATTCTTTTTCTTTATTTCTAACCTGATGCACAAAAGGTTCCAAGCACATGACTCTCATCATCCTAAGCATCAGGAAGATAGATGAGCTACAAGGCCATTGAGCAGGTGACTGTTTGGCCATGATTATGCAGCATTATTTAAGTTGACGGTAAGCTCTGCTTGAAAAGTGAGTGAGCTACTGTTCATCTGCAGCGCCAGTGACTTGTGAGGCCGATGCCAGAAAATAGCAAATCCACATTCTTCCCTGGGCGAGTTCAAGGACAATCTAGGCAACTTACTAAGAGCCTGTCTTGAAAATGTAAAAACAGTTCTGCTTTCTATGCAGGCATCTCTGTTTGCCTGGGGGAAAGTTATTTTTAAGCTGTGTGTGGAGGGTATGTGGCTAGCTAGATATGTATACTTGTGAACATATGTATGTACATGGTGGCATACATGTATGTGTGTCCATGGTGTGTGTGCAGGTCAAAGGACAATATGGGAGAGCCAGACCTTGGATGCCTCTCTTCTTTTTTTCAATACAAAGTCACTCATTGGACTGGAAATTCACCAATTAGACCATGCAAGATGGCTGTGAGTCTCTGGGGATCTGTCTGTCTCCATTTTCCATCCTGTCTTGCTAGGTTACAGACATGTGTGTCACCGTGCCTGGTTGTTTATTTGGGTCTGAAGGATTTGAACTCAGGTCCTTGTGTCTGGGAGGCAAGTATTTATGACTGAGTCACCCATCTCCCCAGCCTGGAAAAAAAAATCTATTTTCATCCTTTTGTTAAGAACCATGTAAGTTTGATATCATTTAGATAAGCACCTGTCACTCAATTTGAATGAAATGATGTTGGGGCCAACTAGTTCACCTATTAAGATTTTACAGATACATTTTAAATAACATCGTCACTATTTCTGTTGACTCCATGTAATAGACTATCATCTGTCACTCACCTCAAAAATGTTCCGTGATCCTGTTTCTTATCTCCTAAATACTTTCTCTGGGGACTTCCTTTTTGAAAACATACCCTCTTTTCATTCCTTTCCTTTCCTAACCGCCTTTTCTTCTTTTCATCTAGACTAGCTAGCTCAGGCAGACCTAAGGGTCCTCCTGTTTCCACTTCTCCATTACTGGGCCCATAGGCCCGTGCCACCATGCCAAGCTTTTACATGGGTCATCATGCAAAGGTGACAAGTACTTTGCCAACAAAGCTTTCCCCTCTGCCCCGATTTCTTTTAATTCTCTCTCCTTTGGCTATTAAATGGAAGCTGTGGCCAATATAAAACTGTGCGTTGCTAAGTGTCCAGGGCTCCACATGGTCTCTAAACAAAGAGGGTTTTTATTGGAATTTCTAGCTAACTGTTCAGAATAAGATACAAACTGTACATGTGTACCAGTGACTAGGAACTATTAAAACTCTCAAAAGACCCTTTTACCAACATGTGTACATAAACTTTCCTCGAAAATTTGATGACACATAAATATGAATTTGATCCAAGGTACATGATATGATAAATATGACTTTCAGACACAATGTCATTGGCTTTGAATATGACATTAAGCAATTCTAAATTAAGCTTCTTTGGCCTATGAAGTATGCAGTGGGATGGGATAGACATGAAAGCAAAATTATTCTGTATGTCCTGACACTGCTGTGTATCAGTCCTGTGACTTAGGCACATTGACTAACTCTCTGGTCATTTACTTCTCTAAGCTTAGAAGAGCATCTTCCTCAGAGAAGTTTCTGGTGGTCACTACTAGCTCCCTGCCTTCCCCAGGTGACTGTGGTTATGGCAGCATGGCCTTTATCATTCTTCGGCATCCTGAATATAGATACAAAGCTGAAAATTTATGCTTATGCTTAAGTTTTCTTTGGAAACCATTAGTGGGATTTGCCTGTGTCAGAGAGAAATTTCTTATCTGTTGTTTAGGAAGCAACTTGTTTAGATGGAGTCCTAAGAGTGCCTGAGGGACAGGCCAACCTCCAAGATTGAAAATGGAGGGCACAACTTGGCCCAGGGGCTGTGAGGCAACCCAAAAATCTCACGCCTGCACTTAGAAGCTGTCCCTCCAGCCATGGAAAAAGGCAATGTGAGATCCAGGCATGCCCTGGAAATGATTTGGTGGCAAGTCAGTTAAGAAACCTCAGAGTATTTTAACAGGTTTCTGTTCCCTGAAAAACACCACACACACACACACACATACACACACACACTGACACACAGAGGGGTTTCTGTTGCATATCCTCCTCCTCCTCTACTGTGAGATAGTGTGAACTGCTTCTTCAGAAGCTTAACATAATGGTAGAAAGGAAAAGAGCTCTGACACCAGCTCTTCCTGTAAACTCCTGCCGCAGCATTAATAGGTGATGTTTTTTTGAACCCCTTGTGGGATGAAACCGTCTTCCATTGAAATCCTGTAGGTACCTCAGAAATGTTATTCTTAGAAGATTCTACAGCGACTTTTCCTCTGTGTCAAAAAAAATAGTTGAAAGAAAGAGTTCCTGTGTTGTCTGTGTTGTTGTGGGGAGAAGAGGAATAGCTATGGACTTTCACAAACTTTTACTAATGCGACTGAATAAAAAAAAAAAAAGACTAAAAGAGGAAAGGACATGACTGACATGACTGCTAAAGGACATATGCTTGCTATGGCAAAGGATAAAGTTTACTGTAGATAAAAAGGAGACATAGTAAGAGGCAGGGACATCTAGGAGAGCCCAGAGTGGACATGACTAGACTTATCTGAGCCATATGAAGAGACCGTATGGCTGCTGACCAAAAGGGACAGTCTGGGCCAAGAGACCAGTCAGGAGATTAGACAAAGACCAGATCACCAAAATGGTTGGATTTTATAGGAAAGGGCAGCTCAGGGAAGAACAGCCCATCCCCTGGGCTGGAGAAGTTTAGGGTAGGCAGTGAGGCACTGCCTGCCAGGAGGGCCCTGTATCGGGTAGAAACAGAGGGATGCTGAGAGAACCTTGCAGCCAAGTCTGCTTTGATATGTTAAGCAGGCACTTCAGTTAGCCACTTGTCCCAAGTCTGAGACCCAATCATGATGGCCACTCATTCATTGGCATTCAACAGTCTGTGGAGGACTGGGAGGGCCTGACACCCCATTACACCCCACTACAACAGTGCTTCACTGAGAACTTGGAGCAGCTGTGTGTCCGGTTCTCCAGGTCCTGCTTACCCTTCTGTGGAAAACACTCTCAAGGATTTTGACATAAGCTTTTGTCAACTTGAGAAGGGGGGAGCATTCTTCAACAGGATCCACCATTGAGGACTGCTAGGAACCTTACCAAATAGACGCCCGGGAACTCAATGAATGAAACAGCAACTGGCTAGGCCACACCAGGTCCTCTGCTTCCATTGTTTCTTTTATTTAGGGATCAAGGCATCCTACCCGGTGACATCATTTTGCAGCTACATGCTGAACCATCTGCCACTGAGTGGGGGGTAGGGGGACTAGTCATTCCCTGGTGTGCAGAAATACTCAGTTGAACTCCTGAAACTGATTTGCTAGATCAAACGCTGCTCTGCCGTGGAATGCAATAAACTCCATCTGTCTGAGGTATTTTCAGCAATATTGCTCTTCTTGGGAGAAGCAGGGTCCTATTTTTCTCTAAAATAGTCTTTTACT
Organism: Meriones unguiculatus; assembly: GCF_030254825.1. Taxonomy (NCBI): domain Eukaryota; kingdom Metazoa; phylum Chordata; class Mammalia; order Rodentia; family Muridae; genus Meriones; species Meriones unguiculatus. The sequence goes on along the minus strand of NC_083359.1, from coordinate 83,298,201 downwards.
CATAGTAAAACTCCCAGTGGGATCTTGACCGCCTTATTGAACAGTTGGCATCATCTTTAGGAAGGATTCCTTTGGGGTTTTGTTTTGTTTATTTCTTTTCCTCTTCATTCATTCTTGCGTCATTATTTATGTGTCTTATAAGTTGGTGTGCTTACAGCTGTACTGCGGCAGCCCACAATGCTTAAGAAACCTCTCTACATGATTTTATCAGCGGCTTTATATTTTCCCTGTTAAATATGATAGCGGCAATGGTCCCTGGAAGAGATGGTTTCCTTACCAGTCACCAGCCAGCACGGAACTCAGGCCATCGGCTTCCTACCCTCTCAGAATATTTCTCTGTGTACTTTCCCTCTTCACATTCTTACCCTATATGTAAATGCCAGCTCTCCAGGCTGGCCCATTCCTCGCGCCAGTCTTTCCCCCCCGATGCACACACTTCTCTCCTAGCTCTCTGCAAACCTCACATCTCAGTGAGGCATTTCTTCTGGGCCCCTGTGAGGAGAGCTCAGATCTGTTCCGGGCTCACATCCCATCACGTCTCCCCCACAGGATCTGACCTTGCAAAGACTCGGGCTGCTCTGGGAGTAATGAATCAGCGTTTTATTTTCTTAGGCCATATGTGAGTTAAATTGTTTGATGTAAATCATACCCTCACAGCTTCAGCCTGCATCAGGAGAGTCACTGGCTGCCACTCACCGCTGGCCGCTCCGTCTCCACACACAGTGTTGCTTTTATAAATGTCGACATTTTTGTGACTAACCATTGCAGATCCATGTTATTGAATGTTAGAGTAGTGTTTATTTTGGCTGAAGCCCCACTATGCAGTCTTGACTTCCCATGCCAACCCAAGACAAAAACTCATAACTTACCAGAGAAAAGAACGGCACGGATGGAGGCTGTAACTCAGGCTGCTTCCTCCGTTGCCCCAAACCACCCACTCCTTTTCTCAGCACTTGCTTCCTTTTTTTTTTTTTTTTTAAGATTTTAATTCCACCTTCTTTGAAACCAAAGATGCAGTGCTTGTTTTTTTGTTTTGTTTTTTTTTTTTTTAAACATACTGGCTGATGAAATTTTCCACTGCTTGGCATGTTGGAGGAGGGGCTGTCAGGAAAGGCAAGCCAGCACACTAACTTCTCTGCCTTTTATGCTAGTGGTTCACTTATTACCGATTCAAACCAATTCCTTCTGGCTTAGTTCCCATACCCCAAGCCCAGGCATTCTGAGTAGAAAGGAAGGGGGGAAATCTCTGCTGTTGTGAATGCATGATTTCACCTATCCTACGTGGATTCTATAGCTTTTGCGTGAGCTCTGGATGTACACAATAGAATGTCGGTAAAGGGTTCAGTTACTCACTTGGATTCTGATCTAGTAAGAGAAAGCTCATAATTTTCAAATAAATCCATGTTTAACATATTCCTTTTTTTTTCTTCCTTGTGGCTGCACGCACAGGGGAGCAACAAAGTAAGTTCTCTGCTCTATTGCAGATCTTCTGTCTCTCCTGTCCCCACAGCCCCTGCTCCTGCATGCCTCTTGACAAGAGTGATTCTGTGCACGTTGGAATGGCCACCCTCTGCTGTTGTACATAGATTATATGGGGCATGCAAATGTTGGGGCAGTGTGGGTGGATGGCCACAGTGACTGTTCTGTTTTGACCTTTTGGATGGGAAATATAGTGTGTTTTTAGATCTAGTTATGGGGCATGTCAGAGAGATTGCTCAAGTGAAAGAGACCAACTCTGAGAGCAAAGGCGACAAAAGGTTGAATGATGAAGATTTGTCACAAAAGGGTAAGCTAGCCTGACGAAACTCAGTACAGGTCAAGTTTTGACCCCAAATCAAAGCTTGCATGTTAGCACACTGTTTGAGACTGGACTGGAGTCTTAACTGGTAGTATGGCAGGCTTTGTTGGCAAAACTGAGCTAGATTCGTGCACTGGCTTTGAAGGTGCCTTAAAATGGAGGAGGGTGGGGTCAACATTTGACTTGGCTTCTGCATCCTTGATGAATTCCAGCTGCATGAAAGCAGGAGTGTGTGGGGACTGTGAGAGGGGACCAAACTATGCATTAGAAATCTATGAAAACGGGCAACACACATGAATGTGTGGGTTTCTTTAATGCTCTTGCTATAAAAAGATAAACAAGAAGTTGACGCTTCATAGAGTTGCTAGTTTGGTTAAATTTTGATATAACTTTTCCAAAAGCTTAGAGCTACTTCCCACTTATTTAGAAATATAAAAAAGTACTTGGGGAAGGTGGCCTTAAGTTAGGGTTAGGGTGATTTTTTTTTCATTGTTTGTTTTTTTTTTTTTGTTTTTCTTTCACATATGAGTTCTTTTTCCTACCAGGTGGCCCACTTAAAATGGGCCTCAGTGAGTACAATAAGAAGTGAAAGGAATCTGTTATATAAGAGTTGGCCTGAATATCTAAAGCAGCTGGAATTCATCAAAATTGTTATTCATAAGCCATATGTATAGAATGTAAAACAAATGTGGGAAATATTTTGCAGTTTAATTTGATGGAATGTGTTATTATGGGGTAAATTGACATAGATGGCTGGTACTAAAAAATGTGTCACTTCATAAATTTATACACTGATATAACTGCTCATGACCCAGGCAATAATATTTAATAAAGTTAAAATATTGCCAGAAATTCACAAGATCAACATTTGTGAAGAAAGAGAGAGGTGAACTCACATCATTTACAGCACACTTAAAAAAAAAAAAAAGCAGGTAACTTAAAAAGAAAAGATTAAAGGCTTCTTCCACAAAGTGAAATATAGTATTTCTAACTAATACTGCAACTCTTAGGAACAAATATTTGGACAAAATGTGAAACTCATGTTTTAATTCTTATGGCATTTCAGTTCCTGAATTGTAAATACTTTATCCTGCTCATTTGCATCACAGTAGATCTCTGTCCCAACTTCATGTGCCTGATGTGTTACTTGAAAACAAAACTATCAACCAGCAAACAACCTGAACTCTTGAAAGTCATCCATGCCCTGGGCTAATTGTGGGTACACTAATAGGGAGCCAGCTGTTGACATCTGGAGAAGTGCAAACCCTGCCCACCAGAGGAGCATCAGTGATTTGTCTCTTTGTTGAGCAGTTCACGGATGGCTTAAGTGTTTATAGAATTCACACACGCACACACACGCACACATACACACGCACACACACACGCACACACACACACACTCTCTCTCTCTCTCACACCCATACACACACACACAACTCAAAAATTGTAAACTGTTGTTCATTAAGCTTTCTAAAAAAGGGCTAAAGGGCCTGTAGGACCTCAGGGCCTCCCCAGTCAACCATCTACACCATGAATATCTGGAAGAGTGGTGTGGGGGAAGCTGGTTGAAGGTATCACTGGCTGAAAGCACTCAAAGATACACATGCTCGCTATTTTGATTTGTAGTTAAAGAAGGGATTCTTTGGAGGGATTGGTATTTATCACGCCATGCCTTATTTTTCAGTTGTTTATGTTATACATAAGCAATAGTTTGTGAAAGAAATACAAAGCTAATACTTTTAAAATGTGATCATATTCCTGAGCATAGATTCTGGCATAAAAGAGCCCCCCTCAAGTCACAAGGAGCACATCTGTATGCTATTTTCCTGCAGCTTAGAATTTCAGTGTAAATGGAAAACACTGCAGCGCAAGCTGTACTGTCTCCAGAGTATAGGTCTGGATTCTTCAAAAGGAGACTATGAGATTCTTTTCTCCCCCCTCTCATGCTGGAATGATTGTTCCGAGTCGTCCCTCAGGCCACATACCTGCCATAGAGGAGAGCCAGCCGTAAAGGATGGCTCCATTCAGATCTGAGAAGGCTAATTGCATACTGAGCGCATGACATTCTGTTATTCAGGATGTTCGCCAGGTCTTGAGAAAGTAAAGTCTGTTTCATTAACATTTCTTTAGCTGAACACTGTGGACTCGACTCCTTACATCCAGTGAGTGGAGCACACAGCACACACACATGCCCACATAGAATGCAGGGTGTTCAGAACTAGCCTGACGCTCGATGGCTTCCTCCATCTTTAGATTATGCTCAGAGTTTGGGAGCACAGCCTCCACACTCCACACATAGAGCACCAGTTTCTGCAAGAGAAACACATACGGACTTACGTTACGGATGCATGGCAGAACAAAACAGTGCTGCTTACGTTCTTCCTGGAGTAGCCATTGCTATTCCTCCCAAAAAAAAAAAAAAGGTAATTTTCCCTTTGTAAGAAAATCACAGTTACTCTGGGAAAATCGTTTTTCTTCCTTTGCAGAATGCTTATCTTTTGGCACTGTGATATTCTAAATTGTGCACGGTAGAGCTCCCCTTCCCCTTCTGTTGACCACAGAAGTCCATGTCTTCATTGGCAAGGCCAGAATCTAGGACATGAGCCAGCTTTGGGACTGTGGACAAACAGCAGGTAGAATGTGAAAAAGCTTAAAGGCGCTTGTTCGGGGTTTGTTCAGCTTGTTTGTCGAGCACAAATATCAATCAGAAACACCATCTGAGGCCAACCCGAGGTCTTTGGGTGAAAATTAATCTCTATGCTCAGTCCCAGAGAGAAGCCATTTAATTTCCCAACATAGTTTAATGTCTTCTCTGAAAGGACATTTCTAGAGTTAGTGAACTTTAAATTTTATTTATTGGAGAGTTTGGTTTAAGTATCTTTCTTAAATTTGGTGAAGTCAAGGTAGAAAAAAAACTTTAAAATGCAAGAAACAAAACATTATAAAAAAGGGTGTCTGATTTCTTAAGAATAATTGGTGCAAAAACACAAATGGAAATGTAGAAAACTCTAGATCCCAACATTAATGCTTCTAAAAGTTTTATATTTTAGAAAAAAGTTTCTTTTATTACCCTTTGAAAGAAAAATTTATTAATATTATCTACCTCAGTCTTCATAAAGTAAAAGAGTCTTATGCTTCCCCAGGAGAAGTATAGGGTTGACCATATTTCATTTGAAAAGGAGAAATTGAATAATATATTCAAAATCAGAATTATAAGTTTGTAATAGCTGTCTTGAGTCCTGTCACAGTGAAATACAGTAATTTCACACATATTGAAGGGCCTCGGTGTGCAAGACAAGACAGAAGAGCCAATTCTAGGCACCTGCTTTCCACCATCTGAAACTATCCTGTCCTCTCAGCAAGGCTAGTGAACTTGGCTGGTTCCTGTCAGCAAGAAAGGTGGTTATCCCTCAGATCATTTACTTAATGAACCTCTGGTTTCGACTGGTCATTTTCCATGATAGAATTGGCCAGCTGAATGGCAGCAAGATGTATATTGAACAGCACAGATGTTGAATCCATGCAAGTTCACTTTACCTTCTTATGATAGGCTTTTAACTCCTTGTTGTTGTTTTTACCATATGTGAGAGATCATTGGTAGCTGCCGAAAACTCCATCCTCCTGACCTGGCTGTGCCTTATTGACAGTGTGTTACAATATTCACTTAACAAAGGAGCCAAGAGGATTATTGAAAGAATACTATAAGCAGTTTAGCAAACAACTTACTCCATTAGGATTTTTTTATTTTCGAACAAATGTATATGATTTCCCTAGTTTTCTTAGAGGAGCTTGATAATATATTTCCTTGGGACTTGCAGAGGGCCTCCATCTGGTTGACTGACTTTTTGCAGAAGCCAATAAGGACAGCATTAAAGTTAAAAGGGAGGGATGAAAACACAATGGCCTGTGTTACTCCAGTTCCATGCGACTGTAAAAACACAGCATCTCCTCTTAAATCACTGTAACACCTTTAGGTTTACAAAACCTTTGGGTTTCCTTTGGCAAAATGATATTAAAAGAAAATTACTGGTTCCTAGATTTTGAGCCCACTGACTTCAGTCATAACCAGTTGGAGGAGACGGCGATCCAGCTGGGGTAGAACACTCCATGAAGCGACTCTGATTTTTCTTTTGTATGCCTGAATATACTGATCTTGCTAATTAGACTCTAGAGTTAACTGAGACTGGAACCGTGGCTAAGAAAGAAGGTCGCGGGTGATGGGATGGAGCTTCTGAAGGGTCAGTATGGCTTACTGGTATAGTTTCATTTTCTCTGATGTGTTCAAGATGGAATGGCTTCTCCTTATTCAATGATAACTCCTGTTTCAGACATCAAAGCTGTTTTGACATATTTTCCTCTCTTTGGTATGATTCATGGTAAATATAGAAATAATTCATTTTTAAATGGGATACTTTAACCCTTCTCAATCATAAAAGCATCTCATTTTTCCTTGTAGACACAAGGATTTACGCAAGGTTCTATACATGTTGAGCAAGCACCGTGTCACCGAGACACACCTCCACGCGAAAGGCAGCTCTTTACACCCATATGGAAAGCTCGTTGTCACTGGTTATGATTTTGGACATAACATCGTGAAGAGATTTCTTTTGGAACTAGAAAGTAGGCATGTATGTCTCTGGCCAATTTACCTTAGTGAAGTTCTCAGATTATGCAGTAATCACACAGTGCTGCTACAGTAGTCAGAGTTCAGAACCTTCCCACTGTCTTTGCTCATTTTCTGGACAAAACGGGGGCTTTGAAATTGGTATAATAAATAATTTTGATGCAAAATATATGTAATTCAGTCCCCCATTATCTTCAAGTTCAGTTTCCTATGGCAACGACAACCTAAAAATATTAAGTGGAAGGTTCTGAAAATAATTTCCCTCCATGTATCATAATAAACCAGAGCAGCACCACACTTATGAACTTGCCTGGCACATAAGTCACTCCTCAATCCAGTGAATCCACGCTATCTATGCTAACTTCCCGATAGTTACTTAGTAGCCTTGGGAAGTTTATCAGGTTATCTGTTATGATATTTCAAAGTGTATCAAGTATAAGAAGGGTAATGTCCACAATTCAGGTATGCCAAAGAAAAGTCATAAAATCCTCCACTGAAGTGGAAAGGTTGGTCTGGGGTGATAGCTCAGTTGGTGAGGTGCTTGCAACACAAGCATGAGGACCTGAATCTGATTCCCAAAACTGAAAGAGATAAACAGGGCACAGGGGCGTGTGGGTAATCCAAGCGTTTCAAAGGAGGACAAGAGGTTCCCTGGAGCTTATTGACCAACCAGCCCGACCCAGATGGTGAGTCCAGTGAAAGATTCCTTCTCAAAAGGAGGATGGCGTTTCTAAGGGTGACAGCCGGTATGGTCCTCTGGCCTCCGTGCATGAATGTGTGGCACAGTGGCATGACATGAGAGACCACCTGCCCAGAACTTTTAATGTGCTGTTTTGTTATAATTAGTCTATTCTCTTGTTGATTTGTTAGGCTCTTGTTGTGTACACTTGATAACGTTTATCTTGTGCAGATTGCAGAAAACATATACATAGAGTTTTGTACTATCCAAACCCTATGAGTCACTGAAATTCCCCAAAAAAAAAAAAAAAAAAAATACTGTATATCTAATTCAACCACAGAACACTAGACACGGAAGGTGGTTTTGTTTATTGTTTGCTTGTTTTTCTTTTTGTTGTTGTTTGGTTTGGTTGTTTTGTTGGTTTTTCAAGACAGGGATTCTCAGTGTAGCTCTGGTTGTCCTGGAACTCACTCTGTAAACCAGACTGGCCTCAAACTCACAGAGATCAGCCCGCCTCTGCCTCCCAAGTGCTGAGATTAAAGGCGCACACCGCCGCCTGGCTCACAGAAGGTGTTCTTCAGAAATATTATAGGTTCAGTTCCCAACCACTGACATACGGTCTCTGACACAGCTGCCTGCTAGCTCTCCCCTCCCCTTACCTGTATAGGATAATTAGGTACTGCGTTCCCATTCATATGATAGGAGCGTGCTGTTTAATGCAAATCAAGCATCTTTGAAGTGCCTAGTTTTAACCAGTCATGTACACTGGTCCTTAGAGCTACCCACCCATTCCACAGGGGGTATACAGCCTTTGTTCTCTGCAAGTAAAGTTGAACTGGCTCCCTGAAGCGGCTCCCAGAGTGCCTGATCTCTGTCACGCTAACAGCCTTCCAAGCTTTGCTCATCATCTCCTGTTCCTCCTACCTTCATGGGCCTGTGGCTAACAGCCCCTTAGGGAGGAAGAGATCCACACCTTTTTTATTCCATAGTACCCAGGATTCCCAACACCTGAATGGCAGCTCGCAACTCCCCATAACTCCACTTTTAAAGGATGTGAGACCTTCTTTTGACCTCTGCAGGCACCAGGCACACATATGGTACACAGATATACACGGAAGCAAAACACTCACATGCATAAATATAAGTCTTAAAAGAGGGAAAGAAACAACTTTGGGTAGGGAAATAAGATAATCTATGGCAAAAATAATAAATTTGGAAAAAATAAAAGTATAAGAGCTCTTATGTATACACATATAAAGCCTTTGAGTAGGAAAAAGGTTAATTAAAAGGCAAAAAAAGCAATTAGGTAACTATTTGTAGCATAGAGAAGAACGAAATATCCTGAAAGAATTGCTTTTATTCAATTTATTTTAAATAGAGAGGATAATTTTAATAATAAAACCCAACTAACAAGGAAAAGGGAAATTTAGACAAATCAATAGAATATTCACTTAGGACCAATAATAAAATGACCGATATATATAGAGAGAGTTTAAACAGCCTTTTTCAACCAAGAATTGAGTTTAAACAGCCAGATATAACACTGAGCTTTCAAATTTGAACACATTGAAAGGAGTGCTGTGCTGGCTAGCTTTATGTCAAGCTGACACAAGCGAGGGTCGTTAGCGAGGAGGGAGCCTCCACTGAGAAAAGGCCTCCTAAGATCTGGCTGTAGACGTTTTCTTAATTCGTGATTGATGTAGAAGGGCTCTTCTCGTGGTGTGTGCGGCCCCCATGGGCAGTTGGTCCTGAGTTCTACAGGAAAGCAGGCTTAGCAAGCCAGGAGGCAGCACTCTTCATGGCGTCTGCGTTGGCTTCTGCCTCCAGGTCTTTCTCCTGGTTGAGTTTCTGCTCGGATTTCCTTCAATGGTGAACTACAATGGGAAGTTTAAGCCAGCTAAACACTTCCCTCTCCAACTTGTTTTTAGTCATGGTGTTTCATCACGGCAGTGATAACCCTAACGAAGACAAATGGTCTTGACAGCTGGTGAGGAAGCAGGTATCCTACTGTCCTTCCTGTAGCTGACTGGACAGTCTGCCTGGAAGCAGTCTAGTGGTATATTTTCAATGCTGAGGTCTTAGACCTTGGGGCCCAGCTATTTATTGTTCTCCCAAAGATTTATTTTTAGAAAAATTTCAGTACTTATCCAAAAGAAATTGTTTGAAAAATCTTTTGAAGCATTGCTCATAATTACCGGTGTTTAAAAACAAAATCAGTGGCCCTCAAAGATAATGAAAGGCTGGGAAATAAATTAAAATGTTTGTGTATGTGAAAAATGGAGATTTTCCCAAGAAATAAGAGCACAAAACATGTGCTCATCCTGAGCATAATACTACTTTTGCTTTGAACTCTTTAGATGGCTTGAATGTGTTTGCATATAGAAACTTTTTCTTGCATATAGAAGCTATTCCATTTGGATTAATAGTCTCAGATCTCTCTCTCTCTCTCTCTCTCTCTCTCTCTCTCTCTCTCTCTTGTTTTTTTAGACAGGGTTTCTCTGTGTAACTCTGGGTGTCCTCCATATTTGCTCCTGTGTCACGTTCTCATTTTCCTATGATAACTGTCTTTTGCACAATTTTTAAAGAAAATGATTCTTACTGCATAAACAAATGTAAAGAGTATTATTTAAATGGAGGCTGTTGAGAGGAAACAAAAATATTTTTTAAAACTGAATATCCAGGAAGAAAAATATGTAACATAAGAATTAAAGTTCTTAAGAAAAATAGACTGTCATGAGGAAGTCAAAGATGACTGTGGAAATGAAATAGAAATTGAGATGCAAGTAGAAGCATATCTGAGATTGCAAACTTGACATTAGCATGCAATCCTGCTGATTACAAATATTTTGCAATAATTATGCAGGCTTGAACCCTGAATTCTGCCTGTGCAGATATATTATTCTCTTCACTGAAAGGCTGTCAAAGATCCCTTTGTGAGTCTGAAAGGTTTCATCTCCTCCCTGGTCCTGGATCTCAATAGTATCATTGTTTCAAATCCTCAGTTTCCAGGGTTCAAAGACTCCCCACTTCCCCATCCTGGCCCAATCGCTATTCCTTAAACTCCAGCTGTATGCCTGTCAGCACCATTGTTCACAATGAATGTGCCGTCTACGCACTACCAGCAATGCATATTACCTGAGGATTGTCAGGGGGCCATTTCATGGCTGAGTTTCTTGTAGGTGAATTCCTGTAGGACTGGTGAAAGACCTGTAGTCTGTTCAGACTCCAAACTCTGACTGCCACCCACACCCGCCATCATACTACAGTGCTGCCTGTTTGGTATGAGCGCAGATCTGCTTTGTTCTTTTTTTAATGTGTATGTGCATGACGTATGTGATATGTGCATGTTTATAGCTGCGCACACTCGTGGGGGCCAGAGGTCAATGTTGGCTGTCTTCCTTGCTCTCTCTTCTCCTTACTTTTGAGGCAGGGCTTTCCCATGAACCTGAAGCCCACAGGTAGGCTAGGCTGGCTGGCCAGCAAGTTATTGGGTTCTACCTGCTTGGATGCCTCCTCCGCTAGTTGCTGGGATACACAGGCTGTAATGGTTCTACATGGGTGCCAGGGATCTGAACTCGTTTTTTTTTTGTTTTTTGTTTTTTCTTGCTTGCAAAGCAAGCAATTTACTAATGAGCCACCTCCCTACCCTTTGTTTGGTTAGTTTGTCTTGGAAAGTATGACAATAACCATACAGAATTTCCCACATGGGCTTACATACTTGAATGAGGATTTAAGGGTCAAGGTCTACAAATGTTATAGGGAACTGCCTTTACCAACACATTTTATGAACATGTGTCTTCCATTAAATGAGAGGAAAAAAGCAATTTTTGTAAATTTGGGTAACTTTATGTGCTTCCATTAAAAGCCTACTTCAAAATTGGTATTCCATGAAAAGAGGAAAAAACATTAAACTTTTTCTGTATTTGAGTATTAGAGTGCACTAGGAAAACAGAAACAATAGCAGCCACCAATATCTGAATCTTTATCAGAAAACTTTTTCTAATTTTCCAACCTTCGCACCACCATTCTTCACCTTCCAGGTGGCTCAGTGGCCCAACTCATGGGTCTCCAGACAGACAACTTTCTTTAAGATATGGAATGTATTATTTGCCGGTCTTTGTTTGAGTCTCTTTAATGTAGCCTGGACAATTGAAACAGGGTCCCAAGATAAAGCCATCCACAATGATTTGCTCAGCCCAACCAGGGGTCAACTCTTTAAGCACAGAAGTAAAGCCTTTATGTTTTAATATCCTTCAACTGCGACAGAGTTCTTGAAGTCTGCCTTAGCAGCCAAGCCTTATGAAGGCCATTAATACTTTTACATTTATAATCCATGCAAAGTACCAAGAGGATTATGATTGTGATGGCCCACAGAAAAGAAACGAGTATAAAATCCATACCATTGTAGATTTATAGGTTACAAGTGGTCAGCATGGATGTATAAAACAGTAGCTGTGGTCCAAGATTTGGTCATTAATAAAGACAGTGTATTACAACTGCCTAATGAGTAGAAATGCCTCCCACATAACAAAAAGGCAGTGTTTAAAGTTTTAGGATCAGTCAGGGAATACTGGGTATTAGATCAAAACAGGATTTTCTATGCTGGTAGTCCATGTGTTATTCTATCGATGGCTAATGTTTACGGGTTGGCTTCTTATTGTATGTCTTAACTATCCCTCATAGTCTCTGAAGACATGTCTTACTCCCTCTAGTTCTATTAACTTATTATAGACCTAGAACTTAGTATTTAACAGGGATGTTTGTGAAACAATCCAATGAACTAATATAAACAGTGGGAAAATGAGTTGGGAACTATGAATATGGCTGTAATCCAGGGGTGATGGGTTTGGGTGGTAGCATGAAGGAGAGAGGTCAGGGAAAGGGTCAGAAAGGAGAGACAAGGATGCTGAGGAAGAACAAAAAGCTGACATTTTTGCACAACGTACTTGGCTCACTTGAAATTACTCCAGCCAGTTGTCTGATGTACATGAACAGTTTTATATTTCCAGAATATTAACAATACATCATTCGTCATGGCTAGGCACGAGACAACGTAAAGTAACTGGTTCTGTGTTTGCTTGTTTTCAGCACATGGAACTTAAATCTGATTCCGCTTTGTTCTTAGTTCAGTCAGTACATTCTATTGCATAGGAATAAAAAACAATTGTGTGTGTGTGTGTGTGTGTGTGTGTGTGTCTAAGACAGGGATGATAACACTATCCTGCAGAGGAAAACCTTTAGAGTCATTCTGCTTCTTCACCTTTCCCCTCTGCACTGTTGGCTCTGGGATGGTCCTCCCCTTTACCAAAGCCATCTCTTCAGCATGTTTTCAGGACTACACTTTAGCACTGTTTCTTTACTTCTATGCTTTTGGACATTTATTCTCTCTGCTGTTACTTTTTCCACATAAGGTATATTTTGTAGAGGAAAACTGTACATACATATATACATGTCCTTTTTTAACCTCACTTTCTCATTTAAAAAAAAAATTCTTTTTGCCTCTAATATTTAACTTAAATCAACTCCCAATGCACTGTAAGGAAGTGATATCTGGTAAATATATCTGGTGGTATTACTCTAGTGGGCAGAGACCAGAGACCCTATTGACCATCCTCTAAGCACAGGATGATCGCTCCACCCAGCAACAAATTGTCCTTCCTAAAATCCTAATAGTCTGCTGAAGTGAATGCCTGGTGTAAGGTAAATATTATTCTCCCCTTTTAGAAATGAAGGCCATGAGGCTTAGTGTGGATAGTAAAGCAGCCAAAGGTCATACGTCAAATAAGTGAAAGTGTCAGGACTTAATCTAGATAAGGTTTGAGTCCTCCACTGTGTGTGTGTGTGTGTGTGTGCGTGTGTGTGCTTGCGAGTGTTTAATTTCAATCTAATTTACTACCACATTCAAATTGAAAGTGAACACCTTTGTATGTAAGTCCCCATCTACATTTCTGATTATTTCTTTAGGGTATATATGTAGAAGCTGAAAGTGTCAAAGTGAATAGTAACTATAGGGCTTTCATAATTACCTGTTATATACATAATTTATATAGAATAATTTCTGTAACGATCAATACTATGTGTGAGGGTTTGATTTATGTCAACAAATTCATTTCCTTACAAGACTGTAACTTACTCCATCTCCTAAGATCTTACCTAACAGTAGGCTATATTGACTCATTTTCTTAAATCCTATCTAATGCCTGCAGTTTAATCATTTATGCTTCTCCAAAATGGAAAAAGTCCTTGTTGCTCAGCTTGCCTCCCTCAGCTACAATCAGCCTGTGGTGGTCTGAAGGGAAATGTCCCCCATAAACCCATAGGGAGTGGCGCTATTAGGAGGTGTGGCCTTGTTAGAGTAGGTGTGACCTTGTTGGAGTAGGTGTGGCCTTGTTGGAAGAAGTGTCACTAGGGGTGTGCTTTGGAGTTTCAAATGTTCAAACCAGTCCCAATGTCACGCTTGCTTTGCTGCCTGTGGATCAGGATGTAGAACTCTCATGCTTCCTGCCATGATAATGAACTATAAGCCAGTCCTGGTCAAATGTTTTCCTTTGTAACAGTCACCATGGTAGTGGTTTCTTCTCACAGCAATAGGACACTAATTAAGACACCTGCCAACTTTTCTAACAGGGTACAGGAGTGCAGGAGTTAAGCAGCCAATCAGAGTTCAAATCCCAGCTATAGCACTGAATAGCTCAGTGACTTTGTATAACTCATGTGGAGTTCCTGTCCTCATTCATTAAATTAATCTAGATGACATCCCCTGCCTAAGAGATTTAACTGAGCAATGCTTGTGGAATGTGTAAAACAGTGCTAAGAAGAACGTAAATTCTCAGGCAGTATTGGCTGCTTCAATATCTTTCATGTGTGTTTGTATGTAGCTGTGTGTGTGTTTTGTGTGTGTATGGGTGTGCACCCACACTTACGGGCCCATGGTTTCATGTCTTTGAAGCTCTCGAAAGCTTCATACATGCTAGAAAGTTAGCTGAGTGGATAAGAGCCCTAGTTGTTCTTCCAAAGGCCTGGGTTCAATACCCAGCACCCACATGGCAGCTTACAACTGTCTGTGACTCCAGTTCTAGGAGATCTGACGTGCTCACACAGAGAAACATGCAAGCAAAACACCAATGGACATAAAATAAAAATAAATAAATCATTTAAAAAGGAAGAAAGAAAGGAAGGAAGAAACAAACAAAGCTTCATTAATGATTTTGAACCATATAGTTACTCTGCCTCCCAGTGTCTTCTCTGTTCTTCAAGTCTCCTGTTTCCAAATGCGCTGTCTACCCAGAGCTCATGATGGACACCAGCTGGCCTTTCTATTACTGAGTAATGGCTTGTCTCTCCCATCCAGGATGGCTCATGCTCTGGCTTCTGGGCCTCAGTGTTCTCAAATACCCTATTGACCCATCCCCAAACCTGATGACGAGAAGTCAAATCCCTAAGAACTACATAAAGCTAAATGCAGTCGTATGTGTGTGTGTTTCCAATATACCCCTACCAGGAGACAGGAGGCAAAGAGAGGAGAATATTGGCCTGTGGATCACACATAAAACCGAACAATATGGTGTAAAAGGTAAGGACCAGCACCCAAAGATGCCACATAGATACATTGTGGCACACACGTGTCCCTACTCACATATGAACACACACATACACACATATAATGCACACCAAAAAAAAGTGTATTATAATTTTCTTACTACTTGTACTGGTTAGTTTTTGGAGTAACCTAGAAGAGGAACACTCAATAAATGAGTTACTTTCATCAGACTAGACTGTACAACTGTGGACCTTTTTATTAAATTATCATTAATGATTAATGTGGGAATGCCTGGCCCACTGTGAGTAGATTATACAGGTGGTCCTGGGTTCTGTAGGAAAGCAAGCTGAGCAAGCCATGGCGAACAAGCTAGTAAGCAACTTTCCCCTACGGTTCCTGCCTCTTCCTGTTGAGTTCCTACCCTGACGTTCCTCAACAATGGACTGTGCTACAGATGTGTAAGCCAAATAAAGCCTTTCCTCGAGAAGTTGCTTTTGGTCATGGTATTCATCACAGCAGCAAAAAGCAAACTATGACACGGCTGCTTTAAGTACTAACAGCAGCCAGAAGGTAGGTTTCAAAAATGGTTGTGAATCGCCTTCTGCCCCAGAGAAGAAGGTTTCAAGACCTCTTGGGTATAAACCTTTTTATACTTTGTTTTACTGCTCCCAGTAAATGATATGATGGTAAGAACTGTTGTGCGAAGTCCAACTAACCAGAAATCCAGTATTTGAATTTTGTCCCTCCCAAGTCCCTGCCAGCTGTGAGCAACAGCTGATCATCGTGCTGGTAGCTCAGTAGCCTGTGAATGGGCTTTGTTCACAGCTGGGACAGATATGGAGAGCCATTCAGTTTCCTCATTAAAAATGACAGTTGGCAGTCCCCGGGCTAAAAGGATGTTCTAGAGAGGTCTAATACATTTGCTCATGGCACAGGGTCAGAGCATCCTCGGCCCACCAGATCTGCCCCAAGAGCTCATATCAGCTCACCCTTTCTGTATATTTGGTTTTTTTGCTTTTTTCAGAGAAGGTGTTACCACAACTCTTTGTACTTTTGTTCTAAGCCAGACTCTGAACACTCACATGGAATTTTTCGGATGAGCCTCAGTGTGTAGCCAATACTTTATTATGGTTTTAAAAGTAGAATGAACTGTATCTGCTCTTGATATGTGTAAATAAGCAGAAAGTTAATTTATGCAGGTGAATAGTCTTGGTTTTCTTTCTTCCAACACACTTACAAATTTTATAATTATTGTATGGAACAACATTACCCTGTTTAAGAAGGTGCCATCCCATTTTTATCATTGGCAATTTCCATAGTTTTCTTTCATGCCAAGAATGGCCATTCTGTTCATTGTCTTTTGTTTTTACTAAATAGAAAATAATTTTTTAGGGATAAATTTTTTAGGGATAAATAAAATTTTAGGGTGAGTCGAGGGCAAACTCTGTGAAATTGTTGGCAGTGGTTGATATTCTAAGTCATTCCTTTTCGAAGTGTTCCTCTGTCAACTTTGGATCTGTGTCAGAGTCTATGTCTATCTAGGCTTCCAGTTGGACTTCTGAAGGTCATCTTTGCTTTTGCTGCTCTTGGCAAAAGGGGATTCAGTAAGCATGCTCTTATTTAACATTTTTATCCAAACCACCTTGCCTATCTCTACTTATTTCTCTTTGCCTGCCTGTTAGGAGATTCATGTCAGCTTAGATTGCTTTAGAAAACTCATGTCTTCTTACACCAGCATCCAATGATTGGTCACCTGCCTAGGACTTAATGGTATGATGCCCTAAGAGACCATCTACTTTGTCAGAATGGTGTCTTTTGATTTAGATTTTTCTATTCTGTGACTAGAGACCAAAGCACTCAGTCATTCAGCAAACACTTGGTGCTCAGCTGAACTATAGGTCAACAGATTTCTGAACCTTTCCCTATGTAGAGGATCCAAAATGCTTCCTGAGTACTGCCAGGTAACCTCCTCAATCTCTGTCAGGTGAAGATGAAAGTCCAGAAACTGGTCTTATACCCTGCATCATTTCTGATTGCCCTGTTTGATTCATTTATTGCTTGTTTGCTTGTCTGACCTCATCAGTTCAGTTAGACAAGTTTTTATTGAGTGCCTACTGTATGTAAGAATACAGAGATTGCCAAGTTAGCGGTTTTTGTTCTTTAAGGGGCTATCAACAAACTTAGAAGAAAAAATATTAAGAAATGTGTTTGGGTTTCAATAGCTCACGAAGGAGAAATACCTGATGCTCAAGGGTTGGGGCAGGTACCCCAACAATGGAACCTATTGAAACAGGTATGGACACATATTACCAAGTCAGCAAAGATAGGGTAGCTCATTTGGTGGCACCAAGGAGCCAGGAGAGGTCAGAGCAGTTTTTTGAGAATGTTCATCTAGCAATCAAATGAAGAAGGAACTTAATGGGAGCCAGGATAGTTGTGTTAGTTCAAAAGAGAGGTAGGTAAAACCCTGAACCATGGAGAATTTGAGGAACTATAATGCAAATGCAAAGAATGTGCTTCCTCTCCATGTTCTGAATTAAATACTTCCCAGGAATTGAGTTTATGATAGAAGCAGATAAGCGCTCACACGTCTGTGTAGTCTTTCTCAAACCTCTTTCCAGTCTCGTATCCTACAACTTCAGCTACCTATGTCAAGTATAGTCCAAAAGTTTACAGGGAAAAAAAGTCTAAAAACAGGAAATAACTTTTATAAATAATTTTATTGTATGATATCGTTGTAATTTTTATCACTAGTTCCTATTAACCTCTTACTGTATCTGGTGTCAATTCATCTGTCACAAGTGCACACGTATTGGAGATCACATAGATGGGATTTGACACTGCCTGTGGTTTCAGACATCCACAGAAGGCCTTGGAACCTGTCCTTTAAGGACTGTATTGTCTTTGTGGGTTGACAGCTTCTCCTCCTGTGTGAAGAACTGCTTTGTCACCTTTGTTGTTTGTTCCTGTCTCCCTGACTGGTCCCCTGCCCAAGTCTTGCTGAGCTGTCCTGCTGGTTGCACTCTGGCTGAAAATACTCCACCGTCAGACATGGAGTACTGTACGGAGAGCGTCCTGTGTGTCAGCATAGTGAAGTACCTGAGGCAATTAACTTATAAAGAGGTAAAGCTTACTAGTTAGCTCACAGTTCATAGGTTGAAATCCAAGATTTGAGCCAAGGTTTGGCCTCTGATTGGGTCAGCAGAAAATAATGGCAACACAGAGAGAATATTCTTATGAGGGGAGGGACAGAAGGAGGGAGGGAGGGATAAAGGAAAGGAGAGAGGAAAAGGAAAGGGAAGGGAGGCAAACTGAGGCGTAGAGAAGGGAATCCCCTTCAAGGGTCCTACCTCCAGTGCCTTAAGGACCCTGTCTCTTAAAGGTTCATAGAACCCCGGGCCCAGAGACCAGACCTTTGCACAGGGACTTTTGGGGAACCCTTATCCAAAAAACAGCAAGAACCCACCGTGAATCTACAAACAAAGAACACAAAGTGGGGAATAAATCCTGTTATTCATTTGGGGTTGATTCTGGGATGGTTTCCTCTTGGGTAATGGGCGCAATGAAACATTTCTCTAGTTTAAAATGTAAATGTGGAGCCAGAAGACAGCTTGGAGGGTAAAGGCAGTAACGCTGGGGATCTGAGCTTGGTTCCAGCACCCACACAGAGGAAGAAGGGAACTGACTCCTGAAAGCTGTCCTCTGACCCCCACATGCGCACCCCAGCCTGCACACACAAACAGACAATCTGGAGTAAGCCCAAGCATGTTACAGAAGCACGGTGCGTCTTGTTTTATCTCTCACTGCTTCGTAATCTAGAAAGCAGTGTTTCTGATAGAAGTCAGATCCTTTATGTCCTGTTAAATTTCTTCTCTCTTTTTTATTCCTATCTTAATTTTGGGGGAGGAGAGGATATCTAAAAGTGGATAATTCTTAAATAAGCCTATAAATGCAATTTATCCATTGAGAGAAAAAAAAAACTCCAGCCCTCTATGGTAATAAATTTGGTTTAAAGTGGCCAGTTTTATCACAGATCAATCCTGCCCATGGTAAGGGAGGGTAGCCAATAATCTGGGCAGCCTTTGAAGCTGCATACAGATGCAGACTTTCACCTCTGGGACTAACCATAACTTTAACATAAAGTAATCTAAAGGCACACTGGTTAGACGCCCGCCCAGTGCCTGAACAAAGCATTCTAGGCAAGGGCTGGGGAATAGGGAAGTCTGCCTATTCCTCTTCCCTGAAAACAAGGCTTTCTTTAATCAGTCAGAGCAGATTTTTATTATGCTCAGCCTTTTTTTTTTTTTAACTGCACGATGTTCTTAGAGACCAAAAACAACAGAATTCCAAAAGCTTTTGTTAATTAAAAAGAGCAGAACTGAAGTCATTATAGATTATGTCAGCTCAGCCCTGCATTTAAAACAGCACCGGGCTCCAGATATCCTTTAAAGTGGATGATTTACACCATATTCCAGTAAACTGATGCAGCCGGAGACTTTTCATTCACTCCTCTTGTGTGTTGTGTGGAACACGCTGAAAGCTGTTGGTTCTCCCAGGGACAGAGCAGGAAGAATTGACTCCAGCCAGCATTGCTTTTAATATGTGGCTTTGACTTTCAGAGAAATGGAGTGCAACGTGAATCATAGAAGCAAGTGGGAGAAAACCCTCAGCACTCCAGCAGGAAGCAGGCTGCTTTCCACATTTCTTCCGAATTTTTTCTTTCATATGCAAGTCTGAGACACAAAATAGTCTGAAAAAAAAAATGTAAAGAAGCCACAGTGGTTCTTACTGTTTGGGGATTTCCCAGGGAGAAATGTTGTACTCTCATGCACGTGTGCGAGAACGCGCACGCGCGCGCACACACGCACACGCACACACACACACACACACACACACACACACACACACACACACACACACAGAGTTTGATTATGTGATCTGAATAGCCAAGAGAAACAGACAATATATCTCTATTTTATTTACTGAATTTCCTTGAAAAAAAAAACCTTAAGAATTCTTTCCCTATGAATCACTCACGGTGTGTGTGTGTGTGTGCATATGTGTGTATGTGTGTTTAAATATAAACTTTCCTGCAGCTGGTCATTTTGGAACACAATCATCTCATCTTGCCTTCTTTTCAAGCTTCTTCGCCTTCTTCTATCAGTGATCATGTCTGAAGCCAAATCACGCAGCTTGGGTGTAGCCAGTTTCTTTCCATTATATATTTAAGTCGAAGAAATGAGCAGTCTGGCCAGGCGAGATCCAAAGAACTCCATCGTCTGAATGTGACTTACACAATTACATTTTCATTGCCCTGGCAAAATACATCTCATTGGTTTAATTTCTGTTGGAATTAATGGGAGGAAAATTGTATGCTTTTTTTTTTTTTGGCCAAGAATCAGTGGTGATTGCAATGCTTAGGTGGGGGAGAAGGTGCTCTCTATTCTCATCTCACTAAAGAGGGGCTACAAGGACAGTCTCCGGGAATAGCCAGGCTCAGCAACTTAAATGCTAAAACCTTGACAGATGGCTCAATATTCATATTAATTACAGTTTTCCCTTCATGAAAAAGGCTCTCTAATTGCAATCATCCATTCTGAGGTAGCACTGTTGTTTTAGACAGCAAATCTGAACCCACTTTCCCAGTGGCTATAAGAAGCCTGCTGCTGCCAACTGAGTGGTCTAGAGTCCTCACTAATTACCAGCTTCCACGGCTTTTGATTCCAAGCCCAACTGATGGCGCCAGAGGCTGAACCACAGGCAGATCTGTAGGCCCTGGATTTGCCAAGTGGAATCTATGCAATTTGTTTCCTTTTCTCTGCGTTTTTATGATGAGGCTCAGCTCAGACTGAATAGACTAGAATTGCTTCAAAATACGAATGGCTGAAGATTTTAATATTGCTGAAATTTACCATGAGAAGTCTATAGTGTGTGTGTGTGTGTGTGTGTGTGTGTGTGTGTGTGTGTGTGTTCCAGAAATCCATGTTTGATTTCTTCCTCAGTCACTCTCCACCTTATCAGACAAGGTCTCTCACTGAACTTAAAGCTCTTAAATTCTGCTAGGCAATCAGGCCTGTGAGCTTTGGGAATCCTCCCGCCTCTACTCCCCGTTGCTGGAATTATAGGCACACACCAGTGTATACACCCTCTGTACATGAGAGCTGGAAGTGGAATTTAGGTCATCATGCTGTGTAAGACTTTCCTGACTGAGTCACAGTCCTTGCTCCCAAGTTTGCTAAACTTTTTTAAGTGCAGTTGTGCTATTTGATTCACCTAATTGCACAGACATTCGTTAGCACCTTCTGTTTACTCAGTAGTGTGTTTCGTTCTGCAAATAATGCATGGAGGAAATGTCTTAGGAATGGGCACTTAGAAGTGCCTAATTGTGTTTTCCATAAGAAGTTGAGGTCTAAAAAATGCTTTGAAAAGGATTTTAAGATGATTTTGAAGAGTAAACGTAGTGTTCAGGAGATCAGCTCATGACAAGGGAAATGTCAGACAGCAAGCACAGCACCAGCCTGAGTGATAATTCAGCTGAATTAGTGCCTGCGGGAAACGGAGAGAAATGGCTGTAATTGTGTGACATCTGTGAAGATGTGCGGAGGTGACTTTAGGGTAAGAATTTAGAGAAAAGCCTTACTGGGTCTTATATGTTCCTGTCAAAAGAATTTTTAACCTAAGGACTACAAAGGCACTGGAGCAAATAAAAAACTGCAGTCACCTTCACATTTTGTCAAGAGTAAGCAAAGGACTGAAAATCAAGTGGCTGAAAGAATCAAGAGTAAGTTTAAAATGAGGACAGATAGGGCTTTTCTTTTCAACAGAATGGCAGCCCAGATACCCTGATAGGTTGTCACCTACAATTAAATTAAAATGTTGAATGAAGTAGCCTCTATCATGTTAGCTAAAAAGAATCCCAAGAAATAGGTATAAAATTTAGGCTATTTCCCATGCTGCCAAGATTGCCAGGGCTGCTCCTTGCAAACAAGCTACACCTTGGCCAAAGAATGTGTTAGAGACAAATACAACATCCACAGTGACACAGTGAGAGAGCTATCTTGTGTTAACCACGGCAAGGGAAATAAAGATGGCTGCCTATAAGCCCAAACTTGAGCTTAAGGTCTGATTCATGTAGCATGTGAGTTAAGAACCTCATGCACAACCTGGGCGTGGTGGCACATGCTTGTAATCTCAGCACTTATGAGGCAGAAGTAGAAGGATCAGGAGTTCAAGGCCAGCCCCAGCTATGTAGCAAGTTAGAGGCCAGCCGGGTCTATATGAAACCCAGTGGGGAAAAAAAAATTCAATTCTCTTGGGTTTGTTGTACCTCCAGAAAAACCAGCAGGAGCAATATAAATCTGCAGGATTCACCTAGGCCTTTGCTCTTCTAGTGTTTTAAAAGAAAACACCTCACAATTGAAAATATGAGAAATCAGTGAGAAGTATGTGAAATCAGCCCTCTAAAGATAGTAGAGATATGACTCGCAGGAATAAAATTAAAACATTTAATAGAGAGAAATAAGGAAGCAATGAAGAACAGAGAGATGTGGGCGACTGTAACTTCTAGAAATGAAATCCAGTGGCAGAAGGGAAATATCCCATCAGGGGAGCCAGGAAAGTCAGTTAATAAAGAATTAGTGAACTGGAGTCAGTGAGATGGCTCAGAAGGTAAAAGTTTGGCACAAAAGCCAGGAGACCTGAGTTTGATTCCTGGAACACACATGAAAGTAGAAGAAATTGACTCCATAAAGTTGTCCTCTGACTCCCACATATGCATTATGGCACAACATACACACACACACACACACACACACACACGGTGGTCAGGGAACAATAACACATTTTTTTAAAATCACTTAAAATTAATAAAGTGGAATGCTGTGGTTAGATGAATTAATGCAC
The DNA here is from genome assembly GCF_030254825.1 of Meriones unguiculatus. Classification (NCBI taxonomy): domain Eukaryota; kingdom Metazoa; phylum Chordata; class Mammalia; order Rodentia; family Muridae; genus Meriones; species Meriones unguiculatus. The sequence continues at coordinate 83,275,658 of NC_083359.1, read as the reverse complement.
ATAGAAAGCACCAACCAGAATAAAACCCGGGAAAAGATATATTGAGATCATGGAGCAGCCTGAGGTCTAGTACATATTTAATCAGAGTTTAGGAGAAGAGGCAGAATGTGGAAGATAGTGTTCTGGGAAGAGCAAGAGAGTTTTCCTAGATGGTTGTCATAACAGTGAAAATCTAGCAACAGCAACCTAACTTGCCCTTCTGGAATGAATAAATTATGTGCATTTGCATTGTAGTGTTTTCCACAGTGTTCCAACTGTACATCCAATAGTACTTTGAATTATCAAGTGACTCCAGTACATCCAACACTATAAGTGATTTATCAAGATAAGTATAAAAATATAGATATCTTCACTATGAAATAAAAGTTATTTCAGACTATACAATAAAACTGTTCAGAAAATGAAGGAATGATGATTGTTCCCATTGATTATTATATCAGGTGAGAGAGGTAGGAAAATTAGTTTTTGGATGGTACCATGTGAGAGATCAGGTTGTTTTGAAAAGCCCTAGGCTTTATTTTGAGTAATAAATTCATATGCACTGATCATATTATGAAATTAACTAATTAAAGTATTAATAAATAAAAATGACCCATTCATCTTGCAGAGATGATAAAGTACTACAAAGTAAAAATTTTGTCTAATTCTGCATTGTAGAAGTACAATGAGAAGGAGCTAAGAGAGGGGGAAAAAAGGAGATATTGAGAATTTCTCTAAATTCTCCAACTGATGTAACCATGAAACTCAGCAACTTCCAGTTAGAATCATCATCATCAGCAGCAGCAGCAGCAGCAGCATGTCATCAGCAACCAAGGCACAGCATAGGTACAAAACACCAAAGAAAAGGAATATCAAAAGAATCCAGAAAAATAGGCCACTTAAAAAAAGTTTAGTCACTTTCCTGTTGCTGTGATTAAATGCTGTGCCCGAAAGCCACTTACACTCTTAAGTCTAAGAGTCCGTAATGGCACGGACAACATGGCAACAAGGAGGCATGTTGGCAAGGAGCAGAGAGTGGGACCATCACGTCTCAACTACACATACAAAGAGAGAATGCCAACTGGAAGTGGAGTGAGTCTAAAAATTCCCAAACCCAGACTCTAGTGATGTACTTCTTTCGGCGAGGCTCCACACCCTAAAGGCTCTGCAACTCCCAGAAAAGCATGCACAACCAGAGAATGAGTGTCCAAACACACGAGCCCAAATGAGCCTGTGGGAAATCTTCCTGATTCGAATCACCACAGCCACTTACAGGGAATACAGCTGAGCTGTTGTTGATCTTTTGAACTGTGTGGAGTCATTTAGTGCATAAAGAGAGCCAATACCCAGATCCACGTATTGTCTTATTTCTATGCCTGCACTCTTAATCCCACCAACATTTTATCATATATCTAGGTACAGAGTCATTTGTGCACAGAAGTGAATGCAAGTCTGAAAAATAGCCAAACCTGAAAAGCTGGACAGAAAGTTAACCACAATCTGTTTAACATATGAAAAATCTGCCAAGACATATTTAGGTACAGAAGAAACAGGCAACTCACATTTGGTAATTTTCTCAATATAGGCCAGGCAATAGTCCTGGCACTTCAAAAACCTTCTTCTACAGCCAGTATTTCTCGGTTGGAGTTCTTATTTCCATTTCATGGTCGCAGAGACCAAACCTGGGGGAGATTAAATAATTTACCTATTTTAATAGAGCAGCTAAGCAATAAGTTCAAATTCTAGAGAAATACAGCCAGGACCACCATAGACCAGGCTAGCCTCGAACTCACAGAGACGCACCTGCTTCTGCCTCCCTGAGTGCTGGGATTACAGGTGTGTGCCACCACACCCGGCTGATACTGCCATTCTTGATGGCAGGAGATCCAAGGAATATGCAGGAAGATCCATGCTGGACCTCTTTCCTGGTGGGTGGGATTTTTACCAACTTATCTACCCTTACCTCCCCTACAATCCATTTAAAGTATACTATTTTCCAGTGGTGAGAGTTTTTAATTGTATATCATAGACCTAACAAATTTCAACCTCCATTAAAGTCTCAGTTTCATCCCATGCAAACTGGAATAATGGGGGGGGGGAGGTCCTTAAAAGGTTTAACTGAGAAAAGAATCAATAAAGTTCTTAGTTCAGTCTCTGGCACTGAGATTTCCTCAGTAAGTGACTGGTTCTGCTATTATTAGACCTTTGGCAATGTAGAGAATTGTTACAATCAGGGTATTATTCATTGATCCCTTCTACTTAAAAGTGAGCCACCTTTATTTGGTTCCTTGCTTTGATATGATGTAGGTCTGGTCTGGCTATCATTCATTTTACTTCCTCTTAATAGGAAAATAATTATACTCTGGTCTGACCTTTCTATCTAGGTGATATGAATATGGCAATCAATTATTAGCCACTTACTACAGTGGTCTCCATGTCTCCTCTCAACCTGTGTGTTGTGACCTCTTAGGGGACCAAACATCAGAAATTTACATTGCAATTCATAACAGTAGCACAATTACAGTTATGAAGTAGAAATGAAATACTTTTATGGCTGAGGGGTCACTGCAGCATGAGGAACTATATTAAAGAGTCGCAGCGTTTGGAAGGTTGAGAACCACAGCAATCTGTATGTTATTTGGATCAGTTTGACTGGAGAATCTTGGCCCTCAGGAGTATTTTGAAAGGGATTATATGACATTTTATGTAAACCCTAATGAGACAGTGATTATGGCAAGGATTGTTATAAGGCTGGGTAAGCAACACAGAAGGTGCAAATCTTCCTGTACGTAGACAATGAATGCATCAATGCATCCTAAAGTCAAAAAGGAGCGAGGCAGAAAAATAAACACAACACTCAGTCAGCACGTGGGCACTGCGCAACGTGAGCTCACGCCATGCATGTAAAATGCTAATGTGGTACAGATTTCTCAACATAAAAATGACTGTAATTAATTCCAAACTGCATCCACTCAATCTACCTAGTTAAGCAGGGAGCTCATAACATAACTGTATTTTATTTTTTAATTAATTAGTCGTATTTAAAAACGAAAACAAAAAGCTAGGAACTCATCCTGCTGGGTGACAAGAGGCAGTCTCCTTCAGGGCTTGGTGGCACCGTGAGAGCATTGTAGCCACTCCTATCGCTCATCCTCCTCCATTTTAGCTCATTTGTATTTGTGTGTTTCTTGGATAATAACTCAATGTGCCAATGATTCTGGAGAGCTCAACTTTCTCTTGTTGGAACCAGCCCTGGGTGCCTCTTGATTGTTTCTACAGCGTTCGGGCTTTTAGAGGATTGCTTACCTAGTATGTTATCATTAGCCGAAGAAAGGAAGTAGCTCACTTTGCAGGAAAACAATCCTTCCAGGAGCCCGACTATGCAGTAAAACCTCCAGATAATCTTTTAGAAATACTAGCAAAGACCAAAACGAAAAAAAATCAAAAAGTCATGTAAACACTGGGCTTGCTCTCTTTCATACTAGACACAATTCTCAGGCTCTGTTTGCAGCAGCAGGGAACTCTTATGTATGCATATTCGGAGAGCAGCAGCTGTTAACAGCCTAGCATAGCGCTGCGGAACAGTCTAGTATGCACAGATAAGGACTATCACTCTAGGGTTCTCAACTGAAAAAACACCAGAAATGCAGACAGGCCAACTAGAATTATCCAAAATGAAGCCCGTCTGAAACTTTAAGTCTCCCAGAGACAAAGGTACCATTCACCTCTCCCTCCTCAGAGCTAAAACTCATTTGCATCTCCTGACATGCTTTGAATTATTACCTTCCCAGGAAAGCACTGGACCCCCGCAGAGCACTTAAAACTGGTCCATTGTTGCCGGTCAGACCTGTGTTTTCACCCATCCCCATGACTCAGACTTAATCGGTAAAGAAAAACCCACCATCAGAAGTAAGTCAAAAGCCCAACATTGCGTCCCTCTAACAGTTTTCAGAACCCACATTTCACATTGTGCACTAAGGCTCATCATTCTGGAAGTCTGTCTGACCCATACCTGACCTTTGAGAGGTGTGAGTCAAGCACAGTTTCTTGTGTCTCAAAGAAAATGAAAAATAGGAATTGGTGATTTCTGAAGCCTGTGCTTCAGAGTAATTGGTGGCTTTCTCCAAATATCTGTTAAAATGTAATACAATGGATGCTAGAGGTTTCTCTTAAAGCAAAATTGTTTTGCATTTACAAAGCAGCCACATGGCCTGCCACCAGGGACTCCCTCACCAGACTTCCTTGCCAGGCGGGCCAACATCTGTCAGCATCCTTAGCATAAACCATCAGCTCCAAGCATTCTTCAGGCTGAAACTTGAGCTGTCAGGTCTCAGCTCAGGAGTTTTTGTATGCTTTCAGGAAAATAAGGGGTTTTTTTTGTTGTTGTTGTTGTTTTTTTTTTGTTTGTTTTTTTTCAAGGGAAAGCCATAGGGGGAGGGAGAAATGTAATCATAACGTTTCAAGAGTTCAGCTCTGTCCATGGGTAAAGGGAAAATCAGCCTCAACCCAACTGAAAGGGACAGAAAATACCCGAACAAGTTGAGTGTGGTGAAGCTTTTCCACACTGCATTCCTGAAGCAGGATGTGTTTACCGGGACTATATGAGCGCATGCTTAGTGGGCTGGTGTGTGGGACTTGACCCAACTGTGATACCAGAGGTCAGGATGTGTCCACTGCTCCGCAGCTGAGGAGGGAGCGCTTTAAGTGACAAATTCCAAACCCCCAGCTTCCCAGATCATCATACAGGAAACTAATACAACAAACAGCAGTTTGCCAAAGGGTGTCATATCCACCAGTGGATTGCGGTTTTGCACAGCTTTGACATACATTACCCAGGTGTCTAAAATGACATCTCAGAGCACATCTGTGTGGGCGATACAGGACTTTACGGGTCTATCCCACGTATTCCGCTGAACAATAGGGATGCACTTTTGAACCTAAAGCTGTTACTACCAATCTCACGGTGAGTGTTAAGAACTCGCAGAATGTTCCAGTTTATTCCTCGTGCAAGAAGTTGCCTGTGATGCCGGGGAGACTTGAAATCGCCAAGATGGAAAGACCGTTTCTGTGAATGAAGTCCAGATAGCTTTTCATTAGTGACAGAGGCTTCCCAGCTTACTCTTGGGTTTTGCCGAGAGTAAAAAGACGGCGGTGCAAGTGTAGAAACCATACTTGGAATTCTGGATTAGGAGCTTCTCTCAGGCTGGAAGTATACACTAGGATACGCCCCTGTGATGCCCCCCAGCAGTGGCAGCTGGCAAGCTTCCCATCAGCCACACAGAGGAAACTGTGATGTGTAGTAGGTTAGGCACATTCTATGAGGGTTGCCTCCGTAATTCGAACTCATGGTGAATTTATTGGGATGTAACCCATCATAAATTGAGTAAAAGCTGTATTTGTAACACGAACATTGTTTTTCTTCTCACAGGCAAAGTAATTAGAGATGGAGAGGCAATCCATGAGCAGGACTTCAGTGTCTAGTAGTCAGTCCTCTGTGCCAGCTGCTTGCATAGAACTTTGCTGAACTAAAGACGGTCCAATTGTTTGCAGCTAATCTCTAAGAAAACAAAAACAAAAACAAGTGCTGCAAAACATGCAAGCAGTTAAAGGCATGTTAAAACAGGGCTGCTGGACACCTTGGCTATACACACTCAATTGTAGCTCACATAATACTCTATCCAAGAGGAGCTTGTGTTCTTGTGGCCATAGAGCGGATTCATCTGGGTGACTCAGTTTCAGTTACAGTGGCAAGGAGAACAGTATTGCCTCTGTGCTTTGGAAGGCACTGCCCTGGGCCTCTAGCTCCTGATGGACCCACTTCTGCATCAGACCCGAGGCCTCGTGGGTTCGTCTGTTCTCTGAACCTGGAATGACACCAATCCTTTAGGGCACTCAAATTAAGTGCCAATCTTATAGTCTTGATCAATCCTTTTAAGAAATGCAAGAAAACAAAGCAGGGAGGAGAAGAAGACAAAGCAGGAGGACAAAGTACGGATCTGACCATTTGACTTCCCTAAAAATGTTGAGTGTCTTCCTTGGCAGTATAGCAGAGGAGACCTTTAAGCTGAGTCTCTTTTTCAGGAAGAAGCCTTATCTCAGTCCATTCCTGCTTGCCTTCCCCTACAGGCCACAACCCTGATACTCAAACTTTCCAGCAGCCACCTCCACCTCCTCAATCCGTACACACACCAGATTCTGTCCCGTTCTGCTCCATGGCACACACAGTTCTTCCTGCCTGGAAGGAGCTCAGAGTCATTCTGTGCTTAGAGAACACCTTCCTGTTCAGCTCCAACCACTGTCAAGTGTGCTCTTGGTGCAGATCTTCAAATGTGTAGATCAGAGCACTGATGATTTATAATAGAAATTTGTTTTCCTTTTCACACAAGTGGAGACAGCAGCAGCCATCATTAGTATCACTGTCTCACGATGAAGTTAAGATTCACAGACTGAGAGCTGGAGAGATGACTCAGAGGTTAAGAGCACTGGCTACTCTTCCAGAGGTCCTGAGTTGAGTTCCCAGCAACCACATAGTGGCTCACAACCATCTATAATGGGATCTGATGCCCTGTTCTGTCATGCATGTACAGATAAAGCTCTCATATACATATATATATATATATATATATATATATATATATATAAGATTCACAGACTAAAAATGATAGGGCAAGCATTATGAGCATTTGGAAGGCTAAGATTTTTCTTCATAGATGTATTCATTTCTTAATCTAATGTTGAAAAATGAAGTCAAAGTAGATACAAAGGAGTCCTTTGCCAAAATATATTGTGTAGTCAATGATGTCATCATGCACTTCAGTGGAACTCCACATTAGATTTTGTTAGACATAAGTACCCAGTTTTCCTTCTTGTATTATTTTTGTTGTTGTTGTTCGAGACAAAGTTTCTCTGTAGCCCTGGCTGTCCTATAACTCACCCTGTGGACCAGGCTGGCCTCTACCTCACAAAGATCCACCTGCCTCTGCCTCACAAGTGCTGGGATTAAAGGCAAGCACCACCACCGCCCAGCCCTGACTGTGTTCTTGATCCCTGAACTTAAGTCTTAGAGATCTACATTTCAGCTTATATGGCTTTCAAAAAATTATGCTAGGTTTTTATTTTTAGCTTCTTAGCAAACAGTAAGTCTATGATATGACAAAGCTGGCCTAAATCTCAAAACAACTTATATTAATAAAATTAAATGAAAACCGTATCCCCCATACTTATACAAAGTATAGATTCATATTCATATAAAAAGTATACACTATTATTATTGGCCACTAAGACAATTAAAGTTCTATAGTATATGGAACCCAAATTAAATTTGGCCAGAAAATGGTGGTTAGGATGTAATTACTTTCTATTTCAACTTCTGATTTTCCTTATTCATGGTTTATAATGTGTTTTTTAAGAATGAATAGCTATATTGAAATAGCTCATTATGGCAATAGCACATCTTAGGGTACTGTTTTGGCAATACTATAGTATTCAGTGCATAGATTCATGTAAGTGCATGTTTGTGTTGCTGAAATATTTTTATTTAGAATAGCTAAAGAATAAGTATCAATTGAAGCTTTGAAGTCATTATTACTCTAGACTATAGCACATTCATAAACACATATGGACTTTGATGTAAGCAAGTGTTTTGTTTGGTTGGTTGAAGACTAGCTTTTGAGACTTCAGAATAGATAGAAATGCTAAGGCAGCAGTTCCAAACTTGTGTTTTATAACCTCTTTGGGGTAGACTGGCCCTTTCACAGGAGTCACCTAAGACCATCAGAAAACACAGATATCTACATTACAATTCATACCAGTAGCAAATTTACAGTTGTGAAGCAGTAACGAAAATAATTTTATGGTTGGGGTCATCACAACACAGGGAACTGTATTAAAGGGGCTCAGAGTTGGGAAGGCCGAGTGCCACTGGGCTAAGGACAATATGAGAAGTGTGCTTTGAAATTCCTCTTTGAGCTCTTGGGAAGATGAGAAATCCCAATGAGGAAACTGTGGAGCATATAGAAAGCAGAAGGTTACATCAACATTGAAGGCGTGACAGTTTGCTCCCTTTATACCCAAGAGCTTTGGGGTCCTGGAGTTAACACAGTGAGAGTGGAAAATGCTCCAAACAGAAAGGGCTGACAGATAGCAATCCAGGGCCTTCACAGAGCTAACCTTCCTGAAAATGATGGATCAACAAACATCTGCTTACCAGTGAAGAGAAGGACGGAAGTTATTTTTCCCAGCCTGAGACTGAATGGAAAGAAGACATCCCTGAGAATTCATTCATTATAGTTGTTCCATTGCATGAGTTGGGTTTCACATTCGTACCATTTACATAGTTGGTCAAAACCCAAGCTGAGAAAGTGCCTTAAAGCGAACACACATTTCCAAGTGGTCTGGGAACTTGGAGAAGCAACACTGTTCCCTTGACAAGCACACCCTCAAGTCAGACCTCAGAGGTTTAATTCCACTGTCACCCAGCTAAACGTTACTGCAAAATCCAACGTATCCAACACAGAAAAGGACCTCGCAAGTGAGTCAAGAGAACAACAGATAATAGAGGAACTTGATCTGAAGAAAATCTAAATGAAATGGGTTATGTAGGGTGATGTACTGATAGATGTTCAGTAACTCTCTTCAGGAGGAACAGTCACACCGGCTTTACAGTGTCAGCAGTCCAAACGATGGATGATTTAAAGTTACCAAAGCAATGTCAGTTAATGCAGTTCTTCTAGGGTAGAATAAATAAAATCCCCCATGAGTGTGTGAGTGAGAGAGAGAGAGGAGAGAGAAAGAGTGAGTGATAGATGAATGATTAATAGATAGATATATGATACTTCCATGCAATATACTTGAGCGAACTACTCAAATGCAATATAAGATATAAATAGACAAAGATATAGGAAATGTACATGAGGCATAAAGGATAGGAAGAGAAGGTCTAGTGTACCTTCAATTATTATTTAAGCCATCAGAAGAAAATGAGAACACGACAGTTTTCCAGAACAGATTATATTTGTGAATTGTAAAGCTGTAAGAGCACATAGATAAAAAACACATATGAAAACACCCTGCCCTCTCCTAGCCCCACCTACCCCTGTCAACTCCCTACTTCCTCCAAAAAGTCCTTTTCCCACCTTCCTGTCCTTTTATCTTATGACCCACTGAATTAAACCAGAGTTTCCTGTGTGACCATGCTTGTGGAACATGGTGGGCTCAATAGCAGGTACACAAGCTAAAGCCAATGACTCACCGTCTCCCAGCATCCATCAATAGCCAATATTCTCCCGTGACCCCCCCACGAGCGCTCTTCCTCTCCATGGCTGACTACTGACCAGCACTGCCACATATAAGCCCAGGACAGCAACTAACTGTAGCCGCTGTGGGTTCATGATCGCACTGGCCGTGTTAAATACGGAAGATGGGCCTTTCCTAGCCCTTCTCTCTGTCACTGGACTCTAATTCTTCCCACCTCCTCCTTCCTTGATGCTCCCTGAGCCTAAGAAGAAGTTGAAGGTATTTCTGGCTTTTGTGTTTGAGCATCTGGGTCTTGCTGTGTAGACCAGACTGATACTCTGGCAGCAATCGTCCTGCCTCTACTTCCTGGTTGTTTGGAATAGAGGTGTTTGCCACCATGCCCAGACTGGTACTGAACCAGGTTGTAAAAATGTTTCCTTAAAAACCGGGGTCCTTGTTCTTCCCTGTGTGTATGTGCATACTAACATCTTTTTGTTTTCCACCGGGAGGACTGTGTACTCATTGTGACTCACGAAGAGAGATAAGATTATTTTATCTTAGTCTCCAATAAAAGAAACCAGCAGTCCTTGGAGACTTTCCAGGAGTGGAGCTGGGGAGTACAAGACAGGCCTGGACTATCTCACAGGGCTAGAAAATAAGGAAGTGCTCAAACATTTATAGGAGAGCATGTGAAAAGGATTCAGGAGACAAGACCGGAAGGAGGTTCCTAGTGACTGGATGGGGCGGGGTGGGGGCTGACTCCACTAACAAGGTCGCCATCAGCCCGGGTTACAGCTCAGCAGCTGCAAGCGTCAGTGCCCACAGAAGTGAACAGCTGAACATTAAACGGTAGAAGGGAAAGTGCCTACTCGCGGAGGACAATCCAGTTCATAAACTTAGAGACGAAAGTTAAGAATCGTCACTTGCGAAGTATCACAGTTCTAACGGCAGAGGTTAAAACAAGGTGGAAGCCGAATAAGAGACAGGATATTAAAAAAGAAACGGGATATTCACAGTCTCTACATATGACCTGTAAGATACAGGTTTCAAAGAGGGACAAGATAAAAACTTTACAGGAGGAAAAACCTCAGGAGGCACCATCTTAACCAAATCGCCAAAGTTCCTGGTAGTGGTTGGACAGATGAAAACCACATGTCTCCTGACACAGCACTCAGGACAGTGTGATATTTTTTTCTCTCAACAACAAAAAACAGTTATAGAATTTGAAATTAGTACTAACTGAACTCCAACCAGGAAGGCCTCTATACAAAGCAAATGATTAGTCCTCTTCCCAAGTGCAAAAAGTAGTTAAAAAAAAAAAAAAGACGCTGCAGAATAGCCACAAATTAAACCTGCACCACTAAAGCACTAAAGTGTGACTGTACATCCAGAACCAACCGGATCCTGAGCACCGGACAATCAATCAGGACATCAGTGTCCTGAGCTTGGCCCAGGGGATGGAGGGGTTCTGCAAGAAGTTCACGTTGGAAAATACGCACAGAAACTCCGTGTCCGTTCTGGAGACCATCGAGAAAACGGAATTACCCCAAATGTATGTTTGTTCACTTGCTTGCTGGTTTACAAATCAAGGTCACCACACTTTCCTGTGGCCGCTCCATCATCCTTCTCAGAAAGGCCAGTTGTTGACTCACTGCCTCTCCCAGATCTGTCAAGAGACCTCAGCGCAAGGCTTCAGCACACAGCCAAGTCAAGGCTTGGGAGGAAGGAAACAGACCGAAACACAAGGTTCCTACTGTGCTGAGTGAGAGCAGCAGAGGCTATTAAAAGGCCATCTTTTCTCCCTCCCCCTCCTCTCCTCCCTCAGCTTTCTGCCCACATCCCTGACTGCTTTTCATCTTATTGGGAGGGTACATAGGGAGAAAGAAAGAAAAGAATAATAATAAATTGCTGTGTTCCTTGGCACAGGAATAACAATTTCCTTTCCAGGGATTCGGCAATAAAAAAAAAAAAATGGGGGGAGGGCTTTAAATCCTGCTAACTTGTGTGAGTGTGTGTATGTTGCGTCTCCTCAGTAAAACTCTCTCACACAAAACAGCAGGATAACTTAAGTTATTTTGACTCATGACATAGGTCTTCTTTCCCACATATCTTTCTGCCAGAGCAGAGACACTCTTCAGGAGCTGTATGCTTAAAACTCAGTAAACAGCACCCACAGCAGGGCCCCAGAGAGAGGGCTGGTGCCTTGTGCCTCCTTTGCCCTCCTTTTCTTCTGGTGTCTTTCCCCACCCCTCAGCCTGTTAGGGCATCCTACCTCGTCCATCCTGCTAAAGGGAGGACTTGGATAGAGCTCCACTCGAATCAGGAGGCCACGCTAAGTCCCACATCCAGAGAGCCCTCGAAGAGGTGATTGGTTTCTGCATTTGGCACCAATCACTGAGAGCTAGAGGGACCCTCCAAAGTGAAAATGGGACATTGCCCTGAGCCAGACTCATTCAGCCAGTGGCTCGTGTGAGCAGCTATGGTAGTTTAAATTCCCGAACTCCTTCCTTTTCGTTGGTAGCTAGTTGCTGCCCCGAGTCCCACACCCTGGGCCGGTGCCTCGTGATCATCCCACCTCCTTGCTGTGCCACTCTGAAAAGAGTGTGACTACCATCCTGTCTGGAGCTAGCGCTCTCGTGCTTCCTCCTAAGGACTGAGTTTCCACGTACAAATACGTGTCGCCGAGTTTGCACACCACACTGCAGCATGTACAATATGAAGACGATTAATGTACGGATCACTGGGAAGAGGTAAAATATAATCGGCCACTTTACAAGGACAATACCAATTTTTAACAATCTATTAGCATAAAAGAAATCATTCTTTCTGAATGAAATGTTTTAGGAGCTAGTGAGAGGGCAGAAAAAGAGCCAAGGCTTTTGTTTTGTTTTGTTTGTTCACAGCTGGATGAATGTTTTTGTTTTTTTGTTTTTGTAGCAAACTCTGAAAAGATGAGCCTGGCTGCCAGGATATGTTCTGTGTTGTCCAAGCTATCTCACAGAATGTGAGATCGGGTTTAGCTGTGTAATACAGCTCTGCATCTTTACTCTAGCCAAATGTCTGCGTGGTTCTCAGTCAGTTCCCTCCCCCACCAGAAAGCAGCAAGCAAGACCACACCTGGCCAGAACAGCCTGCGCTGTTGGCTGGAAGCCTGTCACTATCCAGCCTTGCTTTTAGAAGGGAGCCCCTCTCACTTTGATTCATGGTTTCCCACAAGCAGCTCCAGACTGCCTTTATAAGATAACACAAGTCTCAGGAGTGAGAACGGAATCGAACCATCTGTGGCTCTTTCTTTGAAATAGAAAACAACTTCTACACTCACATCCTCATTGGGTCCCTCATCCCAACCCAAACCCCGCCACATACTGCGGAAATGGCGAAAGAGACCCCAGATAGCACTGGGGGTTGAATTCAGAGCTCATGATTCACTGCCTACTGCTTTCATCCCCAGTTTATTTTCTAGAAGAGCCTGGCCTTCCCGTCACTCCCATTAATCACAGGACCCAAGCTGAGTCCAGCAGGGTGCCCCTCTTAAGGCTCAGACAGAGTCTGGGGCATCACGAGATTCGCATTAAAAGTGAGATGGGGGTCTTGACTCCTCATTCACTCCCACAATGCACCTCATCAGCGTCGGGCTCTACAGCCCCTCTGTGAGCGCCTGGCGCTGCTGGGTGTTGATGTTGGTTTTGGCTCGCGGCCCCCTAGAGCAGCCAGCCGTTGTGTAAGCAAGTCTGTCTGAATCGCTGTGGGGCAGTTAGCCTTCTTAGAAGTCCTCTGGCCTCTCGTTCTTTTAGCCAGCGAGCCATTACTATTACTAGCTTGGAATGCCTCGGTCTACACTTTCTGTTCAGTAAGATATCAGAGCGTGGGCAGCCACTGCCCTGTCGATTGTTAAAGGCCTTTCTCCGCCCCGCCCCCTCCCTTTCTGTTATATGGCTGGACGTTCAAAACCAATGCAGAACTCGCGGGCTTTAAAGTGGGATTTGGCACGGAGGGTTAGGAACTAAACTCCTTCTCACGCTCCTTCAGAAACTTCTAGTGTTTGCATCGTCTTACTTTGTGTGCCCCGTCCAGACTATTCAGAGAAATTAAAGGGGGGGGGGGGGGAAGAGCAGCATTAAGTAGCTCTTGGCAGTCGTCAAAGCCAGCCATCGCAGGGGAAAGATGTAAACATCTTTTAAGCGAAGCTGTTTGCATAAGCTGCAACTGTGTATTGCTCATGGCGGGAGAGGACTGTTTCCAGTCTTTCATGGAAATATTTCTAGACAGTTTCTGTGGCTGTCCTCCCTGAGCTCATGTATTTGCCTCTACTTCAGGGCACAGAATCATCTTAACGAGCAGTTTTATAGCCTAACCTGTGTCCTGCACGCTCTAACGGGACTGGAATCCTCCTGCACATAACCTTTGCCCTATTTGCCATTAAAGCGCAAGACTTTCCTATAACTTTATACTGGGGAGTGCGTGTGTGTGTGTGTCTGTGTGTGTGTGTGTGTGTGTGTGTGTGTGTGTGTGATACTTCAGTCTACCCTTCAGCCCATAAAAATCAATGTTTTAAAAACGTTACTTTATAGTTTTAAAATATGACACATATTAGCATTAGGAAGGTCAGCCCCCTTCTTTTGTAAGGTGTTTATTCCATGTTTCATCCTTCCACCTAATCCAAAATGACCACATGCTTCTGAGCAAATAACTCATTTGGCCTTACTTCGAGTCCAGGGAGGCATGCTCAAAGGCCCGATAAACCCCAAATTATTTCAAAAATAGAAACTTAACGAAAAATAAAAGACATCATTTTCTGTCTCCAGGCCTACTAATAACTGTCAGCACTGGAAAGTCCTCTCTTTTCCTTTTAAAACACAGCGTCCTAGGTATTCTCATATGAAATACGTGTCTAATTGTAAAGAGAAAAAAAAAATCCAAATCTGTCTCATTTTTACTGTGGGTTCTGCGTTTGGTATTTGTCTTTTTTTTCCCCCTTGCTATCTGCTTAACATTTAAACTCTCCCTTTCATTCGAGCCGTAAAGCCCCAAACAGGAAGCAGGACCCCCGGCAGGGACGGGGCGGGAGAACAACACAGGCATTGTCCCAGGAACACGGCTCCCCCTTGGCCTCACATTCCAGACGCTGCCTTTTTAACTGCACTATGGATTTAAGGTGGTCTGCAGTTCCTCAGGACACCTGGCTCTTTTTCTGCCTGCTCACTTCAGCCAACCTGTCCTCATCCGATGGTCGTGTTTACTTTCTCTTCACAAGGACAAGGAGGGTACTTTTTAAAACAGAGTGAAGTAAGTTCAGGGCAAATGAAAGGAAATCTACTTCATACGGCAGGTTATAAACTTGCGGAACTCATTAGTTTCAAAAGGTGGTACTGGCAGGAAGCGTAAAGGAATTCAAAAACATTTTAGCCAGATTTATGAAAAAGAGCCATAAATGGCTACTAAGAAAACCAGGGCTGTGACCAAATTTTACAACTGAAATCCCACAGCTGCCTCAAGCCCTCCCATGGTCGTGGAGGTCTCCCGGGATGGCTGAACTGGATGTTGGCCCACAGTGGGGTTTCCTAACCCTGCATCTTCTCCGCCCTTGTCCTCAGCCTCACTGGGTCTCAGAGGGACGACCCCCACCACACACAACCTGTTGTGAGGAAGGCAGCTTGCTTTTTTAAACGAAAGTTTGGTGACTTTCCCTTTTCTCTTCAGTCATCTGCCTACCACAGAGCCACAATGCCAAGTTTGACTGTCTGGGAATGATGACGCCTGCTCAGTGGAAATTAGCTGAGATCACATTTGGATCTTAAACATAGATACTAAGTTTTAGGTTAACTCAGACCCTTCTTTTTTCTGTTTTTTTTCCCCCAAGATCATAAATAGCGATTTTTATTCTACTCTATACAAAATCATCAGTAGAGCCCTCCCCTCTTCCCAGCTGCCTTCTCAAACTGGAGCGCTTTTCAAAACCGCAGATGCTCCAGGCTGCATCCAGACCAGTTATCACAGCTTCTGTGGATGAAGCCCAAGCATCCACCTTCTTCAAAATCGTCCCCAGGGATCCTCCCAACACCACGTCCTGGTCTGACAGGTGTTAAGGTTTTGCTCAGAGTGCCTCGGAGGACCAGAGCCACAGTATGCCACAAAAATCACACCATGCAAAAGATCTCACACAAGAGACGGTGGGGGGAACACCATCTCAGAGCAGGGACAGAACAAAAGAGACAAAGCAAGAACAGGCTGTGACAGCAGGAACCTTCTAAAGGGCTCTTGGCAAGTGGTCATGGTGTGGCTGCTGGCACTGAGCAGCTGAAGGCGGGCTGGGGGAGCACCTGATTTCTATAACAGGTCATTACGACACTTCCTCAGGAAGCTCCTATCCTTCCTGGGTCTCAGTGCTATCTGGAGCATCTTTCTACAAGCCTCCCCTTCTCTTCCTATGTTGAATACTCGTTAGGGACTGTGGTGAGGAGGTCCCTGTGTCCATCAACAATGCTGGGTCTTTGTACTCTCTGCTTTCTCTTTCCTAACTGAAAAAATCCAGTACAGGAATATTTCCTGTGAATACTGACTCATTCCAGATTCATGGTACCCAATGTTTACCAAACCTCCACTGGTTTCTACACATCTCTTGGTCCTCTAGTCTATGACCTGCTCCACACAGGACCTCCTCCAACCACATCACTTGCTTACTTCCCCTCTAAGAAGGCACAGCGCACCAATCAGAAAGAATTGAAGCCAAACAGAAGAAAAGTGCCAGATACCCTATAATCACTTCCACCGAACATTCTTTTTCAGCCCTCTTCACATTAGACTCACACATCAAGCACTCTTCCACTAACCTGTGTCCCAGTTCCTGTGTGTGTGTGGTTTTTTTTTTTTTTTTTTTTTTTAGAGTTGGGGTCTTAGTCTAATCTTGAACTTATAATTATCCTGCCTCAACTCCCACGTGACAGGATTATAGATACTTACTGCTATGCCTGGTCCCATTGTGCATTCTCATACCATTCTCTCCTCGTTTTTCTTTAGGTCTTTGTGAAGAATTCTACTTCTACATAAATATGATTGAATACTGTCACAGTTAAAGGTGTCTCCTTGAAAAGTTCATCTGTTAGAGACCTCATCTCCAGATTTAAATCTTAGCAGTACTGAAGGGTAGAGCTTTTAGAAAATAATTAAGACTAGATGTATTTGGGGCCCTTAATGGGACTACTGGCCTTATTCTTTGAAAGTAGCCAGCTAGAGAACACCACTACTACACTTTCTCTGCCACACCACAAGTTGACTTCTGCCATGTCCTAATGTACCAAGAAGCCACACACACACCAGACACTAGGTACATGCATTTGAACTGCCCAACGTCCAGAACCTTGAATTAAGCAAACCTCCATAAATGGCCCAGACTGTGGTAATCAATTTTAGGAACAGAAAATGGACTAAGTCAAGTACTGTGTGTAATGCATTGAAACATAATAATAATAAAGGACCTGTTAGAAAGTTACTAACGTAACTTCTTAATGACAAAAGGAATTAAATACACTGAGCATGTAGGAAGGAGAGATCAATTCCAGCTCATCTTACTAGAATCTGTGGTCACTTCGGACAGATCTTGAATAATGGAAGGATGCTAGTAACTAGCAGACAACAGGACATTCAGATCTGAAGAGAAAACAGGGCCAGAAGCAACAGGTTGTGGTGCGACTACTTTATCTAGGAGTAGACAATGTCCTGTGTCTTTGGAATACAGCACAGAAAGCAAGTTCCCATAATTCCCTCTTACCTAGTGGCACACCGACTCTTATTAGATTTCCATATCGTGTTTGGTATAGCCTTTTGACCTTCATATGGGATGTATTCCTTGCCTGAAAAGAAAGGTTCTTGACCCCAGTATCATGATACTTGCATGTCCCACAGCAACCAAATCAAGCCTCACCTGCCTCCTTGATCAGAGCTGTTTCCTCTAGAACTCTCTCCCCTTTCACACTCTGTGCTCATTCCCCTTATGTGTTGCTTTTTCCCTGTTAATAATCTGCTCCCAAAATAGATGGAAAAACACTTGCTCTGTCCCCCCACCCCTTTAATCTCCCAAGAAACCTAGTGCCTTTTCTATAGCATGTAAAATGGTTAACACATAGCAAAGATTAGCTATAATAATTATCTGAAGTTCAATAAACTGTTTTATACCAAGATAGAATTTATAAGTACAACAGAAAATTCTGTTTACACTGTTTCTATCACTGAGGATCATATTTTGCTCAACATGAGTGACTCTCCTTAAATACAGAAGATTGAGGGTTACAT
The DNA here is from genome assembly GCF_030254825.1 of Meriones unguiculatus. Classification (NCBI taxonomy): domain Eukaryota; kingdom Metazoa; phylum Chordata; class Mammalia; order Rodentia; family Muridae; genus Meriones; species Meriones unguiculatus. The sequence goes on along the minus strand of NC_083359.1, from coordinate 83,258,156 downwards.
TGAAAGGTAACAATAATAATAGTAATAATAATAATAAACAGCAAGCCAAATCCCAGTAAAGTGATGTAGTAGTATGAAATCAAAAAGACAAATCATTCTTTCACTTAAAAAAAAATACCATGGTATTTGTACACCATCATAGAGAACATTATAAATAACTCACTACATAGATGCGATGCGTAGTGATTTGCATTCCTCTAATGATTACTGTGGTTGGGGATGGAAGGATAGATAGGTATGTAGGTAGATAGAGAGATAGATACTCAGCCATTTTCTATGACTTATTTGACAAGTATGTATTTAGAATTATTTAAAAAGTAAGATCTATTGATACAGATTCAAAGAAATAGTTGAATTTCCTAAAGATATTTTCGGTTAAGCATATCATGTATGATGACCATATTTGCTCCTATGTACTTCGTTTTCTCTGCCCTACTCCTGATAGTCCCCCTTTTCCCTTCAGTCTCTCTTTTACTTTCATGGTGTGTGTGTGGATGGGTGTGTGTGAATTTGTATTATATAAAATCTGCGATCTACAAATTAGAGAAGGTGTGATAAGTTTATCTGGGTCTGACTTAATTTGCTTACTATGAACTCCAGTTGTATATATTGTCCAGCAAATTTTTTTAACTTTATTCTTCTTTATGGCTAATAAAACTTCATTATGCATATATGACGCATTTCTTTTTAACTCTTATTTTAGTTAATTTTATTTTATACATTTTAATCAAAATATGTTAGTATCACTTCTTCCTTCTCTTCCTCTAGCCTCTCCCATGCCTTTTCCTTCCAACCCCTCTCACTTTCCCCACCTCAAATTGATAGCCTCTTTTTTTTTTTTTATTTTTGTTATATACACATACCCACTATATATCCTGAGTCCATTTTTGTTGTTTATGTGTATATGACTTCAGGACTGACCGTTTTGTATTGGATGATCCAATCAGGCTCGTCCCTGGAAGAGGCTAATTTTCCCTCTCTCAGTAGTCATTCCTTTTCTGCATTTCTGAGGCCTTGTGAGATTCCCACTTTCACATCTGCATGTCTTTTGATATTGTCATTGCTCAGGTCTTGTTTATAAAGCACTTTCTAAGAGAGGCAGTCACAGGAGACTTCCTGGTGTGTTTCCATGCCTTCTCCCACACTGTTCCATGTAGCCATAGTTACAGGTGCTGCGCTATACATGTGCTTATTAGGGCTGGGCTCCCCACAATCCACTGATCTTTGCTTTCTGTCCGGTTGTGGGGTTTTGGTTTTGTTTGTTTTTGTAGTCATCTCCATTTGCCGTACAGTGATGCTTCTTTTATTTGGGGTGATAACTATACTTGCTTGTGGGTATAAGGATAAGACTTCATGCAGTTAAGGGATTATTCTGGTCTGCTCAAGCGGCGGCAGCAGATTGTCTTCTAAGCTCCACAGCCTCGCTAGTCCCAGGCCGGTGGCTAGGTTTCCGATACCAGGCATGATTTCTTTCCTGTCCCCTCAGAAAGCTTTCGGTTACCACCGCCAGGTGAGTGCTACAATTATACCTTTACCATATCTCGTCATGCGGTCATTGTGGTTCATAGGTGTCGCACCCGGCTAGGACCACGTACTGTTCCCTTTGCATACTTCCTGCCTGTACTGTGGGAACCTGGCCCCTTGGAGGGGGGCTTTCAGAGTAGAACCAGCTCGAATAACCCAAGTCCTGTGTCCTAAGTATGTGATGTCTTCAGCAGTGTGGGCTTACCTTATCCCTCTGTGAGGACATCCAAAGACAACAAGAGCCTATATTGTTGTGGGAGTCATTCGGGTCACTCTGACCAACCACTCCAAAGGAGGGTTCTCGTGACTAGCAGTTAGGGTTTTTGTTAGTCTGTGGTTCTTGTTGGGAGCATCGTCAGGTCAAGTGTGTACCATATCTACTGTATTCATTCATGTGCTGAGTCAATGTCTTGGCCTGTTGTGACTAGTCCTGCAAAAAACATGTATGTGTGAGAAGGTCTCTGTGGCATGTTCAATTTACAGTCCTTTTTTATAGGGAATTTCAGTGTAATTTCAACTGCATTTTCTTGATGATTACTGATGATGGACCCTTTCGTGTTTCTTGGTCACTTGTACTTCATCTGTTGAAACCAGTCTATCCATGTCATCTTATCGGTTGTGTTGTTCGGGGGTTTTAGTATCTAGTTATATCATTTTGATAGTCCATTAAAACCCTGTCAGATATATAGCTAGCAAAGCGGTTTTGACTCATTCAATAGGTTTACTCCTCATCATTTGATTGTCTCTTTTCTGTGTAGAAGCTTCATGTAATCTCATTCGTAAATTCATGGTTTAACTTCCCAACCACTTACGGATATTTTCAGAAATTTTTTGCCTATGCCTATATCTTGAATTGATTTTCTCTATCAGTTTCAGATTTTTAAGTCTCACATTCAAATCTTTGATCCATTTGAATTGATTTTTACTCCAGGTGAGAGACGGGGGTCTGGCTTTGTTTTTCTACAAGTGAAATTTTGGTTTTCCCAGCACCATTTGTAGAAGAGGCTGTCTTTTCTCAAAGGTGTCTGTGTGTGCCATCTTTGTCCAAACCTAGGTGGCTATGAGCTCAATGAGTTTAATTCTGGATCCTCTATTCTATTGTATTGCATTGATCTGCATGTCTGATTTTTTGTGCCATGTTGCTTTATTACAATGACCCTGTAGTATAATGCTGTCAGATAAGAGGATACCATCAACACTGTTTCTTTTACTAAGTATTATTTTGGATCTGGGGTCTGTTGTGTGAACACATGAATTTTAGACTCCCCTTTTCAATTTCCATGAAGAACATGATAGAATTTTGGTGGAGACCTCGTTGAGACTGTGGGTACTAGCGCCATTTTCACAAAACCAGTTCTCCCAATCCATAAGTACAAGAGGCCTCTCCATCTTATTCAAATTCTTTACTTGGGGTTTTAACTTTTTCAACACAGAGGTCATTCACTTGCTTAGTTAGGTTTATTCCTATGTGGTTTTAAAGCTATTGTGAATGGGATTATTTTCCTGATTTCTTTCTCAGTGAGTTCACTGTTAATGTAGAGGACAGATTCATTTTTTGCATGTTGTTTTTACATCTTGATGCTTTTTTTTGAAAGCATTTATCAATTTTCTGGCATGCAAACACTTTGTAATTCATTCACATTGAACTTTGAAAGCCTATTACCTTATAAGAAAAGCAGTAAGTAAATCCAATTGCTCAGTTACAGTGTTATTTTACTACATGGTTCATTTACTAAGCACTCCCATGCTGCTTTCATAATATTCAGATTGTCCCCACTTTGACTTCTTTAAGTTTGCAATTCATTCATGTATGTCTTTTGTTTGTTTGTTGTTTGCTTAGTTTGGTTTTTGACACAGGGTTTCTCTTTGTAGCCTTCGTTGTCCTGGACTCACTTTGTAGATCAGGCTGGCCTTGAACTCACAGAGCTCCTCCTGCCTCTGCCTCCCTGAGTGCTGGAGTTAAAGCCACCATGCCTGGCTACTAATTGAGGTATATGTTTTAAAGGACAAAAAAATCATCAGTTACCACTTTCTTTTATAATTTGTGATTGTTTTTTCCTTTATTTGCCTACCTTTCAAACTTGGTAATAAGACTGGCTTTTTACTGCACAGAATTATAGCCCCCAATATCCAGTTCTTATTGAAGTTTAAGAATGTCTGCTAGCTGGGCATAGTGGCATAACTGGGAGATGGAGGCAGGAGGATTAGGAATTCAAGATCATCCTGGGCACCGTGGGCTATGTAACATAATCTTCTCTCAAAAAGTAAGTGTGTGTGTGTGTGTGTGTGTGTGTGTGTGTGTGTGTGTGTTAAAGAACATAATGCATCACAATTTAAAATGTTCCTAAAATTATGCATTTTAGATAAAGATATCGAGGGTAAATTCCTAATGCGTGGATTAAACTTGGTCTCAGTTATTTAGTTTGCATGACAAGTTGTTAACTTATGGCAAATAAAGTCAGTTCATAAGGAGTGAGATTGTCCCAGAATAAATATTTACAACTTAAAATACTTAACATGAGAGTCTGGAAAGATGGCTCAGTAGCTAAAAGCACTTGCTGCTCCTCCAGAAGACTGCAGTTTGGTTACCAGTACCTAACTCAGGTGGCTCACAACCACTTGAACTCTAGCCTCAGCAGTTATGCCACATACACACACAAACTAAAATAAAAACACCCTTGGCATGAGGTTTTCATCGCTACGAGCTTATTTGTCACATAAAGCAGCAGAGACTTTGAGCTAGATCAGCGATTCTCTAGATCGGCAGCTCTCACCCTGCTGTTCATGTCACAACATTTAACACATCAGATACCCTGCGTATCATTAGTTACCTTACAGTTTCTAACAGCAGCAGAATCACAGTCATGAGGTGGCAACAAAAATAATTTTATGGTTTGGGGCCATAACAACATGAGGAACCGTATTAAAGTGTCGCAGCACTAGGAAGGTTATGAACCACTGAGGTAGATTAAAGGGGGCATAAGCGTTGTGTCTTAGAGAACTTCAAGATCAGTTGCATAAAGTTTTTACATTGTCCCAAGACCCCCACTTCCACCTCTTATCAAAACAATTTTACTGATTTTACATGTGATTGGCATCATGAGCCAAAAAACCTCCACCCTTATATCTTCCAACTCCAATTAGTCTCATCAGCTATCATCTACGCTCCTTGTTAGACATATACTTATATGCTGGCAGGACACAGAAACAAATATACTCAGGAGGCTTTGGGCTGGAGTTAAGAAAAAGACACAAAGCCACTTCTCAGTTAAAAACATGTCATTATCATTTGTTACTTTTTTGTTATTGTTTTCAATTAAATAAGTGTTTAAAATTCCAAAGGTTTTTAATTAGCACTTTAATCACATGATTTTACAATGTTTATTATGATGTTACATAGAAATGTGTTAAACATTACGCAGAGAATAAAAACTAATACTCAGGTAAAGTAACTGAAAAGTCTAAGAAGAATGGAATTGACAATGGCGGAATAGACGGAGCTTGGCCCAGCCTGTCAGTGTCAGTGCGCTAGGTAAACTGAATCACGTTAGGCTGGGGTCTCCTTCCTGCATTGGGGAATGCTTCTTGCAGTCCCATGTCCCTCCTGCTGCTGGATGTTTTGACTGAAACCACAATTCAAATCTGTGGACACCTTCAATTGCAGTCAAGACCCTTGGGTAAGCAAATGCAGTGCTAAGTGCTGGGTCTACATAGTTCTTTGCCTTGTCCAGGGATGAGGGCTTGCCCCATGAAGAACTCAGTTTTAAGAATGCCATGGGTTTCCTTCCTTTCCCCCACAGTGACACCAGCTATTTCAGGCTGTGTCTCAGGACTCTTCTGGAACAAAATTCCTCAGGAAAAGACCACAATGTTCCTTAAGTTCCTGCAAAATACTAGAGGGATAATGATGGCCATGCCTCTGCAGTCACAGTGTTTGAAATCTCATCCAAGTTCTGAGATCATGTTCCCGTCCACATCGATACCCCTGCGTCCTGTCCTCTGTGCCCCGAGCCCCTTTCGCACACCCTTGGACCCAGAGCTCACATGTCGGCCTCTGCTTTTACGCTTTATACCTTTCACAGTTCCACTCCACACAGCAAGTATTCATTGATACTCACATTGCAGACTGACACCTGGACCACCCTCCCAGGCGTTCTGGACTGCGGGCCACAGACCATTTTGCACAAGTGTGGTGGCATACCTTCAGAGCCTTAACAACTTAAAGGCAAATGATTGGAAGTAGGGAAAGTTTTCAGTGAAAACATTTCCAATAACGTGGGGCTGGAAAAATCTGAAGTTTCGTTACCATGGTAACAATGTTTTCATAATAATGACTGAATTCACTAAGGAAAAGTCCAACCATATATTATATGTGTGTGTATGTATAAGTTTTGCTCATTTTTTGAACTATATAATCATATTAAGTGTTTTAAAGAGGGCAACTGTTGGTTATCTGGAAAAAGGTGTATATGGATTCATAGGTTTTTATCCTGTATTCTCACTGCTGAGAAAAGATGCAGCAACCCCCAGGACTTGATATTTTTATCTACATATTCCTGCTTGGACACTTTTAATGTCCATTGTCCCACTTTTGAAAGGTTGGTGATCAACATGACGTTCTGGATGTTTCCAGAGACCCTTAAACCTATAACATAATTTGGAATTTTTTTTCTAAGAAAAATTTAAAAAAGACATAAAAATTAGGTGCTCCAATCACACTCAGAGTTCTGAAAGGGAGTCTTCAAGATTTAATAAAAATTTATCTCTCCTTTAATATCTTACCTCCTCACCTGTTTAAAGTAGTATACGACTTTTATATTAAAAATTGGGGATCCACCAAGGTGGCACAGACGACAAAAAGTGCTTGCTGCCAAACCTGATGACCCAATGTGGCAGAAGAGGCTGGGCTCCGCAAAGATGGTCACACGGTGCACCTATGATACGCAAATATGTAATCATTTCTTCAGTTAAAGCTTTGTAAAAACAGCCTCTTAAATACTGTGTGACTAATTTATAAACTTCATATTTATAAGGTTGTTTTTACTGCTCTAATTAGATTTCTCAAAGAGCTATGTAGACAAAAACATGCAGCGAGATAGCCTGTCCATTGCGTTTTTCAGGAAAAAAAAAATAAGTTTCTATGGTATTATTCACATTTTGTAAACAGCATCAACGAACCTGCACATAAAAGGTTAAATGTTTGCAGACCACTCTGTTTTTGCTCCAAAGATCAGAGACAAATTACTATTTTTATTTTACATTCCCTTGATGAGGATAATGATAAACAGCTGTCACTCCAGTCCTCTGACTCTAAAGAATCCAATTGCAATCCTATAATTTAAACAAAGGAAAAAAATCCGTACTCCTGCACAGCGTCCAACCAGAAAGAGGCGAGAGGAACTGAGCTGAGGTTGGGGGTAGAAGAAAGGACCGTTTGCTTGCTGCAAGTGATCAGCTAAAGACTTCCAGCTAAAACACTTTCCCATTCACCAGGCATCAGAGAGGCCAGTTATGGCTTCAGCGTAGAACCAAGCAAGCCGAATTCCCATTCTGGATCCCATGAGCTCCCTGTTGTATCCACTGCATTCCCAGCGTCGATACGATTTATGTGATACAAGTCCACTAGATTTCCAAAAGCTAAGTAGAATTTCAGATCGTCTCGTTGGCTATTTGGGCATGCCTTTAACTCTTTACGTTCAGAATGTGACCATTATTTTTAATTCGTGTATTATGGTTCATGCAGATTAACAGAGTTCATAATGATATCTTGTTCAGGTATATCATGCCATGTCTACTCCCCTGACTCCTGTGTGTGTGTGTGTAAACCTAGGTTTCTCATGAAAGAAAGCACGTGATGTTTGTCTAATGGATCTGTTTTATTTCACTTAAATAGGGTGCACCCATCCCATCCATGTTCTGCAAAGAACATAATTCGATTCTTTATGGCAGAGTAAAAAAGCCCATCACATTTTCTTCATATGTTCACTTGTTGAGAGACACCAAGGCAGAGCTCATAGCTCGCCTGCAGTGAGAGGTGCTCCAGAAAACACGACTGACGAGGTATCTCTGGTGCAGTGACTTACATTCTTTTGGATCTACCGCCAAGAATGGCATAGCTGGATGATACGCTAGTTTTAGGAACCTCCGTTCTGATTCCCACAGCCTGAGCTCATTTTCGTTCCCCGCATCGGTGTGCAAGTGCCCTCCGGTCATCATCGCCAGCCTTTACTGTCGTCACTTTGGTTTTGGTTTTGGTCTTAAGAACAGCCATTTTGACGGGAGTAATATGTTCTCTCACTATGGTTTTGACTTATCCTTCCTCAAGGGTTAAGGACGTTGAATTTTTTTTTTTTGTCATATATGTATTGGCTACTTGTATCTAGTTTTTTTTAGAAGTGTCATGATGATTTGGAGTACCTTAGTATTTGACTAGTTCTGTATAGAATCTAGATGTTAATCCCCATCAGATGTATAGTTGGTCAAGATTATATTTTGTAGGCTGTTGCTTCCCTTGTTTCCTTTTGCATGCAGACACTTTTCCATTACATGCAATCCCCCTTGCCGATTCTTGCTTTTATTCCAGAGTACTAGGGCCCTTTAGACACGGTCCTAAGCCTATGCTCCACCCTAGGGTGTGTTCTCCACTAAACCACTGTAGGTTGTTCATTCTGATGCTTTGATGATTGCTTCAAAAAGCACAAAAACATTTTGATAAGCAAATGTAAAGAAAGGCTAAATGTTAAATGCAGTATGGAATGGGGAGGTGTCATGTTTCTATGTGAAATCAAATAACAGTTTCCCCGCCACCCTCCAGAGGTTCAATGTGTCTTGTTGATTCAGCTTTCCTCTTTCAGTTCAGTCATTTAGTTCTTGAGAATAACAGTATTTTAATGACATCTTCCTAGAAATTTCTTTTTAAACTCTTTATTATTTCATATATAGAACTGAGTTGATGTACTGTAACTACACTGTTTTATATTTCCTGCTTTTGAAATCAGACTCATCTTACACTAGTTGAAGGGCTTTCAACGCACAGAGCCCTGTCACGCTCCTCTGTAGGATACAGTAAACCTGGTGCCCACCTCTTAGCACTGAGGAGCAGCTCTCCTACACAAAGTGCTTATCGCAGTAGCTGAAGCTCAGTGAATGCTTAAAACAGACTCTGGGAGAGGGAGCAGGTCAATATTGAAATGCCATCACATGCCATTGATAAATACAACAGTGAAATCCACAAATCTTTTAGGCCAGAGAAACAAACTCGATCATGCCGTCATCATTGAGGAGGGCTTGCATAACTCTACATAGAAAAAAAAAATTTTTTTTCTCCACAAAATTCGATGTTTTGCATATTTGGGCAGTTTTGGTTTCATTGATGTAGGTAAACCCATTTGTAGCATGAACTATGTCCTTTTTCCCTCCCCCTTCTCTGATAACATTGAACTCTGTGCTAAGAATGGAGAAATATGGTCTTAGATAATAGTGGAGGGAGAGCACAGAATTAAATGAATGGTAGATAATACCAGTGAGTTCAGAGGAAGAAGTAGTGGAAGGCCCTCAGGTAGCAAGAGCTTGACTGGAAGAGGTAATGGTGGAGCAGGTTTGAAATACGAAGGGGGTCTACACAAGCAAGCAAGAGTGGGAGAAAGAGAGGGCTTCTGCAGATGACAAAGGGGTGGGTTGTAGTTGTAGTAGCAGTTTTGCATTTTAAATAAGGTTTTAGCCTCTCTTCATCTAAAATATGTTTGTCACAAATTTGTTAAAAAATGGAGGGAGGAAGGAAAGAAGGAAGGAGCGAGAAAGAAAGACCAGAACAGAACTATTACACCATATTTAATTCTTTCACTGACCCAAGAGCACTTAAAAAAAAGAAAAAAAAGAAAAAAGGCAGCAGAATCACTAGCATTCTGAGTATCCCAGCCTTCTGCCTTGCTGTTGTACTCAGCTGCCCCGGATATCCCCTTATTTTTTTTCTGTTAGTCCACAGCAAAGCATGAAGCCACCACATTCTCAGGATGTAAAAGGACCACTAATTTTTAGAGTGAGCATACCATATTTTAATATTTTTAAAGAGACACTTTATGTATCCCTTTGTACTTTTTTTTATTATTGATGATTTTGTAGCCTAAAAATGTGGCTTTCATACATGTGTATCGATTCAAAGAAAAGGCCCGTCATTTATAGATCCAGTCAGTTAGCACAGCATTTGGCCTGGAGTTGATTGAAAACCTGGCAGATCAAAGTACATACATTTCCAAAGGAAAGGACTCCATGCCAATGTTAGAAGCAATAAATTATTCCCCCTTTACATTCATAATTAAATCTTTCCAAATATGAGAAAGTAGCCAGACCACTAACAATATCTGTATGATGTTTTGAGGTTTAGATGGTTCAACCTGACTTAAAATAGAGACCATTTGTTCTAAATTGATTTCAATGCCAAGCCAATAGGTCAGGTCTTAATGATGAAGATGCCATTCCAGCCCAGCCTCTGGGTGGATAAGCCAAGATTAATTAACTCAAGTCGTATAGTATAGAAAACAGATGCTTCTCTCATGTTGCACAAATAAATTCTTTGTGTATGAAAGGGTTCTGCTTTATTCAAAGAATAACACGTTGGAAGTTAAAATGGCCAGTTTCCCACAATGGAGCCAGCGCTTAACAGTGGTGACAGAAAGCATGAATTTACACAACACGTTCCAGCAAGTGCGTGAAAGGATGAAGTATCTTCCAGATCTTGAATTTGGACTCCTGGCCAGTCCTAGGGGGGCTGAATTCCGAGTCTGGGCTGATCCGATCCCGAGCAGCCCCAGCAGAACTACATCAAGGTTATTGTAATCTATAGGATCCCTAGAGATTCCTCCCAGAGGGAGGCTCACATCTGCATCATCTCTTTGGACTCGGGCCTCTGGCCAGCTTACAAATGGCTTACGATTAGGTCGTTCTCTGGAGGTACGCGGTTGGGTGCACTGTTTATTTGGTTACTCGTCTCGATGTTCATTCAGAATCAGAATGTTTGCTTCAAGTCAAATAACATGTGCAAGAGTCTGACAGGGTTCTGAGCAGAAACCAATCATCTGATGTTTGGTGTTTTCATTCTGAGGGAACATGAGATAATCTACGTGTTGTGTCCTTTCTGTCAGGCTGAAAATGATGAGAATGGCCAAGCAGAAAACTTTTCCATGGACCCACAGCTGGAGAGGCAAGTGGAGACCATACGCAACCTGGTAGATTCCTACATGTCGATAATCAACAAATGCATCCGGGACCTGATTCCAAAAACAATAATGCACCTTATGATCAATAATGTAAGTGATTATAGACTCTCTCCTCTTAACCTCTAACCCTTCCATGTCTGGAAATTGAGCACCTTGAGTGTCTCTGTGATGTCTTCTGAATAACTGAAGCACTTAGTGCTTAGGTGGATAGCTTTGCCTTTATAAGGGGTTGACCAATTTTCTCCAGCTACAGCATCAAGTTGCTTCTAATTGGCTCTCTTCTAGAAGGGAGGAAAGAATACCATATTCATGGACTTGCAACGTTAACAATGAGATCAGATGCCTATATTCCTAGACCTTGAGACCAAGGGCAAAGGATAATGCTTTTTCTACACAGCATATGTCAATACAATCCTTTCATCATCTATAAACTATGGAATGCTATTTTCACCTAGGAAAGGAATTCTTGCCTTATTCCCCGACACTGAAGTCAGTCATATTGTTTTTTGGGGTTTTTCTGAGACAGGGTTTTGCTGTATAGCTCAGGCTTATCTGGAACTCAAGGTACCCTTCCTGACTTAATCCCAACCCCTAGGCTGGGATTCCAGGGGTGAGCCACTGTGCCCATCTCCTCTTGGCTTCTTAAAGGAGGGATGCTATAACCACCAATTTTTCAGAGCCCTGCTACTGTAGCCATTCGTGTTTTTGTTTTGTTTGGATCTTTCCTTCTTTGGTTGGTAGCAGGCTGGACATATTCTTACTCAACCTATGCAATTTGAATTTTTTTTTTCTAAGTACAAATGACAGAAGCAGTTATTAGAGAAACTGGCTCTTACGAATTTTGATAAATGGAAACTAAGCACTATATATATATATATATATATATATATATATATATATATATACATTATACATATTTCCCCCAGGGACATCTTTTGTTTTAAATGTTATAAACATGGCTTGTGAGAAGTCAAAAATCAGACTGTAAAACTGTAAAAAGAGTCCTAAACTAGAATTCAGGAGAAAGCTGGCTGCTGTACCTGGCTCTTGAGCTTTTGATCTAATGTGACCACTTGGCTGCAGCGAGTTTGGGTCTTCTGTATGTAAACCACTCGCAGTAGTAAGTAGACCTGACTTAAGGATTTGTCCCAGAAGAATAGGGTGTGCCAAGGTACTGTGACAAATGTAAGTAATTAATATGGTTGGCCATTTAAGGACTATTAGTCATTCTGTGTTTCAAGATTTATTTCTAAAGTTCTCCATGACAATCTGCTGGTCTATATCCTCTGCAGTTATATATGCCTTTATTTTAAGAAGCCCTGAGCACTCATGTGAACAAACATATATTTGACTATGTCTGTGTATCCAAGTAAGATAAACATGAGGCTTTGAAGTCTACCCAGCAGGTAAGCAATGAACTGGAAAAGTAGAAACTATAAATATCACCGTGGTTGGTCAGTGGTCAGCTGTCTGACCTGAAGTCAGGACTTTAGCCCCTCTGAGCTGAAGCTGGTCATTTCTGGAACTTCAGCGGGAACATGAAAGGTCCTCATGGAATTGTCAGACACAATGTGACAGATGTGGCTGCCAGCCATTTAGAGAAATCTAAAGTGCCGAGCAAATCATCTGTGTGTCTTGAAAATTACCCTCTTAGCTTTGCGTAAATGAATTCAGGTTGTTTTGCTGTGGTGTATCAGGCACTTGCTTATTTAAACATTCTCCTGATTAGGGATCATTTATCTTTCCACTGTTTTACCGAGAGTCATTAGTCCTGCCTTCGGTTCAAACTCTGCTTTACTCTGCCTTATATTAAATCATCAGCACAGGAAATCAGACTTCCTGTCTGTGGCTCTGAAAAGTAGCTTGACACAAATTAGTTAAAAGGAAGAGAAAAAAAATCCTACTGCAAATCTATTCTACTTTCACCTCAAAAATTAAATGAAAACAGACACACACACACACATAATTGTAATTTCTCTAACTTCTCACTGCTGAATTTACTTGCTTTCATGAAATGCCCACCTATAGATTATTATTCTTGGAGGAAAAGCTCTGCCAGTTATCTTGAGAGAAACCTCACACAAGAGTCATGGGAAAGGAGACTGCAATTAAGAACTGATCTCCAAGGTCAGACGTTGCAGCAGAGACTAAGAGGGGTGTGGAGAGAGCCAACCATCAGGCCGTGCAGCATTCTCACGAAGCGATGACGGTCTCTGCTAGAAATGTAACTTTTTCATCTCTCAGAAATGAGTTTCAGATACCTGCAACGATGACTTTTCTTGAGTATTATTATTTTGCCTCATTTACCTACATATGAAAACACTTCATATCTATTTTTTTTTCCAAATAGAGAAGGAAATCTTTTTAAAACAACGTACTCACATTCTCATGGAATTTCAATGCCCGAGACTTTCTGTTCATCCCACATGTATCCTGTTAAACACAAAGAAACAGACCTAATAAATCAATGGCCCCGTACCATACAAAGAAGCTGGGGTTCTTTGTATTAATTCAACTCGAATTGATAAAAATAGAGAACTAGTAATAGAATCAACAACTAGTAAAAGTAGTTTGAATTCCACCTATTCTGTAAACTGGTTTTCCATTAGAATGAATAAATGCTGAAGATGGGTTCTCTGTCTTCCTGGTCCATGGCCTTTCACCCTTGAAGTGGGAATGGTTATCCAGCCTCCTGAAAAAGGAGTATGTTTCAGCCAGCTTTTCATAAAGTTTGAGATTCAGTGGGCAGTTTCCTTTGAAAGTTTACATTAAGTGTTCTGCCACTCAGCTCTCCATATGGAATTGTTTAAGAAGTTTAAAGCCAGGCAATAAATGCCTGGCCTCAGACATACTGTAAGCCTTTGTCTATTGAAACACAGCAGCTGTCTCGTCACTTAAACATAGCAGGTAATGGCAGCACAAAGGAACAGCGAATTCATGACAGCCGGCCATAAGTTAAAATCTGAGCAGCAAAGTTGTGTGCGGGACTCTGAGACTAGCACCCGTAACACCCCCAATGGCAAGCCCGTGACAATGGTGTCACCCCCACAGTTCATAGCCCACCAGGAGTATTCCATCACAGAATGAAGGAATCCGACTTTATTCTAAAACGTGTATGGTGGATAGTTTTTCTGTTTGCACCAAAAGTTTTGTCATTTGCCCAAGATTGCAAAGGTGGGGGTGTCAGAGTCAGAACTGTACCGAGGGCCATATTCTCAGTACGATGCTATCTTGAACTCAGCGGCAGATAACACATGGGGCTGGGAGTGAGAAAAACTCTTCAGTCAGCCCTTGTGACCCACAGGGCTGCTTCTCCCACCCAGGATAGCCACAGGGTTATCTCCCCAGAGAGTTCATGTGACTCAAAGATTTACTTAGCATTCCTTTGAACATGAGAAACAGTGTCTCAATGTCTTCAACCTTTAAACACCGTGTCTCACATCCAAACAAACTCACAGAATACAAGATGAAATGTAAAAGTTCTTATAAATTCTTTAAAAAAAAAAAAATCAGCACTGAAGACATAAACCCAGAGGCACCCCACACTTGGAATGGTGTTGCCGGCTCCACAGTGACCTGCCTGGTCATCTGCTCTTTGGTGGAAAACTGGTAGCATGGATCATAGTTTCAAAACATCCTGCAACCTTAAAGAAAATGGAGTTTTCTTATCAATGTTTAGTGAAAAATATGTCTTTATTGCCAGACCATTATTCTAGCGTTTAAACTGTCGTCCATTTGTACTGGCCAAACAGCTTCCGGCCCCTCAAAAAATTCACAGCGTGCTCCCTCATCTTCACCCCCAACAAAGGAACACCCCCACTCTTATATTGTGCCCATCACTGGACTTTGGATGCTACAGGATGTGTATTTTTTTTTACCTCCTTTGTTCAGCATTTTGAGTCCATGGAGGTTATGTTTTGAAAAAGGGAAATGACAGAACTAGATCCACTGGGCAAGAAAAACGTGGGAGGACATTTGGGAGGACGATGACCTGACTAGGACACTCCCAGAAGAACAAAATGAAATTACTTAGGGAAAATGTTATACACACAAACGAGCCGCATCACCCTGTTTCACACAGAGACAGAGATTTCAGGCCAACAGTCTCCCAGGCAACCAAACTGTCTCTTGGTGAAGGTGTTAAAATGGCTCAGTCATAACAAAGAAGGTTTAAGAGCCAAACATCCTCCAGGAGACCAGGGAAGGGTTAAAAGTTAGGAGGCAGAAAACATGTGGAACATTTTTAATGACCTCACATTCCTTTACACTGAGCAGTGGGACATGGTGTGGTAATGCCTGTTTATTTAGCCTGCAGAGTTTGAGCTGGAATGGGATTTTGTGTGTGAGAAATTTTGTGAGCCACACAAAGATGTATAGGTTATAAGGTGTTATAATTAAAAGCATAAATATTGCTTCAAATCTCCCGTCCAAGTATAATTGGTCTGTTGTGGTCACCTACCAGAGATCCACTGGGGCATGCGTGTGTTGCAGAATCCTTGATTTAAATATTTGTGCCGCTGACACCCAAATGGCTCAGAAAGCCCTAAAGTGTATGGAAACTCCCCCCAAATGTCCCCACCTCTAACAACTAGAGTTGTTTCAAACTCCAGTTGTAGCACTGAGAGTGTAGCCAGAAGACAGCCTAAACTTTTCCTTATATCCAAATTACAATGTTAACCCATGCTGGGTCTTTAAGCATGTATCTTGACAGCTACACTATTGCAACAGCTCTCTGTAGTTCCCTGCCTCTGCCTACCTAATGCCAATTTAGTCCACATACAGCAAAAATAAAAACAACATGTCTTTCCTTCTTCTATCAGCTCTTATATTCTTTCAGAACTTTGCCAAACGAAGGCATAACAGAAAGCAGGTGAGTTCAGGGTACTATCAGGGCTCCTTATTTCATGCTGTAGTTGAACTGTTGCTTTAATTCAGATCCACATTAGAACCATTCTTGGATCTTCTTTTAAAATTGTATTTAATAGCTCCTAAGTGATACTCCAGCAAGATGTAAAGCTTCAAAAGAGCTCAACCCAACTGATGATTGATGCCAGAGAAACTGTCTGGTTTTGAGTTTTAAGTTACACCTCGTATCCAAGTGCATGCACACATAAACACACACACCCAACAATGGAAGGTCTGTGCAAATGTCTCTGCCCCCCTGGGTACCTGCATGTGTGTTTTAGAAGTGAATAAATCTTCAAAGACCGTGAAATATTTCTAAGGCCAAATTTTCTACCTTTCCTGAAAAATCTGACTTTTCTTTTTTTCCGTTTGATTTTCAGTTCTCCAAATATCAATACCAGAGACACCTTTAAATGATCTTTTCTTTCTTGCCTCTCTCATGCCATCACAAGATGATTTTTCCTTTGTAATATTATTCACATGTACCCATCTTTTCCATTCTACTGTGGCATTGACAAACTCCCATCATTCCATGAAAAATAGTAAACAATCTCCTGTTGGGTCTCTGTCTACTACTAAGCTTATAGTTTCTTGCCAATTAAAACCAGATTAATTTTCCTAATGACCGGTTTCACTCATTTGTTAAAAGCCTTTCATGGTGTCATACTGCCAAATGGATGAAGTTTAAAACACATTTCATTCGTACCAGAGATCTCATATTTTGCCCTAGACTTACTAACCTAATTTACTTTCCCTACCCACCAGTCCGTCCCCTGAATACAGCTTGTAATACATCTCTCCCATGTTTGAATCACTCTTGGTTTACAAAATGTATGCAGGGAACTCTGTTGATTTCACCATAATAAGACTGATTTAGCTGACGTTCTTACCAGTGAGATTATTTACATACTTGAAGCCTTTACGACAAAAATGAAACGGGTCCCCTCTCCTGTCTCCTCTCAAGAAATAAGATCCCCCAGGTCCCCAGGCTGGACTTTAGTCTTTGTTCACTCTGGGCAAGTAGCGCAGTCGACTAGTTATCCGGCTTCCCAGTTTGGGCTGCGGTTTGTGCGTGTTCACTCACAGTGCTACAGACCTCTTGCCAGAAGACCACTTGAAAAGAGCCCGAGTCCTTGCCCTCTATCCACTATGTGGAACCCGGGGGGGTCAAACTCACTACCTGAGACTTGGCAGCAACTGTCTTTATCTCCCATCTTGAAGGCTTACCAATACATATTCTTGGTTGGTCTGTCTCTGCAAATGCCCAGACTTCCGTAGAAATTATGGAGGTCAGGCTGGAATGGCACCACAGAGCTGCATGCAACCCCGCCCACTGTGATCGTAGTCTTGGACCAGGACTGGAAGTTATATTCACAGTGGCTCATGCTAACATCTGGGGATCGTACACCAGCTAAACTGGAGGCCTTCCTTCCCGTGACGTGAAGACTACACAAAAAGGCCATAGGAAGGCATCCCATCCCATTGGCCCATGGGACCCATTGGCTCCACCCGCAGATGCTAACCTGCATGCAGCCCTGCCCTTTTGCTCGCCTCCGGTGTTCTCAATTTTAAAAACGCCATTAAAAAACGAAGCTGTGTTTTAGAAATCTTCGCATTTGAGTAGCAGTCTTAACTCCAATCCAATCCAGGAATCTTAGCTGAGCACCTGTCATCATTCTGAATTTTAAACAAATACTCTTGCTTTGGCATTTTATCTAGATCTAAATAATCCAGATAAGCTTTCTCAAATAAC
The DNA here is from genome assembly GCF_030254825.1 of Meriones unguiculatus. Classification (NCBI taxonomy): domain Eukaryota; kingdom Metazoa; phylum Chordata; class Mammalia; order Rodentia; family Muridae; genus Meriones; species Meriones unguiculatus. The sequence continues at coordinate 83,240,759 of NC_083359.1, read as the reverse complement.
AGAGGGACTGAAAACTTCAAATTGGTTTATTTTTCTTGCTTTAAATTAATTACCATACTTGCTGGCTGTTCTAAACTATCAAAGTTAAGCCAGTGGTATTGCCCACTGGTAGAGTGTATACTTCTGCAAAAGGCCCTGATTACCAGCATGATGATAAGAGGACAAAAAGAAAGATGAAGAAGTGTAAATTGTCTTTTCTAAGCATTTAAATGTCATGATCTGCTTTCAGGACATTTAATTAGCATTGGTTAGAAGATCTTAGGTTGAATTTATAGCTGTATGACCTTGAGAAAGCCGCTGCAACTCCTTAAATTTGTTTTAATTTTATTTCATCACTGTGAGTTGAATTAAATCATATAACTTTTAAAGGAACTTGGCCTATATATTTCATTGATTCGTTTTCTCACATTTAATATGAACATATATTAATAATATTCAATGATATCTGGATATTTTATCATTGAATAACTTATTTTTTTCCTTAGTGTCATATAAAGTGGCTGATGTTTAGATCTGCGGAAGCATGGGGACTTTCATTCTGTGTCATGCCGCCTCTGTTCTCATCCTGCTACAAAATACTGTTCAACTCTGACTCAGTCTCTTTTACTTTGCTTGAAATCAACTTCCACAGTTTTTTTTTTTAACATATGTAGTTGTAATCAATATCTAATCTCTGCTTATACTTACTAATTCTGCCTTTACCATTCCTTGAAAACTTTGAATCAAGCCAGGCATGGTGGTACACGCCTTTAATACCAGTGCTCAGGAGGCAAAGGCAGGCGGATCCCTATGAGTTTGAGGCCAGCCTGGTCTACAGCAGGAATCCAGGACAGCCAAGGCTACACAGAGAAACCCTGTCTCAAACAAACAAACAGCAAGCCGAAAACAAACAAAAAACTTTGACTCAATAATGTTTGATTATTTTGGTACCAAAAAAAAAAAAAAAAAAAAAAAATCTAGCTAAAGGGTTAGGAATGCCAAGGAATAGAAAACTTTGTTGAACTACAGTTTACCTTGTGGGAACTTCCTGTTGTATAGCCAAGTAGATTCTAACAACTTCATGAGGCATTCCCAGAGCTGGTGAGCCCTGTTCTAGCAGTAGCAAGGTTTGACCTTCCTTCAGTTGTCTTTACCACTGTTCTTCCGAAAGCCAGAAAACAGAGGAAGCTCTTCTCTCCACCACAACAGGGGCAAACCAAAGAGTCGTACGGCGTTTCCCTTTTCTCGGGGAGGGCATTGGTGAGCTGTGTCCACCAAGTCTGTGTTTATTCCTTTCCATTTTATTTTTTTCTCACAGGTTAAAGACTTCATCAACTCTGAGCTCCTAGCGCAACTTTATTCTTCTGAGGACCAAAACACTCTGATGGAAGAGTCTGCCGAGCAGGCTCAGCGCCGGGATGAGGTGCTCCGAATGTACCAAGCTCTGAAAGAAGCCCTTGTGATCATTGGTGACATCAGCACAGCCACTGTGTCCACCCCAGCCCCACCTCCAGTAGATGACTCCTGGCTCCAGCATTCCCGCAGGTTAGGGACGAAGTCCTGCAGCACTGAGCTCTTCTGCGCATGTCTACCCTCGGCTTCTAAAGAAGCCAGTGTAGACCCAGAGAGAAAGAGGGGAAAAGTTCAGGAGGGGTCAAATGCTTCCTTAGAATGAAACTTGAGAGTGTCAAAGAATAAAATAGTGCTGAGAGTCCCCAAATGGAAAGATAAAAGAAAGGAGAGGGTAGGCTATGACACATACACACATTCATGCATACATACATGAGAAAATATTCACATACTTTTGTGTTGAAGAAACACCAGCAATTGTTTGCTATTGTCTCCAGAAACTAGAATGTGGGAAGGAAACTGAAGTCTCAGCATTTAGCACCTTTTATGCCCGTGGGCATCTTATAACACGAATCTAAGTTATGTAGCCAAAAATAAATTTTAAGAAGCAGGAAAAGATTAATTTAAACGAGAAGGAAGCGTGAACAAGTTAAAACTTTGTCTTTTTTCTCAGGTCGCCTCCTTCAAGCCCCACCACCCAAAGAAGGCCGACCTTGAGTACGCCCCTCACAAGGCCCACGTCTGGCCGTGGACCAGCGCCTGCCATTCCCTCTCCAGGACCCCACTCCGGGGCTCCCCCAGTCCCCTTCCGCCCTGGCCCGTTACCTCCTTTTCCCAACAGCAGTGACTCCTTCGGCACCCCTCCACAAGTTCCGTCCAGGCCCACGAGGGCGCCCCCCAGTGTTCCAAGGTAAGCAAGTGGCACTGCAAGAGTTCCCCAAGATCCTCCTTGGTTCTCTTCTCAGAGTGTAAGAGACATTTATTTGGAAAAACAAAAACAAACAAAAGAACGAAAGGCAATTTTGCGAACATCTTCCCACACATGCTGGCAGCTTTTCTGCTGGCACTGGGGGCAGTAAGCACAAGACCACTCGTAGTCCTTAAGTCCATTAACACATCTCGTGTGATCATTGAACCCTCTCGTTTACCAGCTGGCACAGATTCTCATCTCTCCCTTGTGAGACTGAAGCCAATAGGATCCAGTGAATGGCATTTTACCATCCTGGGGGTAGAGTCAGACCCAGGGCTTTGCAAGTGAAGAGCCGAGGCTGGGTGTTGGCAAGCTGTGTGTGGGTCATGAGAGGTGCATGAGCTAAATGAAGTCTTGCCTTCTCCGTTACCCAAAGAATCTAGAAAACCGTTGGCTCAAGGAACTTTATCCGTCCTACCAACCCAGTATTACTAACTTTAATGTAAACTAAGTACCCTCCAGCAAGTTAATCTGCAGTTATTTTCAAATCTGCAGATTATAACATAGCCGTGAGGACTGTATATCACACAGAACTGCCGCTCAATTGAATAATTTTGACAACTAGAAGCAGATTTTTCTGGTCTAATTATCAACAACATAAACTGATCAGTAATGGAACATGAAACACACTGAGGTAAAGATGTATCCTTACCTTCCTCCAGGTAGTCAATATTCAGTTATTTTAAAAGACATAAGGTGTTGTGGAGTTTTAACCCACAGAATCAGAAAATTTGAAGACAAGGAAAATTATCCCATGCATAAAGCTAAACTTTTTAATGTGGAGAATTAGAACATTCGTATGCCCCATTAAGGAAAACCTGACTCCGTGCTGTCCACCCTCCCACAATGCACGTGGAGCTTATATTTTGATCCTCAACGTGTAAAGGACAATGGACAGAGGCAGGACACACACACACACACACACTGGAAGACAAAGGGTATGCAAGAATAACTTGGCTTCGAAGTCATAAGCCCTGGGTGACTCATTCACCTATAAGATGTAATAAGTTCCTCATCTAGGAAACAAAGGAAATCAATAGTAGGTACTGTCACCCAGATCTTTTTAGTCCTACTCAAAGATCAGGTAAATACTCAGTCCAGTTTCATCTTTCTAAATTCAGTAGACTTCTGACTTATCCAAAACGAAGCCAAATTTCTAATAGTAATGTTTATTTTGCTCTCAAAGTAAGTTAAATGTTGTCCCTCAGGCTTCGCACTTACACTTTTATTTAAGGTTCATGAAGCCAACAGAATAGGCTACTATTTACATTTCACAGATAGACAATAAGGTAACCAGCTTGCCCAACGCCAGCCCACCAGGCTCTAATCCCTAACAGCCTGACTCCAGAGCCCAGGGCCAGCCACCCCAATAGGGGCTGGCAGTAGGGAGCCTCAGAGCTTGACGTTTCTGCCATGGCTGGCTCCCCTGTACACTAGAGGGTTAATGGCATCCCTGGCCTCCAGTTCCTAGCTGTCAGTTGTATCCTCCCCCAAGCTGTGACCACTGAAAATACAGATATGGCAGCTGTCCCTTAGGGAAGCAAAGCCCTACTCTGCTCGTCAACCCCTGCTCAGCAGTATTCACAAGAATTTCCTTTCCACATCAAAAACGTGCATTTCGACATTGAATGTTGCTACAGGCAAGACCAAGTTTATTGCTTTAGAAAACCTCAAATTGACTGGGAAAGTGTCTGCCGCTGTGCCAGGATGGTATGGAGGCTGTGAGGAAAAAGGGGGGAAAGGGGCTCAAGAGTGGGAAGGCAAAGTCCTGAGGGAGCCTTGAACTCCTGTTGTTTTGTCTGTTTTGCTCTGAGAAGAAGCCAGAGGGACCTGTGTCTGTCCCAAGCTCAGTAATGAGTGTGCAAGTCTTGCCTGCTCGCTTCGTTGCTTCTCTCCTTGGTTTCCAATAAGCTAGCTTGCCAATGCTCTTCAGAAAAATCAGCTTTCGGATGCTAAACTGATTTGTTAAGCAGGGTGGAGTTAGCTTTGGTATTTTTGAGCTTGCACGCAGGCAGAAGGGTGGGAGTCAGTAAGTAACGCGTACAGAATTGCCAGGGCGAGGACTGCAAAGCAGGAGGGGGGGCCACCAGGCTTGAGGAGACCCAGTCAGGGGAAGTAGGACAACAGTTGAGCTATTTTAAAATTTCTAGAATGCTCTCGAGTTAAAACCAGACTTAACTCGATCTGGCTTTGTGTACCACCCCAAATTTAAAACAGAAACGAAAGAGTTTTAATTGAAAGAAGGAAAACTGGTTGTTTTGTGCTGAGCCCTTAAGATCGAGGGCCAGCAAAGCAAGCTGGGAGGGAATCCCCACGGAGGGAGTCACCTGAGCAGAACTGGAGGCCCTGACGCCTATTAAAGCCTCGCTTTAGATGGAAGATTCTGAACACATAGCGTCTGTTTTTAATAAAAGCCAAAGCAGGAATCCTACCAAATGCAAGCCAGAAATGAGGTTTAAGATTTCAAAAAAAAAAAAAAAAGAAAGAAAAAGAAAGAAAGAAAAAAAGGAAAGAGAAAATGAAGAAAACTCTTACTGAACCGACACTTTTGTTCCACTTGTTTATATATTCTTTTCCTTCCGTGATTTGCATCCATTTTCTCTATTAAAAACTAAAAAAAATCGAGATCCCTGAGCCATCATCTCCATCTTTGGCTTTTCAAAGAGAAAATGTGATTTGTTCTCCTTAACTCCCCCACCCCCAACACACACACACACACACACAAGTTCTTTGCTTTGTTAAGGGATCTTCCTCCCTTTTCAACCTGAAACCAGAAACTCACAGGACAACTCAGGCAAGCACAGAAGGTATCCCTCTGGTTCCCAATAACACAAAGGGGATGACTGAACTTGCTGTGGTAAAAGCCACCCCAGTGTGTGCCTGGGCAGCTTGATTTTTTTCTTTTTTTCTAGACAGGGTTTCTCTGTGTAGTCTTGACTGTGCTGGACTCCCTTTGTAGAGCAGGCTGGCCTCGAACTCACAGAGATCTGCCTGTCTCTGCCTCCCAAGTGCTGGGATTAGAGGCGTGCACCACTACACCTACAGATTTTGAGTGACTTCGTAACCAGTGACTTCGACTTTTATTTCCACCCCATGCCAAGGTCATCAAAGCCCTTGGCGTGACACAGGGACCTTGAATGCTCTGTCTTTCTAACCAGAATCTTTGCTGTTTCTTTCCACTTCAAATATAAAGGGAGAGGCCGGGCAAGGTGGTGGAGTCATCTTTGGCTCCACTTTGCCCAATAGCTACTCGAGCTGTTCTGGTTTCTGTGTTTGGAGCTTTTTGGTGCGAGAGCAGGAAACACTGCAAACTAAATGCCTGTGTTAATTCATTCCACCCAAACTGGGGAGCATCCAGAGAGACCCACTAGCATGGATCCTTCTGTCATTAGTAAACCGAGTGTACACGAAATCTGTGATCTTTGGGCCCTTTTTTCATGGCTTTTGACTATCTAGACTGCCCCATGTCTCCTACCTCCATTCAAGTTCTCCGACAGGACGAAGCCCTGTTTGAAAACTCCACAGCAGCCATGGCTTCATTTGGAAGGGTGGCCTCAAGCAGACAGCACCACCTCTTTGGAGTACTGGTTCTCTTAATTGCAGATCCCAATCTTCATCAGACACCAACTTCAGAGTTAGCATAGCTATTTTCAGTTACCACTTCTTGAAATTAGATAATTGGAAATTGCAGCCTTTGACATTAACAGAACAAATTAGCTGAATCAGAGTGTGTTTTTCCTGGCACTAGCCAAGTCTGACATTATTTTACTTATTTGTTTTCTCCCTTCCCCTTCCCTTGGACAAAGCTGTTTTGCAATGGTCAAAAGGGATGAGGGTGGGAGGAAGGGTCTTTAGCCAAGGAAGGACAGACTTCATTTACTTCATCATTCAATCTTCCACTTTAAAAATGTTGAGCTAGAGAAGAACTTTTTTAACCCATCGTTATTCACTCCCTCTGGTGATTTCTTTTAAAAACTGTCAACCCTGGTTCATTCCATTTGGACTTTTTCCTTCAGCTCACCTAGAAAAATGGAAAGCAAGGAATGGTCCTTTGAGAGATGTTCTTGTGAGCCCCTTTAATGAAGACAAAACTCCCAAAGTGTGTGGGCAGGCCCATGGCAGCATCAAGACTTGCCCAAAGTTTCTCGCTGATGTCTCCTATGGTTTTCTTGACTTGGCACATAGGGAAGCCCACATTTCAGTAGTCTGATGATCAAACCAGCTATGTGGGAAGATATATAAACCCTTTCCAAAATGATGAATGCCCTCATATTACAAAAGTTAAGGCCAATTTGGTGTTCATCGTTATTTAGTTTTAAAGGTCCAATCTCGATGGCCTGCATTGCCTAACCTTAATCCCAACTCCTTTATACATTTTATTTGTTATAAATTACAGTTAACACAGCATCCTTTTCACTGGGGTATAAAATCTCCTCGGTTTGTCTTTGTTAGCCAGTCTGCTAACAGAGGACTGTTTCAAGCCATGATAAACCACAAACCCATCATTCTTCTATCTTTGCGTCCCTCACCTCAAGGTTTGGTGCTGTGAAGGACGAAGCTGCCGAACCTTGAAGTCGTGGGGCTCAGAGTGCATGGAAATTAAGCAACCCGTGTGACTAGCCTGGGTGTCCTTCCCCTGTGGTCACACATGGAAACATCCTGACTTACCCTCTCCTCGACAGCCCTCCAAAGCTGCGATGTTCTTAGCAGCCAAGTGTCATTTGCACAAAGGATGAAATCACCTTGTGATCTGTGATGTCAGCTGTGAGCTTTCTGTTCTCCCCACTAGCCTTCCTTCTTGAAGAAAAATAAAAAAAAAATTATAATCAGATATTCTGAATTTTCAGGGAACTGTTTTTTATTTTTAGCAACTAGATTTAAGAGTAAAAGCAAAGAAAGCACATTACCGTTTAAAATTATAATTGCTAAGAGCAAAACAACTCTGAGTTGTTTTTACAGATTCTTATATTCAAGGCATCTCATGAGGCAAACATATTATAAAAAACAAAACTGGCACTGAAACCTCCAAATGTAATTAATAATTTGCTGCAGATTCAACATGAGTTGTCATGATGAACTCATGCTACTTTAATGAAACTAAAATTTCAACCACTGTTCACTAAAGAAAACGTCCGCTTTAATTTAAGGCCCTCAATTAAATATACCTCAAAAAGCTCATTCTCCTTGCATGACGGTTCTTATTCCAGTGTACTGTTTCAGTTCTTATGACAATGTGCTATTTTGCTGAAATGAAGCAATGGTTAATGTCAAAGGTTTTCAGTCTTCAGGTCCTGTTTTCAATATGGTTTAAGTGAAAGTCAAATTATTTTGGTGGTTTCCTCCTTGAGTCTAGCAAAGTAGAGCCTATTTTACACAGACATTTCCACCCTACCACAGTCCAGACGACTGCCAATCTGCTTAGCTGAGGCCCACATACACCCTACCAGGGGTCCCAAAAGTTGGAATTTGTGAACTTTATGGCAGTGTCTCAGTAGACTTCAGTTTGCCTTTCTGTTTTCATTGTGTCTTTTATCTTTCCCATATATCCTATGTTGCAGGAGAGAAAAAGTGAGAAGGAAGATTAAGAAAAGACCTAGCTAATGCAAAACACAAATAACATAAATGCAGGACAGGAGACAGCTCATCCTCCCGTAAGCTCCAGTCAGTCTCCTGGTGGTGACAGGCATTCAGTTAAGCACACAAATAACATAACAAATAGCTCTGTCCCTGTTCCCTTTGGATCTCTAAGCTGCTAAGCTCAGTCAGTCCCTGCAGGACAAGTCCCTTTGCGTTTCAGGGTGGTCAATTTTGTCCTGGGTTTCACCTGGTTGATAGAGGAAGACAGCCGAGACAGGAGTCTGGCAAAGGAGGCACCACCAGGGAAAATGCACAGTTGACTATTATTCTTTTTTCCCTGTGGCCAGTCAGCAGCAAACTGTCACCAGCTGGAGTCTGCTTAACGTTCCTGTACACAAGTTGATGTCAGCTCAGAGAACAGGGAAATTACTCAGTGTAAGGAGATGTGCAGGCTTATGGGCATACAGAAGCTAGCTAGGACTCGAGTTTCATCGCCAAGCTCTTTTCATTCCCCTCACTATAAAAGAACAATTTTCAAGAAACCTTCAACATTCAGACATTCTTGGTTAGATGGAATATTTTTCAAAGGCTTCAGAGACTCGTGGTGTACGAATCATTCCTTTTCCATGTCGAACTTTTATCTAAGTAGCGGACTCTAGGAATAGGCTGCCGGAGCCTTTTTTCCTTTCCTCCAACTCATCAGAGATTAAAAGTGAGATTTAGACAAACTTTACAAGCCAGACAAAAAAACTGAAAATGAAAATGTAAGAGCAGCATCTTGCTCTGTGAGGGTATCTGGGACACCTCACTCCACCAGTGTATGGAGGGAGTGTATGAAGGGAGGAAGCCGTTAGCCCAGGGCTTGATGGCGTTGCCTGCTTGTTCATACTTTTATTGCTGCTTAAACATAGAATTTTAAAGTGCCCAGCATTGAAATTCCTTAGCTTACTCATGCCAACATATTGTAAGCATTGTCTGGGGGAACCTCTGAATCTAAACACATATTTACACCCTTTAGTTGCCAAATGGACTCCATCTGGCTCACCAGCATTGTTGCCAAAAGGAGTTTACACTTTTGGTCAGGCTAGCATTGTCAGTGCCAGAGGAAGGGTTTCTGGGAAGGCGCTGGGTCGGAGAGACACTGCATGTTTACAGATGCCACATTACTTGAGCATTTACGTGTTTAGATCACATGACGACTCTAGCCCAAAATAGAACTCCAACACAGGGCAATGTTGAAAGCCTCAAGGTATTCGGAACCCTCTCCATGGCATGGTTCATTCTTTGCATCTGGATGCTCCTCAGGCATTAGAGCCACATGATAGGCAAAACCACAAATACCAAATGTTCCAACTTCTTATTTTTAACCATTCCCATAAGCACTGAGAAATATCCATTCTTGTTTTTCAGTCAACATAATCAGTTCACATGAACCACATGAACTCATTCCATCCTCAGGCCCCGAGAGGGGGGGCGGGGTGGGGAGTGGTTTAATCAAAGTGGCAATTAGCCAAATTCCTCATGTCACAGCATCAGAAGCAGTGCAGAGCCTCTTGATTTCAGCTACTCAGAGAGAGGAAATTGCCCACACTGGGAATGGTCTAAACACCAGAAAATGAGACAAGGTATAATTACTCTCCTCACTTCACTGCTCTTATAAGAACCCCATAAATGTACAGGTCAATATAAGATTCACCAAGAAGTGCCATCCTTTCCCTGTTTCTTTGATGGCAAGGCTAATATAGAAACTAAGAGAAGAAAATAAAGACTAAATCATCATAGGTATGCTACCACAAACATATCCAAAGATTTGGTGGAAAATTTGAAAACTAAGAGATGCTAAAATAAAGGTGGACGTGACGGCATATACGTATAGCCTTATAGCTAGGGAGGCCGAAGTAGAAGGATCAAAGCCAGCCTGGCCTAGACAGTGAGTTCAGGCCATCGTAAGGTGTATAGTCAGAGCCTGTCTCATATCCACCACTCTCCCTCCAAAAGAAGGTGGGCATTGTGAGACGGCCTCAGGTGGTCTTTTTCTACAATTAAATACCCCTTTTGCCTCCACGATGTAACCATTCGAATTTGGTTTTCGATGTTGTAAAGCGACAGTATCTAAATGTGCCCTTCATCTGCATTCTTCAGTATAGCGATCATTTGCAAGTACTTGTTTGTTGTGTATTTCATCAAGCGTGAGACCGCTTATGACAGAAAGGGAGAAATCCCCTTTTTTGGGCTACTTGGTTTTGTTTTTACTTTTTGAGGCAAAGTTTTGCAAAGTCTACTTTGTTCCTGAACTTACTATATAGCCACCTCTGGCCTTGAATTTGCCAATCTTCCTGTCATCACCTCCCAAGTGTTCAGATTATAGGCATATAGTATAGTATGTTGCCCAGGGAGAAAGACATTTAAGGCATTTTGTAATCCTTTGGCTCGTTTGCTTGACAAGGGATACTCAATATAAAGCGTGTTCCATACCATGTGTATTTTTCATTTTATTTCAAACCTAATTTTAAGACTGAATGAAATTTTTCCTTCAAGTAAACCTTCCTTTAAGTATCATGTCCCATGGCCTACACCACAGGACATGCCCACTCTCTGCCCCTGCAATAGCATTCACAAGGGAAAGCTGTAAAAAAAAAAAAAAAAACGAAGCCAAACATCCACTGTTTCTTAAAACACTCCCTACAGTGTTGGAAACCATTTTAATAACTAAAATAATAAACCTTCATGTGAGACAAGTTCTACAATAGCTTAATGATTGGCTTTTGGGGTGAAAATTAAGGAAACATTAGTGTCTGCACTAACTAGACAAGCCAGGGCAGAAATTTCCCTCCACATATCTAGGACTGACAGCAAAATAAAATCTGTGCTCTGCAAACCATTGGCTTGAGAGCCAACTTAAGACCTTAGAACTACCAATAAATAATAGCGCTCAGGAAAATCCCTTAACTCACCAGGAGACTTTGATTAACATAGTGAAATGCTCTCCAGTTTGGTTCAGGAATCTGTAATGAGGAGATGTTGCTATAACCATTTGTCCCTGTACGTATAGTGGCTAGTGTTCCGCACTGTGATATTAATAAGTTGCCTTACAACTTCCAATACTCTAAATGACTCTGTCAATATCTTACTATTTAATACTTGAAAGCCAGTGTATTTGGCTTTTAAAACACAAATATGTACAAGCACATTGATGCCTCTTAATTTTTTTTTAAATTATGCTCTTGCAGCTTTTGTTTTATTTTTACTTGAGCTTTTCTCTGTGAGCCTATTTGGCACATACTGTTCATTCATAGTCTTCTAGGTGAGGGGACAGTACACGGGAGCACCCATGCCAGTGCCATTTACCAATCCTACTGTGCTGTTCGCAAATCCCCATTCCCTGCAGAGTAGGGAATTTCAGTAAAATAGTCTAGAGAGCCACAAAGAACCTTTGCAACTTACAAGTGCTTCATGGTCCCATAGCCTGTTTGCAGTTTTCATTTGAAAAACTGTTTTATTTGTCATGGGAATCTGCATATTTTACTTTTTCCCTCTGCAGAAACTGTATCATTGGGTTAAATTAAAGTGCATCTTGAAAGGTAATCGCTTGAGAGTAGGGAAGGTAGCGTTGTGGTTCGTTGTTCAGAGGGCAATGCTGAATTGGAAAAGCAAGGCTGTGGACCACCCCTCTTTACTGCAGACCCCTTGCAGGCTCCCTCCTCTATTTACCCCTGCCCTGATTTCCTTTGTCTCTCTAGCCCTGCACACCATTATATAGAACAGTCTTCTGCTCATTACTTATGGCAGACACCTGCCTCCTAGCTGTGTTTGGCAGGCCCGTGGGATGAGGTAATAATCAGAAGAGAATGTTCTGGTTCTCTGGCCGCATCCACGTACAGCTTTACTCAAAACAGCTCTCTGAGGGTGAGAACAGAGCAGCTTTGAGATCCCTCTGTCTGACATTCTGTAGGAGCCTGGAAGAACAAAACCGTAAACTTTTTTTGATCCTTGTAGAATAATGGAAATATAAATGATATCTACCTTGGCCCATCCTTTCAAAACTGTTTACACACAGATGTGCATGGAAACAAGAGCCTCACATTTATAAACATTTTGGCTCTATTTCCTCCAAGTCCAGCCGTCATCTTAAGCCCTTCTCCCTGTGGCTTATAGCACTCTTTTCCTGAGAGCATATTTTTGTGAAGGATTTCTCCAGGGTGATGGCAGTCTTTGTAAGACAGACGCCTGAAGGACATATGGTTTCCATACATTTTCTGTCTAGACTGGCTTTATTTAGTGACTCTTGGTCTGAATTGGTCTAGTTAAAAGTTTCTGCACGAGCTTGTATAAAAATTTTAGATGTGGGCACACCATCAAGACGTAAAACAAAAACTTTGGTTTCAAGTAGACAAGAGAATAGAAGGAATAGTTGGACATTTTCCGTTAGGTTAAATCGTTTTGATCATGTTGAACATCCACCCCCTATTCCACCTCCTTCCTAACACCGTGCAGAACAGAGGCAACTTCTTATTTTGCTAACTCCTCACTGTTTTCCAAGCAAATTCTTTGTGCTGCCGTTGGTGTGTGTTGGTGTGTGTATTGGTGTGTGTGTGTGTGTGTTGGTATTTCTGAAAGCTCTAATTCTTTCTTTATGTGGCCCAAAGGACCTTTTTTTTTTTTTTTTGCCATTTTAGCACCAATTTTTACAAACACAGCATTTTTCTGACTTGAAGGAGGGGGAAAAAATCCACCACCCAACAAGCCACCGAGTAAGGGACTTAACTATTTGGCATTTCGGTAGGTCCTTGAAGCAACAATGAAAATTCTGTTTTATAATGTGGTTTCTGAGCCAGTGTTCAAGGCTGTTCTAGAAACAATAAGATCCTTTCAGAGGAAAGAATAACTTCTAGGCCTGCCCAGAAGTCCCCTTTGCTCCCTCCTTTGTGAGAGCACCAGCCCTGCTTACCCACTTAACAACAACACGCTCACGGAAAGGAGCGACTGCAGGACACCCTGCGCGTGCCCCCCTCCCCGAACGTGGTCCCTTGGCCTCTGAGAATTTAATTGGTCTTCCTCACATATTTGTGCACTGACATAGCAGCTCACAAGGCACAATGCCTCTCTGTTTTTCTGTTAGCTTTAATTTTTCCCCCCTTTGGTTTTTAAACTTTGAGCTCTAAGGCATATTAGAGCTCCGCCTGCTGGAGTGTTTTTGAGACTACCACTAAGCAAGCCTTGAGTACAAGGCAACTCCTCTCTCTCTCTCTCTCTCTCTCTCTCTCTCTCTCTCTCTCTCTCTCTCTCTCTCTCTCCTAAAAGGGCAAGGAAAGTACTGGTACGCTTAAAAGTACTGACCTTTTGACTCAGCCAGGTGTCATCAGGAAAATGTTGCTGTAGCCTGATCTTTTCTAAATCTTCAGATTCGGCATGTTTGTTTTGTAACAGGAAAGCAATTTTTCAAAAAGAATTGGCCTGATCACCTTCCCAGTTACCCAGGGTCTCTCTCATCTTTTCGAAAGCAGGAAGGAGTTTCACTGTTTCCGCAGAGGTACAGGTTGCTGTTTTTGTCCTCACTGTGCCTGCCTTTTCCTTCCCCTGACTTCAAATGACAAGGGACTGCATACCTTGGAATTGGAAACCTGCCCTTCAGATAGCTGTGTCTGGGCACCTCCTCAAAAGCTTCACAGAGCAGCTTTGAGATCCTTCAGACTGCAAAGTCAGATCCTCTCTCTCTGGGAGCCTGAGGTGGGAGGGAGGTGAGGGCCAGGAAGAGAAAAGGAAGAAAAGGAAAATCAGAGGAAAGGTTTTTGTCCCTCTACTATTACTAGAAATGGGTTCCATAGCACAAAATCCCAGGGAAGCCTCTTTCTAGGGGAAAGAAAGGAGGGGGGAAGGGAGAGGGGGAAGGATTCTAAGGAAGAGGGAGAAAGAGAAAGAAGGGAAGGCAGGAATTCACTAGAAGGAATGCCTCCTTACTTTCTAGGCCCTACCCCTGTTTTCTCAGACTCGGTTCTTAAGTCTACTTCTCTCAATCTTCTTTAGCCCCTTCCTCTCCTCAGCTTCCCAGCTGTTAGTGATACAGTACAGAGGCCAACACAGACAAAATACTGTCACAGTTGGTGTTGTAAACATCATGGTTTTGTACAACTGAACACTCTTTAAGCTAAGTTGTTTCATCACTTTATCAGGACATGGGGCAAAACAAAGTCACTTGATACTCATGACAAAGTGGGGGTGATGCTGATGCTTGATTTTCTAAACATCAGTACTAACCCTGGCTTGCCAGGCCGTCAACTTCCTCTACCCTCTAAAGTCAGTCTCTCTCTCTCTCTCTCTCTCTCTCTCTCTCTCTCTCTCTCTAACGCTAGGCTAGGACTCCAGTGTCCCTGCCACTCAGATAGCACAGCTCCATTTGAGCACTTGCCTGCTGTTGTCACTGCTAACCTGTCTGTGTACTAACAAGAAAGCTTCCAGAAAGTGACAGTCTTTATTTCCATATCTCTGTTAACTTCATATCTTGTATACAGACGGGGAAACAAACAAACAAATGCAAGCTGAATTGCCCTGCAATGCTTAATCAAAATTTACTTTGGAGACTGGCCTCCAAGCAGTGTTTTACAAACCAATATGAATACACTTTTCTTCCCCCCGAGTCTACTGAAAGAATCTGAGTCAATGTTGTAAAATCCTTTTCCTACATCTTCATCTGAAACCGAGTTAATGTGAGTGAATCATCACTGAAAATACGGGTAGTCTTAGGTGTTGCTGTAAATACATTGGCACCATACTTATGAGAGAAACTTATATCAGATCTAGAGCAATCTAAAGAAACTTTAACAAAATACACTTTATTTCTATCTACTCCAGAAACGAATTTATCCAAGTTAGTGCACACTTAATCATCAAATAAAGATTGCGGACAGTTTTCTCCTTATGTTCTCATTTCAAGGCCCACAAATTGATTCATATTTTCCTAGTTGATATATATAATATAATATAATATAATATAATATAATATATATAATTTTATATATAAAATCAAGGGTTTATTCTTACAGGGGAACTATATATCACCTCTTATATGTAGTGAGTCATACTATCTTTAGACCCTCCAAATAGACTCTAAGTTTTATAAACTTCCATCCATCTACTACAAACTATTCTTGGACAACAAGGAGCTTGATGACATTCCTTAAGCCACAAAAGGCAAACAATATGCCAGAGAGCTAGAACCCTTATCGTTGTTTATAATATCATTATGAAATATATTCCATTTGGACAAAATCATGAGTATCACAATATTTTTCTGAGTTGAACCAACACTATCTAAATTTTTAGTACTTCTTTTGAAAATTCCCAAAATAAGAATCAAAGTACAAATATGGTGCTAACACCTAAAACACTGAATCCTGCAACTGCTCTTATAGAATAAACATCCAAAAAAGTAAGTGATGGTCTAGCTTGTAGCTGCCTTTCCATTTCTTCTCAAAGGTTGAATTGGGGTACATACACTCACTCACGTTCGTGATCTCCAAATTGTCACACTGTTCTCATCGAGTGCTATGGAATTCTATAATAAAAAGTGGAAGCTGGGTGGTTACCCCATGGAAAGTTTAGAAGGTTGTTGAGATGGGACCTGTGGAGAAGGCTCAGTTAGTGAAATACATACCAGCCCACATATGATACTTTTGGATAGCCAGACCCACACATTTTTAAAAAGCCAAGCATGGTGTGTGTGTGTGTTGGGGGGGGTGTACCCATAATTCCAGTGTTGGGAGAGAAGAGACAGGAGGATCCCTGGGGCTTACTGTCCAGCCAGTCTAGCTAAATCAAGGAGTTCCTTTTCTCTAAAATAAGGTGAAGAATGATTGAGGAAGACTCTAGCATCAACCTCTGGCCTACACACACACACACACTCACACCACCCCAAAGCTGATGAACAATGCAATCTCCCTAAACTCATTAAGACTGGCCTCACATCGTGAACACTCAAGGCCAGATAACAGATGGAATTAGACTTCTATTCTTAAAAAAACAATAACACGAGAGAAGGGAACAAATGGTGGCCTCTCAACCTTATCAGTGAAGCCAGCTTCTGCCCCAAATGCCACCCACCCTGCATGGGCGTTCTTACAAACACTGTCATTGTCCAAAATCCTGTAAATGGGCCATCCCTGAAGCCACAACTCAAGTCTTACATCTTTCCCTTTGATTTGAAAGCAGAAACATGGCTCTTCTATCATAACCATAAACCGCCCACACACAACACAGTGTTTCAATAAATGTTAAATGATGCAAGATGCTCCATTTCAATGTGATGGATTACTTAATGAAGCCCATCGCCGAACAAAGCAACTGAGGAAAATTTGGTACAAAACAAATAAGTTTGCCTCAAACAAACTGTCTTGTGAGGTGAATGTCTTTGGCAATGAGAACAGTTAGGAACTGGACTAATGAAATAAATTTGAACAGTAAACCTTAAATACCTTCTTAGTGTTAAAGCTGGCAAACATATTATTAGCATGAGTTATTAAAAAAAAACTATCATTCTGAACAACATAGTATTTGTCTTGAGTTTCTTGCTAAGCAGTGTTTTACAATATAGTTAATTTTTCTTACTGTTTTAGAAGTAAAACAATGTTCACTTCTTCCAAAAGAGTGAGTCAAGGCTCTTTGGGATTTTTTTAACTGTACATATTACACATATATGGATTTCTTTCATCTGAAACTGGGCACATCCCAAACATGTCCTAATCATTTTGAGAGAACAAAATGGTATCTTATCCTTCCATTTTTTTTTCTTTCTGTCATTAATTCACCACATAGCTATGCAATAGCGTTTTCCATATATAGCCCCAGAGGCAGCCTTAATGAGCTCACAAGTGAACAGGTGTAACTAATTTAGTCATTTGGAAAACAAAAAAACAAAAAACAAAAAAACAAAAAACACTGTGAACCAAAGGTCATACTAAATTCTGGGTTATGATAAAACAAGTACCAGGCTTGACAGCTAGCACGAATGTGCAGCTCCATAGTCCTCTCTCTGCCATTACCCGCTACTGCTCATCATTCACCCCACCAACCACCCGGGTCTGAGGTTGACGAGATTAATGAGAATCTGCTCTTCCATCCAAGGAGTCCAGTTTCTTTCCAGTCTCTAGTCCATTGAACTTTCCCGCTCTGGCCTTCATTTAATTTCTAGTCCTTTTTGGTCTGCATAGGCCTACATTCCCCTACCATTTGCAACCCCTACCAAGCTTTAGCGTCTAGTATTTAAAATCACCTTTGCCCTTACTGTTAGCCATATTGGCACATTTTCAAGCTTGTCAGAGTATATGCCCTGGTGATGAATTATAGAATTTCATCCCACTGCTCCATATTTAAAATACAGTACTACCGTAAAAACCACTTGCACATTTGTCTTAGGTCACTTGCCCTGCCACTCAGGAGTAGAGTCCAAGCATCTTAATGTCGCATGGCACAATGCATTCCACATAATAGGACTTGATGAGCAATGCACAGATACATGAATAAGCCTTGCTGCAGCCTCTGGCTGAGTTATAAATGAGAAAACCAAAGCCTGGAGGCATTCCATAATTAAAAAAACCCACATAATTTAGCAATTATAGCTATACCTGATGTATATTTCAGCTTCTGCTCCAAGACCTTTTTCTTTATGGACGTACAGTCTCAGACATAAGCCTGTAACTCAAAAGTGTTGTGTGGATGGCCTGATGGAACCTACTCACCATGACTTAGCTTGGACTCCATCCTCAGTGGATGCTTTAGGCACTTTCCAGTCACCCACTCAGTTGTCTATTATTCAGCAAATACTTGTTCATTGCTCCTGAATCCCAGTGTGCTAAATTCAGAATCTCGATGTACTAAATGCTGAATATACACAATAAAGCAACATGCACATTCTCTACCATTCAGGACTTTAAACCTGTTGGGAGTTCAGGCAATAATGTGTTAAAACGTGACATTTAGGGCAAGAACAAAAGGATCAGGAGAGCCCAGTTGTACTCCTTTCTCTCTGGATGACAAGCCTTTGTCTAACCTATCATGCTTGTATAAAACATGTTTCAATGGGCTTTGCTCTTCTGTATCCTGAGTCTTGCCCAGTATGCAGTCTTGCCCAGACATCTATCCATCCCATAACCCAGCATATTATTACACCCTGGTAGAGTTTCCCTCCGAGTTCAACTCCCATCTCACGACTGCTTATTACTAAAATTACATCTCCACTTGTCACACATTTGCCAAACTCCTTGGGGATGGGATGGGATTGTTTAGCACTATTCCAAGCACTAAGGAACTGAGTGATAAAACATAAAATGAACCTCCAAGTCTCAATCCTAAATACACCACACATACACACACACACACACAGAAAATGGGGTGGGGAGGAACTAGAGGTGGAGTACAGTGACTGAGAGTATATATTGCTGTTCTGTAGGACCCAGGTTCACTTCCCAACATCCACAGCAGGTGGCTCATAACTGTTATAACTTGCTCTAAGAAATCCAGCTCCTTCTTCTGACCTACGCAGGTATCTACATTCATATGTACGTACACAGACATAGACATGCACACACACACACGCTTTAAAATAAAATCTAAAAGACAAATGAAAAAAACAAATGCAGGCCACAGCCATGGTTAACAAATAAACACCCTTTTTATATGATAAAGCTAATGGATAGCAACATCATCAGGTATTTCATACTTTCAGGGTTGTTTTTCACTTTACTAGTTGTCAGACGCTAACTGGACGATAAACAGTGGATCAGGCACTGCAGGAACACTAAGATGAGGAAACAGCCCATTTCTAGTCAAAGAAGCTAAGCTAACCAGAATCCAGTGTGACGGCTGACCACATTGCTCTCGAAGCAACTATTATCAGGAAGGTGAGAAAGGCTCCCTTCAATGAGTAGAGTCCAGGATTAACAAAAAGTCATTGAGAACAGACTTACATGTAACACCACGCTAAGTACTGCATGAGTGTGACCAGTGTGACCTTTGACCTCCCCATCAAAAGAGAAACTGGGGCAGGTACAAGACTTGGGATATAAGCTAAAGGAATATGAAGGTCATCTCTAACATGAGAGAATATATTCACAAAAGATGAGTTGTTCCTGTGTAGTTATGGGAAGAAAATTACTTTTTCTCAGTGGAAAATTGTCTTAACAGTCTGGTGGTCAGAGAAGATGTTCTGCAGAACAGCTTGTTCACTGAACAACTGGCATCAGTTACGTTTGTTCCTCTGCCAATAAGTATCGCCACGAATCCTTTTTAAAATCCAATCACCACTGACTAGTAAAACTAGTATAGGGTATTACAATGAAATGTACTGTTGTTTCTTAGTAACTTGGGGTATAGGAGGCAAAAGGAGCTCTCTCCATGACTTCATGTTAAAGTGGTCAGTAGCCTCACCGTTGAGTCACTAACGGCCCTTCTGCTCTGCCTTCCCCTTGGCTTTGACTTTTATCTTACAGCTTGTGGTTTTGTTTGTGTTACTTAGCTGAGAAGCAAACCCACAGGACAGCACCAACTCTAGCCACCAGGAAACAGGGTGTGGTTCTGAGACAGTCTATCATTGTTTTCTTCAACTTTTCCGATGGTTTTGCTTCATCCCAGAAAAGAAGCATCTGATCTGACCAACTTAGTGTTTCAAGGTCAGGAAGAATGACTACGATTCTATAAAGGGTCTTTTGAAAGAAAAATCTCAGCTGGAAAGATTGGTCAAAAATACTTTCTTTCATTTAGGTCGTATGTTGAATTAGGGAGTCACAAGCACCACCCCAAGGTAGCTGCATGTATAGTACACACAGAGAAAGCTCACAAGCATATTTGTGACATAAATGCTTTTCAAGGAATTAATGATATGACTTGATAATGTTGTGCTTCTCAAGTACAATAACATTTAATCACGTGATGGCTTTCAGGAACACCATGGCCAACTAGATAGTGGCCGATCCTACTACAGACCCTGGTGAATCTTGTGATACTCTGCTCACACACCTTATGGGGGCCCTCACACCAAGCCTGTTTGTTATAACCACTGCAGAAAACTCTACAAGCCTTGATTATTGATTTTCGATGGTCTGCGTTAGAAGCAAAATGCAGAATAATTGGGGAAAGCCATTGCTAAAGGCAACAAAGTGGTTGATAGCACCCTACTGAGACAAAGCAGGATTTAAAATCACTGTTGAGACTTAATACACCTCATTAGTTCCTGGAGCAGGCATACCTCACTCTCTGGAACCATTGTGCTCGACTGTCACAGATCTGTTCAGTGTATCCCACAGCGGCTTTCAAGTTATTCCATATTTGTATCAGTATTGTATTAGCAATCCCTTTGTTTTTTTTTAATAAAGATTTGCATAATGAAAAATATACAATTTCCATTGAAACTTAGGATACCTGCATGACTCCCAGATGACACTCCTAGGCTTACTGCAGGTTGGGGCCTCTCCTAGTGACCTGAATTGCATGCGCATGTGCTTGATGGCTCTTCGTCAGTGTTCTGAAGAACAATTCTGCTATGACATCTGTTTCTTTCCCTGTCTCTTTCTCTTTTTCTAGCCGGAGGCCACCCCCATCACCAACTCGTCCCACTATAATCCGTCCACTAGAATCCTCACTGTTAGACTAAACGAAGTGTCTGGCATGGCAATTAGTCACTAATGATTTATGCAAAAGCAACATATTCGGTAACCTTTACAGTCAACCATGAGTACTCGCATGTATGGACATCCATAGGCAAGTAGCCAGTTTTACTAACGTATTCATCACTCATCTTCATTGCTCATGGTATGTCAGACCTTTGGGGTGTGACTCGGAAAAACTGCTAACCTGTAGAGAGGGTTGATACGTTGTATTGACCAAGGTAGTTTTGTGTAGCGGTCCTCTACTCTGGTACCATTTCTCCATCCGACCTATATTTGAAATTGCTTAATAAGAGTTGTCTAGGCTGTCTCCAGAGAAGCTTAAAACAGTTCTTAACAGATATAAGAAAGTGAGCTTAGAGTCCCACAAACTCTTCCCCACATTCTGTTTGGGACGGCAGAGATCCTGTTGTGTGATATTAATGCTGCCACCTAACTGCTTATTTAAACTCCTTCTCCTTCTTACTTTGCAGGACTGCTAGGAAGCATGGTTTTTAAATTAGGACTGCTTAGGGCGGAAGCTTTTCAGGGGCACGGGTCACTTTGCAAAGGGAAGGTCTATCTACAGGGTTGGCTCTAGGGAGCGTCTCCTGGCACCAGTACTAGAAGTACATGCTAGAAGGACAGACCGCGGTGAAGCAAAGCCCGAGATGGTTTTGGTAATCGGTTGGTAGATTTGGCTACCTTCAGAGTTCAAGGAAGAAGCAAAAATATCACCATTTAAAAAAAGTGTCTGCGACAATATAATTTACTTATTATCTCATATATTTACCTATTTTAGGCTATGGTGAAGGAAGGCTGATATTGAAATTGTTTAATTCTCCAGTTGATTTTTTTTTGGGGGGGGGGACATGGATAACTAACTCCCTTTAGTTAGTGTGATTATTATTTTGGCTGGAGCAAAATTAAGTGTATGCTAGCACATGATTTCTACAGTTTACATATAAATGATTATGCAGAATCCCTTTAAAACTAATGTCTTTACCCATTCCAGACACACTTACATTTTGCAGCTTTATATTGCACAATTGCACTGAAAGTGTGGTCCCTGGTATGGAAAGGAAATTCATCAGTGACGCCATGGTTTCGGAGCACAGATCACATGCTTACAGATCCCTTGCTCCAGCTTGCTCCTGAAAAGGCCTTTGCAATATTGAGCTGCAAAACAAATTTGCAGTTTCTAAGATTTCCAGAATTTACAAGCGCGGCCTAGCCTAGAGGTTTAGTTCAGCCTTTACGCTAAGTTTCGAACTACCTACGACCAGATGATCAGCATGTAGGAAACAGCCAGAAGCCAAATGGATTTCTGTCTGGTAACTGCTCCCAGACAGCAGAGCGAGCGTTCACTGAACTGTGGCTCCCCGTGACATCATTCCATATTCGCAGAAGTAAATCAGGTTTTACTGACTGCAGTGTCTCTCCCTTTGAAGGCAGCAACCATGATTTGTATGTGAACTTCACTTTAATTTCCTGTGCAGTTTCTAACCGAAGCAAGACACTATAAAGTCTGACATAAAAACTTTTAAGCATTATTTAAAAAAAAAAGAAAAGAAAAGAAAAATTTCAAGGTAAATAGCACTGCATTGAACTTCTTCTAATGGGTTATATCCCGATTATAATTGACGAAAGTTAAAGAATATGAGGCACATAAAAGGGGTAACTGCAACCTTTAAGTGACAGAATATCACCACTCTAGCGTCTCTCATGTTTTTCCATGGGGGAAAAATATGAATGGAACTCACATACAAGATGCAGATTGTCTTTGAAAAGTGTCCCAAATAAATGGGGAAATGTTAAGTAAGCCTGCATAATTGAACAACTAACAGGCAGTTAGGTATTCTCCCAAACTCCCTCCTTTTAGGATTCCCTTTGCTTCCTTCCTTTGAGTTCTCTAAAACAGGCAGCTAACGAATTAGATACTTCAGGGTTTGGCTTTGTTCTTACTGTGGTTTTTGAGTCTTGCTGTATTTCAAAAATTTTCTTCTGTTAGAGGAAAATATTGCAGAAAACCACTGGCGTGGTCTCAGATCAGCATAAACCAATGTCAAGGAAAATTGGGAATTTGTCTCTCCAAGTTTCTTCCCACTGATCTTAGACAGAGATAAACAATGGCATTTGTCGTCTTTGGCTTTTGCTTCTTGATCCACAGATGCCCTGTCCCAAATGTTTCCCTTTGTCTGGAAAGTTTTGTCCTCTTTGCTACCATGTTATATCTGGTGGCACCCAGAACCCCCCGCCCTAGCCCCACACCAGAATCTCAACAATGGCATTCCAGAATATTTTCAGTTTGCTGCAGTTCAAAGGGTTTGCATCCTGCTAACAGAAGACACCAACCTGAGTGAAGCCTCAAGTTCTGGAGTGTGCAGAATTTGTGGGGTGGCATCCACATCAGGCCTTGAAATGGGCATGTAAGCTTGAAGGGCCTTCTGTTTCCCATACCGTTTCTAATACGTTAATAAACCTCCTGATTGATGTTCCAGTGTCGTCAGCACCATAGACGTAGCTCTATTTTGTCTAGCATAATAATTGAAAAAAACAAAACAAAACAGTGCTTTTAGGATTTGAAGAAATAACTGTACATGTCTGACAAGTAAAGCCAGTTTTACCGTCACATGCTACATTTTGCATGCATACTGGCTAACTGGAACCATTTACTCAGTTTCGATGGAATGTGAAACAGTATTGATCTAGAGCAGATACATCTCCACAATCATCTACTAGAGATACCTTCTTGAATATTGCTTTTAGATGTGTCTTATAGTATAGTAGAGCAGTGGGGGCTATTCATTGGCAGTTTCTCTACTTGTGCAGATATGTATTCATTCTATCCAAAAGCGTAGCACAACAGATCCTGTGATATAAGTATTCTAAGTTTAGAATTAGGAAGTAGCCACATAAGAGTCATTTGTGATTTTTTTTAAGACCGTAGCCATACTCTAAAATATGAAATGGGACCTGATACCAGTATGTGACAAGTGTTAGTGTTCTCTGTGCACTCATTTTCTCTGCATGTCTCTAGGAATATATATATATATATATATATAAATATGTATTTTGTGTCCTTTTGAATAAGTAGGTGCAAAAGCACTTTCTAGAGTGCCATTACGCATGAATGTAATTATATGTGCACTGTATATATGTATGAGTATAAATACTCAGTGTAAACCTGTGCTCAGTATGTAAGATAAGTCTATTTTTTAACTGTCACAGTGTATGATCTATGTTGGGAAGACCTGCCATAATGTGATTACAGTAGTTCGTTTCTCATAGCATCCATGAGGAACAGAAGATTTTCTAACTCAGACTGTATATAATCTGAGGGGCACAAAGCTTATAATAACCGTGACGTGACGAGGTAGAGTAATGTCTGTAGTCATTGGAACTGAAACCCACAGCAATGCTACCTAGGACGGCACTACCCTTTGGTGATACTTTGATAAACAATGTAACAGTACCAGAATCTTTTCTCCAAGGTCTCTAGTTAGAATTGTGTTATTTGGGGTTGCTGAGCTGACTCTTAAGAAAGCTAAGTTGATCCCTATCATCATTTGTTCTCTACAGTAAAGGCCAAAAGAATACAGACAGTCAGCAGCATAATGATAGTAATGAGTCTTTCTGAGCAAAACTGTTAAAGCATGCAGGGGACAGGTTGCTTAATTCCTTGTAGGTATGTTATCTACGCTTTCAGGTAAACTTTTCGCTTTTGGCAAACTGTATTAATTACTTTAAATTGATGGGAATCTCTGTAGAAAGAGTACTAAAGCCTAAACAGATCTCTAGGCTGTCTTGATTCTGTGAAAGATGACTGCAGATAAGAGCCAAGCCATGAGTTTTAGGTCATTTCGCCTAGGACTGCTAGCTGTGAACTCTGAGCTCCTGTGAATGAAGCCAATTTTAGAGAAATAATGGATAGTTCACCAGATCATATAGTCTTTTCTAAAGAACTCAATTTGTCTTCTAAGTAATAATAGGCTGTCTGTCTAGTTGATAAGTTTAAAATTATGTGGTGCTCTGTATGTGAAACTTTAACAATATTTTTGAAGTACATATAGTATATACATTGCTACTTGTGGATATACGCATACATGTAATAATATCTGTATGTGTGAGAGTAAGAGACAGGAACCTCAGAGAACCTCCTGTTTAAGACCTGTTAGTACCGGTATACTGGAGAGACTTCTCATTCCACTGGTCAAGGGCTTCACATGTGGTTCAGCTCAAGGCGTTGATTTCTATATAATCTTTATCTGTAAATTCCTTTAAATTTACTCATGTTTCCAAATGATACAAAAATCACTCTATTGTCTTATACTGACTGCTGCCATTCTGTGAAAATCATTTCTCACAAACCAGAAACCTTACTACTATAACCTTGTGTGTTTGATTTCAGATGTACTGCTTTTGTTTCATGTCCCTCTTCTCTCCCTGTTCTGAATCAAATTTCATTTTTGTTTTTGTATGAATGGAGAGTACACAGAAGTTAAATCTTGTTTTCTCTGTTGATCTTTAACATGAGCCAGAATACTTTCCACTGTCTTTTTTGCCACTTCTGGGATTTCTTAATGCTGGATTAATATGGATTCTGTGAATGAGATTTTTGAAGCAAATTCCTAAAGCCTGTATCATCCTTGAAGGTCATGTACCTATTGTGAAAATGTGAAACTGTATTTCTGAATATGAAATAAATTATTACATTTGAAGGAACTCCCCCATTTCCTCATTCTTGTATACATTTCTGTCTATGCATGTCAGTAACACCCGGGAATAAATTTTTATTGCCCCTTTGCTCAAATTAGCCCAGCATTACTAAAACAGGGAGTGGTAGTATTTTGCATTTTTGTCCTTAAGTTGTGGGAAAAGATTTTTATTTTTAGGCAGAGCAAATTAGGTAAATCAAAGGAAGGGGAGTGGGGGTGATGTTTCCTCCAATTTGAAACAATAGATTGTAGGATTCGAACTTCAGACAGCTGGATTCTTTGCCAGGAATGTGAGTTCATTTCTGGGAAGAACTGTTTGTGGGGAAACCTGGGGAAGTAGGAGGAAGGCTAGCCTGTTTACATGGTAGGTCAATGGAAGACAAACCCTGTGCACCTGGCCCATAGGTGTTACCTGCTCATTGGGCAGAGGAGGAGGAAATGCGGCTGTTTGTCCTATAACAGGAAAACATAAGAGCTCAGTAGACACAGACAACCTTCTCCCTAATTGTGTCTCCCCCTAACAACACACATGGTCCTAAACTATGCCATCTAACTGCACACAACAAGGTGAAGAAGAAGGGAGAGATAGTGGTTTAATTTCTCATACATGACCAGGTATGGGAAGGGAAGCTGGACAGATTGGTGAGCTCATCTGCCCTTTCTAGCTGCAGGTCCTTCTCTATCCATCTCCCACAAGGGAAGAACTCACGCATCCAAAGGAAGCCTAGCGGAGATCGTGGTTGAAAAGCATGCCAATCACTTGTATTTTGTTTTAACCACATGATTCTATTCTATACTATTCTGAATAATTTTGAACGAAAATTAAAAAAAAAAAACAACAAAGGACAGTATTGTTATTTTTCAGCAACTTCCCATTTGTGCTTTTAAAACAGTTCAGCCATCATTAAAAATCTCCACTTGATTTGTCATCAAGGTCGCAACTTTTAGGCTGGAACCTTTCAACTACACTTTGAGAAACTCATCTGGCATCTGGTTGCATAGACTCAGCCTGACTCCAGCCACACTGTCACATTTTGGGTTATTTATTAGTGCTCTTTCATACTGTAATGACATAATAATTAGAAGATATGCAAGCGATATTGACTGCCTTAATTCAAAGCCTTCCAAAGGGCACTGCCTGAGATGGTAATGCGCTTACACACACAGACACCAAGAGTCATTTTGTCAGTATGCTTTGGAAAATAATAGCTATAATTTAAACATCTTTTACTGAAAGAAATCAAACTATGCTGTGAATCTTTGAGAGTGACAGGGTCCACAATCTTCTCAGACTTTTTTGATCATAAAGGTTTCATTCATGCAATTCCCCACAGAAGTGGGGGTTCTAAGGCACCTACTTTAGGAAACATTACCTTGGGGGCATTAGGCAAAAGGGAAAGTGATTTGTGCATGATGGCTATTTCAGAGTAAATTGCCACCAACGAGAAGTTGTGTGACAAGTTCAAGTGTAAGAGCAAGACGAACTCCCAGCTCAGGACAGACATCAGGAAGAACTGGTGGCTCTGTGACAATGGCATCTGAGTCCCCTGGAAGAAGATCTTCTAAGATCAGATGCACAGAAGCAGACCAGCCATGCACAGGCAGGGAGCCTTACCAAACCTTCTCTGGGACTCATTGTGTCCTACCTTATCTTTCCTCCTTTTTCTAGAAAGAAAGAAAAAAAAAGCTGCACTGGATAATTTCATTACGCTTGTGAGGTTATTGTGAATGAAAAGACCCACATCAATTCAAAATTAAACCTCAGCAGAGAAGAACGGAGGATACCCCCATTCCTGTTATCTTTTCTCCCCCCTCACTTTCTCATTCTTCAGGCTTACCCCTCTACTGTGGGATGTTAAGTTGCCTAAATGATGGGCAAAGCAAGCCAGCAGAGATTGTTTGGTGAAATTTCACGGAAAAGGGAAAACATACAAGGAAAACCTTTCAAGAGTTCAGTCCATGGCGAGGTCACCATCAGACTCAATTGCAGGAATGGATAGAGCCGAGAGGACGCATGCAATCCATTCTTGTTAATAACTGAGTCTTAATGTTTCATCTCTTCTTCTTAGTACTTGGAAAAACATATCTGTGGGGTTATTTTTTTTTTTCTGGACATTTGAGAAAAATGTAACCGGGTTGTATGATTCTTGAGTACATTCAGTGTAGGTGTCTATGAACACCAGTTTGCTGAGCGGTGAAATTTGTTAACTCGGCACTCCGTTGCTTTTACATGTGGGAGGACCACTTATGTTCAGCACTTGCCTTCAGTCACACTATAGAAACAATACAGAATTCTGAGAGGGGAACAGCAAAAAAACCCAAACTAATCAAGAGTCACGGTGGAACTAACAGATCCACCGAATGCTGTTGTTGTCAGGGCTGCTTTTCTGGCAGCGACAGGAACGTTAGGTGCAGGGTAAGTGAAGATGAGAAGAAAGGAGCTGTCTGAGGGAACGTCACCACACTGCCTGAAGCAAACTTCCTCGCTGTCAGGAGAATATATTTTAGGGCATAATGTGTCTGATCCTGTTTCTGAATTGGAACACCAAACTAGTTCCCAGGGGAAGGTGTTTCTGGCATGTGAGCGTAGAACGCCCCTTCAGCACTGTGGACTCGCTGTTCATTTTAATGGCTCACCTCCCCACCATGCTGAGGTAATTAAAGTGTTCTAAAGCCCCTTCAGAACTTGAAAATAGTTTCTGTTTGCTAGGCAGGTGATAAATCTCATTCAGCCTGACAGAAATGTAATTACACTTTCTTCATGAAAACACCAGGGATACCATTACCTGGGTCTCACAAAGCCCGAGGCTTGCGGACCCCCCACAGTTGAAAGGTTAGGGACTAAGAACAAGTTTTTCATCATTTAAATAGATGGGAGGCCTCCTTAGCGTAGCCAGATTAAATTGGACTGGAGAAAAATTGGTCTAGGACTTTGGGAAAAGCAAAGTCTTTTTTTTTTTTTTTTTTAAACCAGGAAAAGCCAGCTCAGTTTGGTCCCATTAACATCTCACAGAAGACTTTAAAAAGAAGGGGGTAAAAAGTGTTTGGGGTTTTGCTTTTTTATAAAGCTGACTGTAGTCTTAACAAGACTGCAGTAAGAGCGAGTTGTTGCTGGACATCTGGGCGGGGGCTGCCAGGGATATCCCACAGGGAGGAGGGCTGGAGATGGCCTCTCAGTGCCCAGAGTCAGCTCACAGTGACCCGGTTAGAAAGCAGAGAGTTAAAGCACGGACTTCTGCCGGAATCCCCTGGGCAGGCTTTCTTCGGCCTGCTGTCTGTCTGCTGCAAAGCTGCTCCCAGCAGAGTGGAGGTTGCAGAGTCTTCTGGAGATGGAAAGTAGCTTGGATTCCAGGGGCTGAGACCAAGCAATGCCCTGACTCCACAATCCATGGCCTGATGACAGGGATCTGGACACTGACTCAGAAAACCAAGTCAGGGCGCCCTGGACCCGTTTCCCAATAAGTCAGGATTTTCAGTGCTCCTTGCTCTAATACAGAGGGAATTCCTACCAACCCTGAGGCAATCAAGAAGCAGCCTGGGCGTGCCTTTTTTCTTTTTCCTCTTCTCTATTCTGGGCTGCCATACCACACAACTGTTCACCTCAAGCAGATGCTTAGTTACAAAAATACGGCTGCACATTAACCCTGAGGCTTTCTGTGCTAGGATGGCATTGCTCATCAGATCTTGATACCTTCCAATTTCCTTACTTTGAAAAGTACTTGATTAGTCACGTGATAACATAGTGACTAAATAAACTGAAATTTCCTTCAGCAGAATTCTAAAGCAGTTGCTCTCCCCCCCCCCCCCCCGAAGCAAGCATACCCATCATTCATTCAAGTTTTTGGAAATAACTTGGGGTTGGGGAACATAAAATTAGGGTTAGAAATCAAATACGCAAGTCCAAAAGTTATCTCTAATACTGATCCTAACTGACCTAAATTTGATTGCAAGGATTTATACTTCCGTGGTACAACATGGCAACATTTTTGAATGTGCACAAAGGTCTCAGCATGCTGCTGGGTATGTACCCTGAGCATCCTGGTCACTGCTAACTTTGCTGTGAAGTGTGCTTTCATTTCTCCTGCATGTTTTGCCTGGCCTTTTGCTTTCTTCTGGGTTTTTTGTTTGTTTTGGCTATTTTTTTATGATTTGAATTAGATTTTTCTGGGATATTTTTGTATACTATTATTCAAATTTGTTTTATAATTTAAACATTGTCTTCTTCCTCTACATCTGTGTTTTTCTTTTTTGTTGTTTTGTTTTGTTTTGTTTTCACTAGGAGACCCCCTCCTGCGGTTCCAGGCCGACCATCCTAACCCCGTCATTCAGTCATTCATCTCCTTTTGTTTCCAACAACATGTCTACCGGTGATATTTAAAAGCCTTTTGTTTGCACTATCTGTCACATGTCCATAAAAAACTTTTATTTTTTGATCTGTGTCTTTAATTAAAAATAAAGTTTATTCTATATAAAAAATTACATGTGTTCCATTTCTTTTCCTATAGAAAAATGACCCAATTAAAATACTCCATTTAAGTTAATGCCAGGTAAGATGAAAATGCTCTTATCTAATCCCCTTTTTTTTGTGAATATTTCAAGACATAGCTACAAGGCTGGCCTTGAACTCCTGATCCTGTCTCAACCCACCCACATGCTGAAGTTCGCTGCATGTAACACCACACTTAGCTCCCAAAACATGTAGTTTGATAAATTAGGAGCTGAATGGGAAAGATTTATGTTATTAGACCACCGTGATTTCAGATGCCCTTTGGAAGAGAGTGGTAGTGTGCTGAACTGAATGATAGGCTAATGAAATTTCAATAGAATACAAGAAAGAAAGAAAAAGAAAGGAAGGAAGGAAAGAAGGACAAACAAGCGTGTAGGAGTCTAGAAAGAACACAGAAGTCTGAACCCTTTCAACCTGCCTCCATAAAGATTATCAATAATTATTATTCCACCCAAATAAGTTCTTATTATTAGTTTCCTAAAACTGTTATAGAATATTTAAAAACATGGACTATTACAGAAAAAACTATGGGTCTGAAACACATAAGCTCACAGATTCTAATTTAGGGGGAAAAATCATATTGCTTAAAATACACACACATTAAAGAAGGGAAGTGCTGCCACCGCGGGCGGCTTCCGCAGGATGTCAGTGAAGTGCCAAAGAAAGTGGATGAGTAGACGCTTGGGCACGAGAACACTTTCTTTTGATTTTTTTTTTTTTAATCTCAGTTGTAGCCCCCTCCCTCATCTCCTCCCAGTCCTACCTTCCCTCCCGCTTCCCTCCTATTCCCCTTCCCTAGTCCACTGATAGTGGAGGTCCTCCTCCCCTTCCATCTGACCCTAGCCCACCAGGTCTCATCAGGACTGGCTGTATTGTCCTTCTCTGTGGCCTGGTAAAGTTGTCCCCACCACCACCACCAGGGGGAGATGATCAAAAGAGCCAGCCACTGAGCCTCAAATTTTAATATTGGTACTTTTATTTAAGGTCTGGTGTTAAGGAACAACTGCCTGAACAGGAGAAAACGTTTTAATGCATCTGTCCTTAAATAAAAGTACCAATACTGAAATTTGAGGCCATTGACTTTTTTTTTTTAACTATCCTCAAATTGTATACAAAGAGAAATGCTTACTTTTAAAGTAGTGTACATTCTGCCAATTGCATGGCAGCTTTGCCAATAGTTTTTTTTTTTTAATTTAATTTATGTGTTTTTTGTTGTTGTTTTGAAGATGTACATTGGCTGGTTTGAATCATAAAGCAGCTAGCCCTTCTTGTATAAAAAACTTATTTCACTGTTTAAAATAGAACACTACACATCAAGAGAGCAAATCATTCTCCAGGACTCTGTGTTCCATTTGCTTCACTGGCATCCCATTTAAAAATTTTCACCTGGGGGAGCCCTGGCAAAGGCAGGGATGAGGATGACCTGAGCAGGACACTTCCTTATTCTAAAAAATACAGCCCCTCATGAAAACCATTTTCTTTGGATCATGAAAAACACTTAAATCATTTTTAAGAATTCTCCAGTCAAAAGTGCAAGCCAACTTCTTGGGGTTTTGAGTTGCATATCCTGGGTTACCTCCCTTTCTGCTGTATTCAAGGCTCGATAATGAACAGGGTTCCTGGCAACAAAGTGCAAAGACTCTAAACTAAGGCATTCATTCAGCTGGCCCTCCTGTAACTCAGGGCAACTGAGCTGATGTGAAATTATACACACTGTGATGCCTTTTGCCTTTCCCTTCCCTCAGTCATCATTTGATAGTGTTTGTATATATGTATAGTGTATGTGCTCACATGTGCAAGAGTGCATCTGGGTATGAACTCACAGAGGCCAGAGGATGTGCTTAAACCCAGCTCTATAATATCCACCTTATTTCTTTCAGTCAGGGTTTCTCACTGAACTTGAAGCAAGACTGGTGGCCATCAAGGCCGGAGGATCCTGTCTCTGCCCTACATAGCACCGGGATTACATGCAAACATGAGGCCTCACCTGGCTTTTCCCATGGGTGCTGAGATAGGGCCTCCTGTCCTAGTGTTCCAACATTGAGCTATCTCCCAGCCTCTTGAATTTTCAAATATTCTGACTGGATCCATGCAGACACAATATTCCATGATTACTCCTCGCCAAGCAAAGTGAGGCTGGCGGTGCAAGGAATTTCCTCCAATTCACTTTTTTCAAGTGCTTGGTTTTTTTTTCACTTTGTCTAAAACTTTAATACAGACTTAATTATACATAATATTCACATGATTTTGATATTTACAATCTGACTTGACCTGCTGGACAAGATGAAAGTGAAACCCCAACTATATCAGAATGGAATGGCCCTGGTCTCCTGGACTGAACTGTTCTCTTTCATTTTATCAACAGGAGAAACAAGAGGGACTCTGTGGTTGGAGGAGAAAAGCCTGGAATAAAAGTAAATGTCATGAGGACACAGTGGCGTGTGTTCACTGCACATAGCTTTATTTCTTTCCTAATATGCTACGCCTCAACCTCTACCTGCATCCTCCAAGTGGAACAAAATAGGAAAGGTGCTACGGTCTTCAAGATCAACTATAACTCAGAATGGTCATGAGGAGTTAGTACTTCTTTTAGAAACCATAATACTCCTCTTACATAGTCATCCCTTTCTGCATCAGATGTCTCTAGGATTCATAATAATGTCTTAGTCATCAAGAGCACCAGAAAAGTAGCAGGATAAAAGCAGCTTACGAAATAACCAAATAAGCAGTTATCCCATATTGTTATGATAAAAGACTTGGTCATCTTTCTAGGGAAAAACCATTAAGGGTTCAAGTGCTGATGCAGCTAGTTGAGATCTTGATGGCATGAATCCATTTGCTCCAACAATGACCTAATGTTCCAGAAAGAGGCAATTGTGACTTCTCAAAGGGTCAATGGAATTCATTTCAGCCAATCAAAACCCAACTTTTCATTCCCAGTAGAATATGTGCTGCAGGATTCTAAGTCATTCAAGTGTTGGAGAGAGAGGAGTGCCCTGGCATTGAAACTATGAAGGTGCCTCCAACCTCCTTTGGTGCCTAACCAAGAGGTAGTACAACAAGCCTCCTCTTGACTGCACAGAGAGGCGCCGGCGTTCCCCAGTCCTCAGCTCAAAAAAAGCTGAGAACACCTAAGAGATGGAAAAAAGAGAGCTAAAGGTAGGAAAAATTAAAATTTCTAATAGCAATAGTGCTCCTGCAATCTCACCACTAAATAAATGTATGTCAATCTTGGGGACCATATATATAGGTGAGGAAAGGATTGCAGTCTAAGCTTGGGTCAATCTGTTGCTTTGGGCCCGAGTTGAGGCAAAATAGCATTAAACTATGCTGAGGCTTGCTAAAGTGAATATGCTGTTATTAGTGTATAGATGCTTCATAAGATACTCTTCCTCAATTAAGTCATTAATTCAACCTTCTTCCAACGTGGAGGCCAGGAGGCAGAAAGAAGGGACAGGTAACAACACACATCTCTCCATGGCATGTCCCAGTACTCCCTCACCTTCTGCTCTTTATCACCCTCTCATAAGGCCATCAGATTATGAATGTATCAAGAAATTGATCTCTTGATAAGCTCAGGATCCAATTGCTTCTTCAAATCCCAGCTGACATCCAGGTACTGGATCCCCACATGAGCCTGTGGGGACACTACCTGTTCAAACCATCACAAAGACAACAAGGAAAGCATGCTATTCATGTACAGGCACTGACATTTTTAACAAGCTTGATAGACTCTAAGGCTCCTTATCTCATCTTCTTGAAAAAAATGTCCTTACCAACATGTATCTTATAACTCAACAAATAAGTATGACACAATTAACTTCAGGAAGTGGATATTGAGCTCCCTAGTCCAGTTCCCTGAGAGTCTCAGGTAAATTGCCCACTATAAATCCATTTTAAAAATGAAACAGATAGGGGTGCTGGAGAGATGGCTCAGAGGATAAGAGCACTGATTGCTCTTCCCAAAGGTCCTGAGTTCAATTCCCAGCAACCACATGGTGGCTCACAACCATCTAAACATGAAGTCTGGTTCCCTCTTCTGGCGTGCAGGTATACATGCTAACACACATTGCATAAGTAATAAATAAATCTTTAAAAAAAATGAAACAGATAGTTAAGATTGCTTATAAAAAATAAATAAAATAAATAAAAAGAGGCTAGGGCTACGAGAGATGCTACACAAAGTGATGACCACACTTCTGAGTCTCACAACCCACATTAAAAACAAAACAAAACAAAAAAACAAACAAACAAACAAAACCTGTCATCCCAGCACTAAGGAAGCAGAAACAGGAATGTATGCCAGGTGACAGCTTTCTGGCCAGCTGTCTAGCCAATTTGTGGGCTCTAAGTCAGTAGGAGACCTGCTTTAAAAGAAGGTAAGAGTATCTGGATATTGATGGCACACACCTTTAATCCCAGCACTCAGGAGGCAGAGGCAGGAGAATCTCTGAGTTCAAGGCTAGCCTGGTCTACAGAGCAAGTTCCAGGGCAGCCAGGGCTACGCAGAGAAACTCTGTCTCAAAAAAACCAAACAACAATAATAAAAGGTGAAACTGAGGAAGACACCCAACATTTAGCTTTGACGTCCGCGTGCACAAATAGCACATACACTCACAAAGATGACTGAAAACAAAACCAATTCTGTGTTCTTTACATTTTAACTGGAGTCTTTATCTGAGGAAATCACATTGAACTTTGACCCCTGCGCCATGAAATGTTGCCCCCACCACCACCACTGGAAGGGCGCAACCAGCTGTCTCCACATTATAGAACACACCTGTTGTTTTCATCACTGTTGTCGCTTAATACCGCAAGTCACTATTGCATTTCAATATTTCAACATTGTCAGCGCCTTATCAAACAAATGCTAAGGCAGTCAACAGGTGGCAGGAGACTAGGGGGTTAAGGCTACACACCACTGCTTCCATGTTGTTTTTAGTAAAATTTCGTGGTACTTTATATTGGGTCCAATTTTTGGCCTCTGTTAGCAACTTCAACGAAATGCGGGACTGTCCATTATGAGCAAATGCAACAGAAGTCACCATTGTGCCCTTGGAGGCCAAAGACAGTCACCAAGAAGACACCGAGGAGGGTGTGTCTGCGCACATTTTAGAAGCACTGTTTTGAACCGCCATACGCTACTGAGAGGCTAGTCTTTCGGGCTCGCTGACACTGTGTTTTCTTCTCCTGAGTGCACAGAGAGCTAATTCGAGCCAAGAGACAGTTTCTACTGTCTGCCTTTTTCTCTTTTAAACACACACACACACACACACACACACACAAAGTATTCTCAGTTATGTACACAACAGCTGCCTGTGGCCTTAAGGTTCTGTTTATTTGGCATTTTTAAAAGAGTGGGAGGCCCACAGAGTTCTCACTTACCAGAGTCCAAATGTGACTTGGGCCCAGCACGAGGCCACAGGCCATCCCAGGGTGGTGAGCAGCTAGCCAGCAAGCTTGGGAAAGAAGAAGCAGCTTTTAAGTGGCCCCGAGAGACCATGTCCTTTTCAGCACTGCAGAAATCAGTACCAGTGTGGGCAAAGGAAACCGCAGGGCAGAAAACCTCAGGCTGCTCCTGGATTCCCTGCGCAGCAAGGCGCCCACTGCTTTTCTAAGCCCTCTCCTTTCTTACCTCTCCACTGTGGGATGAGAGAGCAGAGCCAGGCCTGGGGTACTGGGCATATGCTAGGCAGTCAGGAAGCAGCTGCTTCATTTCTCTAGCTTCTGGCAATCCTCCTGTTTCACACGCAAATGCACCTGGGAGGAAAGTAGCGCCCTCATTTGTTTGGTAACTGCTGCTGTTTCCCAAAGTAAACCAACATTGATGGCACCTGGGAGGTGACTGAAAAAACCGCCAAAGCATTGGCCTGGCCTGAGCACATCCCAGCAGATACTCTGCTGCTTCTAATGTGCCTCCACCAACACTCAGCATGTCCTGTGCCCTCCCAGAGCTAGAAGGAATGTTTTTCCTCAGGCCCCACGTTCCAAGGTTCTTCATCAAACCTTGGCTTTCAGCTAAGCTCTGTTCCCTTGCCAGAATCAAGGTTTCTAGAACCTTCAAAACAATGGAGGGAAGGGGTCAGGTGAGAATGATAAGAGTGACGCCTAACTCACTCCCCAGACAATAAAACTCAGTATGTGCAGCCCGTTCTCCAGAACATCCCTCCACAAGCTTGCTCTACATGGATTTTATCCGAGCACTACATCCCCACAGCCTTAAACTCCATGGCTATCTTTACAGTCATGCCTGGGCATGGATATCTACTTTTCCCCTCGGTCCTGCCCTCATTTGACTAATCTGTCACTCTGGATAAAACCAACTGTCTACTCTCATGTGTGCAATGAGCAACTGAATGTGACCTGGAAAATATAAACAAGGGCATAGAGTGGAAACGCTTTATTTTAAATTCACCCTCAATAGACTTCAAGGGAGCTTTCTTGGTTATTGTTTCTTTGCTAAGACTAAACCCCATGACCAAGGCAGCTTACAAAAGAAAGTATCTAGTTGGGATCTTGATACAGTATCAGGATTAGTCCAGGATCGTCTCTGTTGGCAGGCCAGCAGGGAAGGCTCTGGAGCAGTATCTAAGGAATCTACAGACAGGAGGCAAGAATCAGGAGAGAAGGGGAAGACTGGGCATGAAGCAAGCTTTAGAAAGCCCACCCCCAGTGACACACTTCCTAATCCTTCCGAAACAGTCCACCAGCTGGACCTAGCATTTAAATAGATGTGCCTGCGGAGGCCATGTTCATTCAAGCCATAGAAGGAGCCCTTAATATTAACAGAAGAACCGGCACAATCTGCTCTCCCAATCCCGGCAGCTGTTCCGGCAAACTCTTCTCCTTCACGCTTTCCCTCACTCCAGCATTCTCACCTGACCCCTTCCTCCATTTTCTCTAGAGGACTGAAGCTGTCGGGAAAGTTTCCAAAGAACTTCCTTCGCTTCATCTTCCACATCCAACATCTGAGTCCGAGTCCATGCACTCTACCGTCCCACTTGTTTAGGAGAGCTCAACTCCCTCTCCCTCTGTCCTCCCATTTATTAGACCCCATCTCCTACTCAAGAACACCACTGCGGTAACTCCTCCCCCTCAAGTAGCCCTGCCACACAGCGTTGTTTGGTTTTCCTAACTTTGCCTTCCTTTTCTGCACTAGCCCTTGGCTGTCCTTTGAAGTAAAACTTCCAATAAGCTTCGCAGCTACAATCTCTCTCTCCCATTTTCAAGCCCACTCTAAATAAGTTGGTACTTCCTCCACACGCCAAAGTCCTGCTCCTTTCAAGGATATGACTTCCTCCCGAGTGGGTCCAATGATACACCCTCTGCCCTTAGAGTCTGCCTGATCACAGCTGGTTACCCTTTCCAACTGTGGTCACATTTTGCCCTTGATTTCTAGGAAGCACAAACCCTCTTGATTTTCCTCTTGCCTTTCTGGTTTTGCCAAGAAAAACTCCATCATTCGCCTTTTCACAGCACATCTATTGTCTGTCTCCTTCTGCTGAGCGGTACTAGGTTAAGGCTCGTTAAACTTGTTTTAATAGATACAACCCAGGCACATATGACAGTGCTTGTCATATAGTTAGGTACTCAGAAAGTACTTGTTGACTGAATCCATTTCTAAAGCAAACAAAAAACACTAATGGTATAAAGTGCATAGTGATAGTCTCAGTAGGCATTAAATATCAGATGTTGGGTAAGAAAATATAGGATACAGGGGATGGTGAGGGATGTGAAGCCACCTGTGAGTCAGCCTTCAGTCCTTGAAGCAACTTAGCTGTCAAGAAAGGCAGAGCATTGGCCTAACCTAGCAGCATGGCCTCCGACAACTGCCTGCCCCTCCTCTGACTCCTGCTCCCCTAAATTGTAACATGGAAGCGATCTCTCTTACAGGACTGTTTCTATAATAAGAATAAGATACAGACAGAGTGCAGAGCACAGTGACTGGAGTGCCCAGCACACTAAGAGGTGTGCTCTAAGATGTTGGTGTTGTTATTAATCGAGCCCTCGCATTAATATCTGCTCCCTGAGTTTATGAAGACCTCTGACCTTATTTCTTGATTCACAAGTTTAGTAAGGATTTCAACCCACAAATGGTACTGCGAAAAGAAATGACTGTAGCTTCCACAAGAGGGCAGTGTGCCCCGTGCCCACGGCAGAGGTTTGAAATACTCATAACTGTGTGACTGATGCCCTCTGCTGACTTGTTTGCTTCCCTTGTCCTTGGGTCTTTCTTGGGCTTAGCCTTGTGGGCGTCCTTCTGTGGGCTCAGCAGGAACGTTTAAAGCCAGGGCTGCCCAAAAGCTTTCTGAGAAGTTCACGGTTACGTACCTACTCCTGCCGCACGGCAGACACAAACACGCTTTCCACGGGGAGGCTTCGTGTCTTCTAGCCCTCTGCGTGGCATTAAGTCAGCTGCAGAACAGCAAAAAACTAATGCCACCCCTGAAGCTCTGCCCGTCAGCGATCCTCTCCACCCCAACCAACCCCAAAGCCCCACACCTGTGTTACTAAGTAACTAAGTAACACCTGCTTTACTTAGTTTTCCAAGGCTAGAAAAACAAAACAAAACAAAACAAACCACTGTGATGATCCAGCTGAAGGAGGAAGGACTTCTCTTGACACAGCCCATGGCTGGCCATCCCTTCTGCTTGTGGTAAAGCGGCACGCCATGGCAGGCAGCCCACGGAGAAGCAAAGCTGCTCATCTTGAATCACTGAAAAGCAGAGACCATCAGGCCCAACACGCCGGAAAAGACCTACTCCTTCCACACCTTCAGCTCCGGAAGGTCCTAGCACCTCCCCGCAGGGTCGTGCCCTCAGCACATGGCCTTTTGATGGACAGATAAGATCCAAACTATACCAGCTCCATCTAAGTAAGATGGACAAGATTGCTACCTCCTTCCCCTCCCCCACTCTCCTCCTCACCCTCCTCCACTCACCTCCTCACCCTCCTCCTCATCTCCTTACTCTCACTTGCACCACCCTTCTCCAGCCTTCCCGGTAACTTAGAACAAAGGACAAGGAGCAGAGCTGGGGGGTGGGGGGAGGGAGCAAAATGGTAGAAGGGCAGATGGCTGTTTAATTAAACAAGCATTTCACAGGTTGAGGTAAAATTACACTACTATTGAACTCTCTCACCTGACATCCACCCCCACTCCACCCCCAGTGAATAGTACTTACTTTAGAAATGCTTTTGGGGTGGTTTAAAGTTGAAACTGGCTAGAGTACTGAATTTAAGTGATGAATAACGCTCCCAGCAACTGCCATACTAGGACAGACTAGGTTAAGGGCTCAGGATGTCTCAGTATTAAAAAACAAAGCATGACCTTTGGGTTCCTTCTCCCTAAACCTTTTTAGAGTCCATTTATACTGCTGGCCTATGAGATTTTCCTGGAGAAAAAGCAGAAATTTGGTAAAATCACATGTTCAAACTACACTTGATACAGCATCAGCATTTTCTCTACTGTAAATTGTAATCTAGTGAGTGAATTGGGATTCACTTTTACCCTCTGACTTTTTTTTTTAATAGTTTGAGAAATGCTTGAAAATTTCCCTTTGTGCTGTTAGAGGCCACAACCACATCTCCTCTGAATCTTCTTCCTGGGCTGAGTTCTAGTGTCTAATCCATTTTTCAGAAGGCTGCCTCCTTGACTGCTATGATTTGGATTTTTCAGTCTGTCATTCTGCAACCTATTTTTAATTCCACTGTTGCCTAGTTGTGAGGCGACTAAACCGTAAAAGAGCAATTCCAAATACAACAGCACCCTGTTCCTTTGGTCCCGGTACTCATCTAAGCTGGGCTTAGAATTTTGAGCCGGCATGCTGACTGCAGCATGCGGAGCTCATCCATAGCCTATATGTAACGCGTCTACAGCGCCCAAGTGTGGCCTATCCCATTGTCTACTCCATGCCCTGTGCCATCTTATTCCCATGCCTAGGGCCATCTTCTCCATCCAGACCCTCACTTTTCTCCAGTATTGCCAAAAGCACTCTCCACTCTCCATTCCTAGCCTCAGCGCCGCCAGATCTTTAGACTTCACTTGCATGTGAGGTTTTGCAATACTAGCACAGTGTCTTCACTTCTCTTTTAAAAGTTCCTGAGTTTGCCACTAACCGCAGGAGACTGTACTACAAAGTACTCAGTTCTCTGCGACCTCGGTCCCCATCACTTTAATCCATTTATCCTGCGCTTCTTTCCCCAACCAGGATGCATCGGGTCCCTTTGAAATGTACAGCATTATCCACTCTGGATTCTGCTTACGATACCCTTCTTCCCCTACAGCTCCATTAGTACCCAAACACAGTCTCTGCCATACCTTCCCCCTCACATTCAATTGCATCATCCCACAACTCCCCATCCCCCATCACCGCCACACTGATCTTCTAGAACAACAAATATGAGTGAGATTGAGTGTTGGGTGACTCCAGATAAAAGTGATAGAAAAGAGCTGGAAAGGAGAGCCGTCACATTCATTCACCTCACTATTCTTAAAAGTGGTTCAGCCTTTTGGAGAATTCTCACTGGCATGAGTTTCCTAAAGTTGACAACTAGAAATCCACTCAGATAAATCAGTGTATTAAAATGTGAAAAACAGTGAGGTATCTCAGAAGCAGAAAGACACACATGGTATATACTCACTTATAAGGGGATATTAGACAGGATAATCATGCTAAAATCTGTACACCTAAAAAAGCTAATCAAGAAGGAGGAGCATGGATAAGATGATCAATATTCACTCAGAAAGGCAAACGGGATGGACATTAGAAGAGGGAGAAAACGGGGAACAGGACAGGAGCCTTCCACAAAGGGACTCTGAAAGACTCTACCCTGCAGGGTATTAAAGCAGAGGCTGAGACTCATAGCCAAACTTTGGGTAGAGTGCAGGGAATCTTATGAAAGAAGGGGGAGATAGAAAGACTTGGAGGGGACAGGAGCTCTGCAAGGAAAGAGGAAAAAAAATCTGGGCCCAGGGGTCTTTTCTGAGACTGATACTCCAACCAAGGACATTCATGGAGATAACCTAGAACCCATGCACAGATATAGCCCATGGCAACTCAGTGTCCAAGTGGGTTCCTAGTAACGGGAACAGGGACTGTCTCGGACATGAACTCAGTGGCTGGCTCTTTGATCACCTCCCCCTGAGGAGGGTGGGCAGCCTTACCAGGCCACAGAAGAAGACAATACAGCCAGTCCTGATGAGATCTGATAGACTAGGATCAGATGGAAGGGGAGGAGGACCTTCCCTATCAATGGACTTGGGGAGGGACATGGGTGGAGAAGAGGGAGGGAAGGTAAGATAAGGAGGGGTTGAGGGAGGGGGCTACAGTTGGGATACAAACTGAATAAACTGTAATAAATAAATAAATAAAGCATGAAAAATAAAAATAAAACCAGTTTTTTACAATACTTTGTTACACTCAATTGACATGGACTATAAAATAATTTGTGCCACTTTGGAGGCACCAAGGGTGCAATCCATCACAGGCAGTGCATGGATGCCACAGGGCAGTTTCCTTGTCTTTTTTCCCCCATTACTACCTGCCCTTGGGTTTGGGAAAGCAGTATAAGTGATAGTGAGGGAAAATAACACACTTTTAAATCATGAAACAATCTTCATCAATCACAGCAAACTTAAAAAAAATGAGATAATAGCTAGACATTAGTTCAAAATCCTATTCAAGACATTTATGAGAAATCAGAAAAATAAAAAGCACTGTTTCACAGTACCCTTGATAGTTCTAATTTGAAATTACAACAATCACAGCACAGTACCACTTTCACAGACAGAACCAGCCACTCTGGGAAGTACCTGATTTATTGTGTGCCATTGCCCTCTTCAAATTTCCCTACATTCCAATTATTATGATTCATCCAATGTCCCTTACTACCCAATATGCTTAGGACCAAAAATATTTGATTTTTTTTTCCCTCATAGTTTGACATTTTAACATAAAGGGATAGCTTGAGAGTGGGACCCATCTAAATACAAACTTTCCTTACTTCATATACGCCTTGTACACAGTATAAAGACAATCTTATATTCCTTAGATAATTTTGTACATTAAGATTTCATAGTGCCAGATGTGGTACTCATAACACTAGTGCTCAAAACCTTTCAGATTTTGGATTTCAGACGTCTGCATTTGAGATGCTCAGCGCTAGCATCGTGCTTCCTGTTAGGCATTCTTCAAGACACTTCACACAAAGCTTATGTAACTGCTCCCATCCTCAAATATTAGAGATGAAAACTGAGAACCGATAGATTCACAACGTGTCCCATTTTTAGACAAGCTAGGTTGCTCATCATCAGCAACAGAGCCCAGATAGAAGCGTGACGCAAGAGCTGAGCCATGACTCAAGCTCCCACCAACTTTCTTTCCTACTCCAGATCTCTGTAACTAGATGCTCATTACTTTCCCATCTTTGTGTCTTGGCTAATAGATGCAGCATTATGTGTAGTCACATTTTGCTTGAAAATGTTCTTGTCACCTGGATTAAATTTGAGGCAGTTTACAAAGCACATTTTGTCTTGCAAATCAGACTCACAGACACTTGTAATATTTATTTGAAATTCTCTGAACTTCCATAGGTATGAATCCCAAGCTGAGTAGAAATAATTTTTGGAGCAGTAGCAGCTGCCCTCACTGGGCAGAGATGCTTGCTCCATAGTTTTACCATACTTGTTAACATTAGTTATCTGGCTCTCAAAGGCTTTCACCAGCTATACTGCCCAAGTAAATTAAATCTCACCTCTTGTTTGCTAGCTGCTTAAAATGAACTCTCTCCCTCAAGCCTCTTTCAATGTCTCCACTATTTTGTTTCTGTGACATATAACTCTCCTTTATCTGAACAGTGCACTAGGAACTAAAAAGACTGAGTGAGCACCTCTGTGGTATTGGACAACAAACTGGCAATAACCATCCTGGATTCTCAAATTTGAGCTCTAGATATGTAAGGGTGTTCCTTAGTACCCACAGAAAAGACCAGATAACTGATCTCTCACACATCTACACTCCTCATACTACTTTTGTCTGCCTAATGCTCTCATAAAAATTATGGGATAGGGCCAGTGTGATGGCTTATCTGGCAAGGCACTTGTTACCAAGGCATGAATTTGATGCATGGGACATGCACACTGAAAACAGAACCAATACTCTTCTCTCTCTCTCTCTCTCTCTCTCTCTCTCTCTCTCCTCTGCCTGTCTGTCTCTCTCTCTTGTACACACAGAAATAAGGGTATATTTTTTAAAAGATGAGACAATTCGATGGCTGTTACTTTTTTTAATAAGCGAACCCACATTACATCATTTGTTAAGGTAATAAAGGACAATAATTCATGACAGCACCAGAAAGTTTTTGCAGTCACAAAATAACTGAAAGACAAACAGCTTCCTCCTAAGCCCTTGGTTAAATGCTTTTCTGCTGATCTCTGCTCTGCCACCCAGATCAGCCTGCTGCTTTATGAGTGGAATTCTGCCTTTAAATATTATACTGGTTAGGTTATAAGTCTTTCAGTTTGTCTTAAAAATGAAAGGAAGGTTCCTAGCTTAGCTAAGAAACCTAGACAAGTCTTCCTTGATTTCAGCTTCATCCCATGGCCCATGAATATTTTCCTTAAAAAGCTGCAGGCGAATGAGGTAGTAAGGGCAGAGACACGATATAGAAATCAGCAGAAGGGCAAAGAGTATGGCTCCCACACCACTAATGGACAAAAGACCTCCAAAAGCTGAAAATGCAAAAAGCAGAGTGACCCCTACGTAGCTTCGTGGGGTATATGCCTTCAGTTTCTTCTGTAACATGGGCCACAGTGCAAAAATCTGGATGGCAAACGTTACCATAATGAAGGCATGCAGTGACCGGGGGAGACGTGAGGCCAGGCAAACAGAAGCAAAGATGGCCATGTTCAAGGACAGTGTGCTAGATACAATAGCAGCGTTGGCACCATAATCAAAGAAGATGAGGTGGCCTAACAGCATAAAAACTGACATGGCATAAATGGTGTCGGTACTGACAGATTCTGTCAGCGTCTTCAGCACTGGTGAAAAGCCATAAGTGAAGGTAATGAAGACCAAAGTACTCTTCAGGTCAGCCCACCGTGTCCGCCCACTCTTCTTCCGTCCATCACCTCCATCAATGAGATCAAATAAAACATACCCAATCAATGAAGATGCCAGTCCAGCCCCAAAAAGCCACTGGGGG
This sequence comes from Meriones unguiculatus, assembly GCF_030254825.1. Taxonomy (NCBI): domain Eukaryota; kingdom Metazoa; phylum Chordata; class Mammalia; order Rodentia; family Muridae; genus Meriones; species Meriones unguiculatus. The sequence goes on along the minus strand of NC_083359.1, from coordinate 83,196,824 downwards.
GCCAGAAGACCCGCATCCATGTACCACCAGATCACCACAAAAACGCAGACACTGCACAATTGCTGTATCACCACGCTGGACTCAAACACCACAGCCCAGTATTGGTATTTCCGGGCATAGATGTTTTTCCGGAGTTCTTCCAGGAATCGTTGGTCAACATAGTTATCAGGGAAGGGCTGCCGCTCATATAAAACCTTCTGCCACTTGACTTCTGTGGTGTCAGTTTCACGTTGATCACACATTATCTCATCCCTTCCTCAAATCCAGGCTGGGTCAATCATCCTCAAAGAAGTCCATATAATTCCTGTTCTTGACAAAGGTGTAAATCATTAAGACCTCTCTGGAAATGCCATGCTGATAGCCTACAGACCTTTTCTTGTTTACAAAGGCTACAATCCAGCCTAGGCCTGCAACAGATGTGGTTGTTCTGTGAGGCAAGACAACACCAGCTAAATCCCTAGAAAAAGAGAAACCCGTAAATATGTGAAAGCTGGGAAAGGTCTCGGTAGGCCTCAGTTACAATCAAAACAACCCAGTTTACTGAAAGCCTAAACAGTGTCTAGTGACATAATGAGGCATTAATACCACACTTCAATTTTTAAATTATAATATTAATAATTGATATATGCATGGCATCACTGCCTCGGAACAGTAATGTTTTAGGTATGTTCTTTCACGGGTCACAACCTTACAAATTAATACCAATCCCACTTTAACTACTAAAACATCTGAGTTTCAAACTGGTTGACTATTTAGGTCCTAGGGATACAGAGTGGAGCCTGAACTAAGAAAAAAAAAAAATCTAGTGTTAATGTATGTGCTTCTCGTTATCTTCCACTAAACCAGCCTACACTTGGGCGTTCATACACCCTAAGGTATGTACTACTTTTGCATGATTATATTTGCAGCTTATGCAAATGTATAGGGACAGACTCCATAGCTGTTACCAGGTTCCCAAAGGCATCTGAGTAAGTTACCAGCCTCGTAACAACAGTAAGCTGCACAATAGCACAGGAGGGGATCCTGGCTACAGTTTTAGACCAAATCAAAACCTCGAATTTTATTAGTTCTTTAGCTGAGCTTCCCACGCTTTTAAGTGCTATAACACGAAGGTCATTCGGCAAATTCGAGAAAGACCTTCCTGCGGACCTCTAGATCTGAGAGGTCCAGGTCACCAGACCGGGGAGGGCACGGTCCTGGGCTAGCACTCACCCCTGCCCGCCTGCCCCGCCCCGCCGCCGCTCTCCCAGCCTTGGCTCAGCCTGAAACCGCCCCACGTGAAGAACGCCGGAACCCACCTGCACCGTGCCCTTAGGGGGTGCACGACCGAGAAGAGCAGCCGCCCACCTACTTCTACATCCGGGACGCGGGGTTGGAGGGTACTGCTGTGGAGGAGCACTTCCGGGCCTGCACAGCTCCGCGGCCAAAACGTCCGGCCCCGAGACTCCACACCGCGAGGTCGCTGCTGCCCTCTACTGGCTGCTCCTCTCGTGGAGATGGGCAAATGCTTCAGTGGTTTACAGGATGGTTCTTGAGCTTGTGTGGTCAGCTAAGGGAATTTCCAGGCGTTCACGCCCTCCTTCCACTGGCATCAAACCTGGTCTCTGGTGCTCACGGTACCGCAGTGAACTACGGAGGGAAAAAATAATAATCCCAAATCTCATGGAACTTTCTGTGCTTTGGCCTCCACAGAGCAAATGTGATCATAAATTTATATTTGTCCAAGGCCAGGCATCTAGTTAAGGATTGCAACTAGATCAACACTCTACAAATGTGGATGGCTCCAAAGTTCGATTCTTTTCTAGACTTTGTCACCTGAAAGGGATAAGGGTTGAGGGCCTTTCCAACCGAGCTCATGGAAATATTACAGGATTTATAAATAGATGGAAATACAAAGAACTGAAAATATACAGAATACGGGAGTTCGTGGACACAAAAGTCAGAAAGCATGAAGCCATTCATGCTTTAACTGAGTCACTTAGAGGAATCCACGCTACACTTTGAATTCTTTGTGAAACAGAGAAGACACTTTTTTGTTCTTGGCCTCTATACGGGATTGTTGAAGGACTCACGTGTAAAACTGTTTTGTAATGTATTGATTGCCCTGTGGCTGCTATCAGCTTACTCTGGTTATAATAATACCAGCACTAGTCAGTGTTAAAACTTTTTATATATATGTTTTGTTTTTAATTATATCTACACATGTGTAGGCATGTGCTCCTGAATGCAGGTGCCTGTGGAGGCCAGAATAAGGTACTGGATCCCTTGCAGCTATAGTTACAGGCAATTAATTGTGAGCTGACATGTGGGTGCTGTGAACTGAACTTGGATTTTCTCCAAGAGAAAAGAGTGCTTTTAACCACTGAGACATGTCTCCAGCCCTCTGACTCCTTTAAGAATTTTTTTTTTCATGTGTGATGAACTCTGTAGAATGATCTTTTTCCTTTTTTCTTTAGGCTTTTGTTCCAAAATTTGAGAAGGTTCCTTGGCTTAATGAGGCCAGCCTGCTAAACAAGCCACTGGTACTCAGCATCCCTGGAAGGTAATTTCCCAGCTTCCGAGGACAAAGCATTAGAGAAAGAGCTCAATGACTGGGTTCTGAAAGGTAGAGGTGCATGTGATCTGATGAGAAACAAAGTCAAGTGCACAAAAGTCGGAAATGCCCTGGATTTCTCAGGCAAAGGCCTGACCAGAAGAAATGAGGCCTGCATGACATTCCTTTGTGCACTCTTCAACTGTAGACACTGTAACCCAAAACACTTCCATATCTTATCTCCCCACTTTAATTTCTAGTCCTCAAAAAAAGTCTTAGAGAGTGGCAGCTGCTGTGTTTCACTTGGGGACCCCTCTAGTCTCGTCAGTCCCTCCCCTTCTCACAAAGACAATGGAGAACACAATTCTAATTTTGAAGACTGGGAGTTTGTATGAAGAGGCATTTTAGCTTCCACTTTAAATAATTATGTTCTTCATTCAACCCACACTTAGTAATTAAATTGTTCTGGATGTGGTGATAAGTCTGCTGTGTGGGTGAGAGGTAGGTTGTGAGATGATGGAGGGGAGTAAGGAATGAGGGGATAAGCAAGGAACAGAGCCAGTTTCATCGATTTGTCATAGACTGAAAATGGTTACTAGACAGGGCACGCTCTCTAAGAGGTTTTTTCCCTGTTAATAATTGTCATGAGTTCTTGAGCAAAGGACTACAGTAGGGGCATCCATACTTCAACAACATGCTTGCTTTGTCTGCACTTTAAAACAGTTTTTAAAAACCTGATAGATGGGTTTGTGTATTTTCAAAGTGAACATTTGAGTCCCTGTTGTTCAGTTGTGTGTGTGTGTGTGTGTGTGTGTGTGTGTGTGTGTGTTTATTTGGCATGAGCAATCAGAGGTTCAATAAACTCAAAAGTTTGCTTAGGAAGTAACAAAGTAATATACTCATTAAGAGTTGGTAATACCTCAAGAATCATCGTGAGTAATGAATGGAAGCTTATCATCTTTGTAAATTGAACTTAGGTCATAAACTCAATCTGAGGACAGTCAGGTACATGCCACACTGATAAGGCTGCTGAGATGGAGGTGGCAGTGAATGGGAGAACTGACCAAAGATTCCCTCTGCCTGAGTCAGTGTTGCCTCAGATGTGTGAGTCTAGTGGCCAGATATGCTGGGTTTTCTAATTAGAAATCTGGAGGTTTGCAATGGCTAATGCTTGACATCTAATAAGCTAACCCCCACCATCTCATGGTACTCTGTGCCCATTAGATGTGGCCCTGAACGCAGGGACAAAGCATCCCAGTGAGTGTTCGCCTTTCCTCCAACACCCCCATTCTCTATCTAAGCCTTTGGTGAAAGGTAGGGAGTAGGTACAGGGTTTGAGAGATGCAGGCTTAGCACTCAGCTGACAGTCATGGTACCTGTTCTTTCAGAGTCAAGACTGGGGATGTCAGAGAGACCAGTCTATCTGCAGCATCTGGAAAGAGATGCCATCAACCCCCTCCCCCTACTGGCCAAATTTAGGCTAGTGCTGACAAGTTACATAAGGTAGTAAGTGAAACTCTTCCCAGTCTTATGCTGCTAAGACTGAGGCAGCAATCTCAGCCTCTGCTTACCTCACAAAGCTTCTGAGATGACTAATCAGTACCGGTGAACTGCCCTCAGCTCTCAGAAGACAGGTCAGAAATATGGCATAGTTGATGTGTAGCTGCTTATAAGGACAAAACTCCTTATTTGTCCAGAGTTATAGCTCCCAAATCTCGGTTTAGCAGTAACTTTCCTAAGCCCTTAGGGGTATCAGTGCTCTCAAAATATTACATGCCCTTGGGCAAGCAGATCTAATAAAATGTCTAGAGAAGATAAAGGGATGTTTAGTAGAATATGCCTCAGAATAGCCAAGCTTCAAACAAGCTCTGGGAACAGGGCCATGGGGATGGAGGTGAAAACACACACACACACTCAAGCACGGATACACACTGCCCCAAGAAGTGATGTGGAAGTACCTGGATGAAGCTTCCAGGTGCACTCTCCCAGCTGGCTGGACTGCGCTGAAACCCACTCAGTATCCAAAGCTGCTCAGGACACAGAGGTTCTGTTAAGGAAAGACTATTGTATGCTGAAGCAGGACTAAGCTGACCTTCTCGCCTTTCCTGGTCAGATAATTATTTCGAGGCAGCCCAGTCCCATAACATCGAAGCTTGTGAAGGAATTTACATCAGACCATCTCCCAAGCTTCCTAGGACCCAGGGAAGTAGCAAGAGAAATAGGACAATAAATATTCGAGGAACATCACACTTCTTTCACAGGAACGCTGAACAATGAAATCCTTTCTCACGAAAGAGGAAAGGTGGTCTTGGCCAAAGATCAGCATTCCATGTTTCCATCTCTTGGACAGCAGGGACATTCCCAGTGTCTCACTACCCTACACCAAGGCCTCAGCCCCTGACGCTTTAGCTAGGTGAACTTCAGTGGGAGGGTAGGCAGTCCCGTGGGGACTGCTGGTTGTTGCCGTGTCACATCTGCCTGTCACCCGATAACTGGGAAGAAGATTCCGGTGAAAGATGTTCTGTGGGAGGAAAGAAGCAAGTTGTTTGAGTGTGCAGGGGCACAAAGTCTGGGAAATCCAGCCAGGCATGAAAGAATGGGTTCTCAGTAAGTGTTAAAGTGTCCATGCAGATGCTTTGATGAAGAAACCTCAGGGGCATTTTGTTCTGTACAGTGCTGCTTTCAGGAGCAATCCTTCCCCCTGATTCATTTCTTTCTCATCTAGGACTGTCATTGGTTCATGAGAGAGAGAGAGGGAGGGAGGGAGAGAAAGACGTCAGGCTGAGCTACAGTGCAAGTGCCTCAGGCCTTCTCTCTGGAACAGCTGGGGCCTGAATTTCTAAGCCAAGGACTGTGATTTTAACTTTCTTTTGCTTTGATTACCTAGATATCATTGCTCTGCCACTGATCTGACTTCATACAAGAAGGGTATGAATTTGTCAAATTTGCTTCAAGTTCCAGATGTATTGAAGGTACTCAGAAAGTTTTCATTGAATCCAGCTGTTAATTCTCTTGCCTCAAGAGAGTAGACTGTTTTGTGGACATTGTATCTTTTCCTTTATCTCTGATAAAGAATGAGAGTGTATTTTGTATATCCTTAACATGAGTCTGTGCCTGGCACATCATCAGTGTTCGAGGAATACTTAATTGTTCGAGTAAATGAATTTTTATCACCAGGCTTTTTTTTTTTTTACCCTGACTCAAGTATTTTTAGTGCTCCAGGATATTATAACTAAAAACAAGTGTTAGAAATACCAAAATGGGGAAAACAGAAATTAATTTTGGAAGAGGCTGTTAGAGCCCTTCAAAGACAGCTTCTCAGCTTGTAGCTAGATGGGTCCTAGTTTCCAGAGCCACTAACCCAGCTTCTTCCTCACCCTCGTGAATTACTTACATCTTCTACAACAAATCCCCACACTCCTGGAAAATCCCCACTTTAAAATCCTGCCCTTCCCCTCCAGTTCACAGAAATCTAATACAGCTGGTTGCTGTGGCACAGAGGCATCTATCTAAGCTGAGGTGCTTGAGCTGTCAGCATTTGTGGAGAGAGGGAGAGACGGAAGGACACACCCGGTGATATCAGGAATCCCTTCCCTTGTGAAAGTGCTGACATTCTCAGGGCTGTTGCGGGGCAGCACCTGAAGAGGAATCCCCATAGCATGTGGCCCTCTCCCTACCAGGCAGTGAGCACTCAGTCACTATAAGCAACAATTATTAGGAGCCCAGTCCTCGAGTACCAACCGAGCCCTTTTTATTTATTCTAATATAATACAAGAATGAGTAACCCAATTGCATCCCACACAAATAGAGGAGGGGCAACCTGGATGGGACAAGACGGATGATAGCCACAGAAATACCAGAAACTGGGGCAAAGTTCTTGAGAAGATGGGAGGAAGGTCATTCCGGTGGGGGAGGGCTGAGAAGCAACAGATGAAATGGCACCTGCATGGCTTGAAGGCAACACCTATAATCCAGAACCAGTTTAGAGAAAGAGCAAAAAAGGGAGGACTATCAGTAAAGACATGAAACCTGAGAGTGCAGGAAATGCTTGCAGAACACCCAAGGGTCAGAGCTCATGCGGAAGGGGAGCAAGCACGTGGTCCAAGCTGTGCTAAGAGCCACCACATTAGTCTCTCTCACATCCCGAATAACCAGGTATGTGTTGAGGCTACGATGGCCTTCCCTAGGTGACGGGAGAGGGAAGACTGGCCACAGAGACAAGATGTTTTCAGTCACCGGATATCTAAACTATCTAGACAAGCTCTCTTGCTGCCAAATGTCTGCCCCCCGAGGTGTGCACTGTGACAGCCTAGACAACAAGACACCAGAGCATCCTGCTGGCTGCTGGCAGAGGCTTTCCCAAAGACTATTAGAAGCCTTCCTCCTCATGGCAGCCAGTCCTGGAAATACCTGATAAGTTAGGGTCAGATGGAAGGGGAGGAGGACCTCCTCTAGCAGTGGACTCGGAAAGGGGCAGGGAAGAGATAAGGGAGGGAGGGTGAGATTGGGAGGAAATGAGGGAGGGGGCTACAGCTGGGATACAAAGTAAACAACCTGGGATTAATATAAAAATAAAATAAAAAAAAAAAAAAGAGAAGAAGCCTTCTGCCAGCATTTTGTGACTGCAGTACTGGTGCCTGGCCACTAGATAGCAGTTAGGAGCAACAGCTTCCAGCTGTCTGACCAATAGCAGGTCTGAAAGCCCAGTCTCCGGGCAGACTTAAGAGAAATCCCAATTGCACTGCTCCTAGCAAAAAGGAGAAATCCATGGACTTCACCCTTATTTTTATCTTACTAGGGAGTGTTCCTCCACTGGTGTGTGTGTGTCCGCGTGTCTGTGTGTCTGTATGTGTGCGAATGAATCACCTTTGTAAATTGGAAGGGTCTCTGGGGAAATCTGGAATCTTTGTTCTGTTAGGCACCATGCTGTGCGCCTCAAGTCAGATCCTTAACTGCCACAACAGACCTCCAGAGTATGCTATGACACAGGAATCCTTGCCACATGTATGCTGTGAGGTAAACAGGCTAAGCAGCTGCTCCTTCCAGAAAGAAACTATGTCATGTCATGCCTCAAGGGAGTGGAATGTTTTGTGGATACTCTCTCCCTAAACCAGGGACTGCCAACCATCCTACAGCCAAGCAGAGGCCCTGGACACTGTATAGGTGCACCTGGCTCCCTTATTCTTCACCATCAGCAGACAGAGGGCACAATTTGAACTCTCGCATTCCGCAGTAGCATTCCTCCCTGGCCTGGAGGGCCCATGCAGCAGCTGCAGGGGCCAAGTGTGCCCAGAGCAGATAGAGAGCAAAGAGCAAAGAAAGGTCTGGGAGAGGAAGGCAGATAGCAAAAATAGTATGCATGGAGAGACCAGATCTAAAACAATACCCACAAAATGGTGTGGGGATGGAGGCCCAGAGATAAGGGAAAACTACTGAAGGAAGGCAAGAAATGAAGACTAAACATCCCCTCAAATGTTTACTGGGCAGAGACTTTTCACTAGCCACAATCTCACCTAACATCTCACCTCATAAAGGTTCCAGAAACATTACATATTCCACAGCAAGGAAAAAGATGTGCCTGGGTGACTTGGGAAACTGCCCCTGGAGGCTGTAAACCTCCTTTGCCAACCTGTGGGGCTAGAAACTAGCCAGGACTCGCAGACTCTGCCGTGATTACTGCTCTCTCAGTTTCTGCCCCCACTGGCTCTCCACTCTCTTTGATCTGACTTTGCTTTTCTCATCTAATGAAGTCAAAGTAAACATGACAGCATTATTTATTTTGCTTTTAGCAGTCCTGTGACAAAAAGCTTTGGCTGAAGACGTTCACTAGCAGAGGTTCAGCTTGGAAACGATAAAAATAAAATGAATCCCATGTTCTTACCACTAAGAACTCTTTAGCTAATTATTTCTCGTTGATTCTAAAGTTTGAAAGTCATGACCACCAAGAAAACTACCTCATATGGTCCTAAGTCCTTTTTCTGTTTATATTTATCAAGTACGTACAACTATAAAACAACTTTAAAATAATGAATGATTATTGTAAAATGGTATGTTCACAGAACTTTTAAGTTTAATGAGTCTGGGTGGTAAATGCCCAGTTCTTTTGTGTATGATTAATATTTTTCCTACTGAATAGAAGGGGAACTTTTGAAATATTCACATTTATTCTTTGATGGAAATCATTGATATCTTCAGATACAAGGAGAAAGGCTCTTTTTGTTATTTTATGGTTTTTCTGGAACAGTGAACCACTCTTTCCGTCATAAAGGGTGTAAGGATAATTATGTCCTCAAGGAGATTCTTTAAGGATCCACTTTTTTCCCGGGAGGACTAGGGGGTGGGACTCATCTGTCTTTGACCCTTTTATTAAAACAAAACAAGACAAAAATTTCCATCCCACTGAAACTAAGTGGGTGTGTTACCAGACAAGTCTCTCAGCCTTTCCAGGCCCCTGTCTCTTCAGTAGGCTAACTAAGAAAAGAAACCAGGATGGTCCCTGCAGATAAGTCAAGAGTAGAACAAGAGAAAGGAGTAGACATGATGAAGGAAAGAAAGGACATAGGCAGATTCTCAGTTACATTAAACTCAAGCTTGTGTTGTCTATTTTTAAAATCACCCTCCCAGAATATTATCAGTTTTTGTTATGTAAGCAGGTGTGTGTGTGTGTGTGTGTGTGTGTGTGTGTGTGTGTGTGTGTAAAGATGGAAGAATGAAATAAACTTCAAGTGCTTTATCCAGCATTTAAGAAAGCCAACATCTTTGGCTATGAGCCAGCTCTCTTAGGAACCTCAGAAAATACTGTCCTAAAATAAGATCTTCCTGTTATGGTGAAACACAAAGAGGAGTCTTCAACATCTGGGGACTGTTTGACATCTGGTAGGCTTTCAACAGGTTGCTGTCACCTTCCTGTTACTACTTCTATTTGCTGGTTTTAGAACAGCTGCTTAGGAAATAAGAGACACATTAACGTTTCAGTGTCTCTCGCTGGAGAGATAATATCACCAGGAGACTGGCTGTGAGCCTGGCCAGTTTTCTCTCCATTGCTGCTGCTGCTGCTGTTAGGCTAGCCTTTGGGGAAGACTTACATCAACTTTAGCTTTGCCTGTCGCAGCAGCTTTCTGAAACCCCGAGTCTACTTACCCTCCATAGAAAGAGGAATGGAGCAGTTCTTATGATAAGCTGATTGTGAGTCTGAGCTGGAGCAGAGCCAAGATTAGTTTTTTGCTCACTGGGAGATCAGCCTTTGCCCACTGTATTGGGATGGGAAGTCTGCCAATGGTGGATGGCACTATTCCATGGGGAGAGGATCCTGAACTGAGCACTAGCGTGCAAGTAGTCACTGAACTGCTTCTTGACTCTAGTACCAGGCAACCAACTGCCTCGTTCCCTGCCATCTTGACTTCCCCACCACAACTGACTACCTTGGAACTGTGAGCCAGACAAAACCCTTCAGTTGCTTTGGTCGGTGTATTTTATCACAGCAACCAGGAAAGAAGAGCTGTTGTCTTAAAAGATAATGAGTTAACATGGTTAGAATATTTTTATTCTCTTGATGCCAAAGGACGTTAGCCCTCATTGCAATTGTACTATATAACCATTGCCAGAGTTGTTAGTTTGTGTGCCTTGGGGATTTCACTAATATATGTGCCCCCGGGCTTCTGATAAACTCTGATTCCAATCTGTGTGGGTTCTAGTAGTATTCTATAAGGAACCCTGACGTCCTTAAGTGTGGAAGAAACTGATTACAGAGAAGATAATCTATCTATGCCTCCATTACGAATGAGCCTGCCCAAGGGTTTTCTCACTGTTACTGTCCACCCAAATCCTCTTACCCTTTCAAACCAATGATCAGTGCCTCTCCTAGGAACACGTTCTTTATTTCTACACTGAGAAGAGCACTGCCCACCCCCATAGGCATACTTTTTTGGGTACTTTATTTTGGGTACCTATATCTAACCACTGTTCTTGACTCCGATCCCTTCCAACACCCCCAACACCAGGTAGGTGAGAAAGGTTAAAGGAGAAATGGGGTTTAGACCTCTTCAGACTATTTCCTGCTGATCAGGGGCATCAGATTCTTAGGGGCAAGTCCAGTCTTCTTCTTCAGAATATCCAGCAAGCCAGCAGGCCAGCAAACTAGCAATCCAGCAAGTCAGAAATGCAGCAACAGCATACACTGTAGGGACCAGCAGCAGCGGGGACCAGCAGGAGCAGAGGCAGCAGCAACTCCACAGGCCCTATCCTCTCGGGACGCTCCCATTTATATCCTCTCCAGAGTCCCTAGAATTAAACTATCTGCAGCTAGCAAAAATCATGCCCCTCCTAGAGCAGGAGACATTGTAGTTAGCTTCTGTGGACAAACTGAAACAGCCTCATACTCCACACCTGAGATTAAAACAAAAACACATAACATAACTGGGTTTTAAAGAAACCAAAATTCTTACTACACATTCCCCTGAGCTCCCTCCCCCTATTTCTAAGGTCCCAGAGGTATTATTGATGCTGTGAGTGGTGGGTTGTTTGTTTGTTTGTCTGTTTTTTCGATGTCTCAAGATCTCTGAGTTTAAGACCTCAACATATGGGAAATGGATGGAGGAGCCTGAGCTGCAGGGTAGCCTACCCCAGAGCTCCTGGAAAGACTTGGCAGAGAGAGGGTTGGTTCAGCTCAAAGCCAAGGAGCATGCTGGGAGCTTAATCTCCAGTCCTTCTTACCCAAGCCTTCCTCCAACCAGACAAGCTGGATATTCTGACCACAAGAGGATGACTTGCTTGCTTATTCTCCCAAGTTACTGCCTATTGTATTCTAGGCCTGGAATGCCCTCTCCCCTCATCCTGTTCACACACACACACACACACACACACACACACACACACACACACACACTATTTCTGCATCTCTTGACATGTTGCCCTTCCCAGACCTTTTCTTCTGTTCATTACTCCCAGTGAACCCAGCAATTCCCGTCAGCTTCACCGGGGCCCCCAGCACTTGTTTCTGCCCTGGCACCTTCCAAGCTGTTAGAGTCTGAGTCTGAAGTGACCCCCCAGGAGTCTGTTTTGAGCATGTCATCTACAGCCTAAGCACTATATGGAAGGCCGTGGAGCCTTTAGGAGGTTGGGCCCAGCTAAGATAAGAGCACTTGGGACCAGACCTTGAGAGTTATACCTACGGCTGGTTCTGCGTGTGCGCTCTACCTCCTGGTTCACTGTCCTGTGAACACACCGCTGCCATCAGGTCTTGCTGCCATGGACCAAATGACTCTGCTCTGCCTCCACCAGCATGATGGACTGATACTGTAAACCAGCATAAACATTTCCTTTCTCATTTCTGTCTGGTATTTTGTCACAGTATAGAGAAGGGAACTAACACAAACAGAGTCATGCTCTCGAGATTCAGATTGCTGGATGGTGAGCATCTTGAGACGAGAGGTTGTGGCTTATATACCTTGGTGTACCTAACGAATGAGTCAGGGCATACCTAGAAGGAGAGAGCTAAACTGATAATCATTGTCTGTTTCTCACTGTGATGCACTTCCTGCCTGCGCTGTACACTTTCTGTGGGTATATCAGATTAGTCTGATGTCAGAGTCTGATGTCAGAGTTCATGAAAAGGTGTTAGGTAGACTCTTCAAATGTAATTTTAGATTCATGTTCTCATGTGACTTATAAGGAAGCCTCTGCCAGAGATGTATGTTAGAGCCTCCTGTTCCAGGTATAAATGCTCCAAGTCTCCCACTTTGCAGAGATGAAGTCAGAAAGAAAGCAGTCCTTTTGGTAAACAGAAGGGTGCCCCCTCCTCCTTCCTCGAGCTGTTACTTTGCTCTGGTTGGCACAACTCTTCTTCCCCAAAGCAGGGCCTCAGAGCACACATAGCAGCTCTAGTTCAGCTGTGGCTTAGTGCACAGTGTACAGAAGGGCCAGGGACTGAGGAGCCACGGCTGCTAGGGGGCTAATGTTGAGCAAGGCTAAGTAATTGATAGAAAGGATGCTACCTAGAAGGGCCATTGAGTCGAAGGCTCTCAGGCCATCTGGTGGAACTTGTTTGAAAAATGAGAGGAATGTGACTGTCACCTATAGGAAAATACAGCTCCTCTGCATCCTGCTGGATTTAGTCCTTAGTCCCCATGTGCTAGCTATGCTTATAATTCTATCACTGTATACAGTAGCCCAGAGGCCACCATCTTATCCGTGGTCACTCCCTCCTGCTTAAGCCCTTTCAGAACCTACAAACTGCAGCAAATGCCAGTCTGGAGAGCTAAAATCAGATTATCTATTTTGTTTTTTAGGGAAGGGAAAATTTCCCTCTCTTGCCTGTTTTTAACCTCTTCCATACCCTGAGTATGTTACCCTCTCCTCACCCATCTCTGCCCCCCTTTCTCATAGGCCAGAAAGAACACGCTTAAAAACCTGCCACCCAGAAACAAGCACCTATGCTCCACATGTCGAGACTACCAGTCAGTGAACATGAAAACGGTAGGCAAAGGGTCCACGGGCAAGGGTATGTGCGTTCCCAGGCACAGAGCTCCTCTCCCTCTCCTGGAGCTCTGTGCACAGAAATAGTGGTGGGGCTGTCTACAGGAAGGGCTCCACCACAGCCTCCAGGTGAGGCTGTGACTTCTGAGAGAAGCATCCGCTCATACAGAGTAATCCACTTCCGTCTTCTCAGGGAGTCAAGAGTGAACCAGGGTAGGTGGATCAGAGGTGACAAGATGAGATGAGCCACTCTGGAGATTTGTTAGCTACCCTTATAGAGAGTCCAGGAGCTGTGGAGCCTCTTCTCTCACCACACACACACACACACACACACACACACACACACACACATCTTCTTCACTGTTACAATTATGAAACAAGTTACTTATTTTGGAGTTTGCTGTTAGTTCAGTCTGAACCTGGGAAGAAAGCTACGGAGAGGTTCTATAGTAGTTTCAGCAAGCCGGGTGTCCCTTGGCCTGGATAACTATAATTTATAATGGAAAATATTAGTAAGGAGGGATGTGATGGGAAAAGAAAACCCTCGGGAGATCTGGAAGGGAAAAGGACACAGTGCTGCCACATGTCAGAGTCACTACAGAAAAGAGGCCTGTTTGAGGGGAGATCCCAGGTCAGAACTAGGACGTGGGTTAATTTAAGGATTAGGATTAGGGTAGCATGGCTGTTAGTGTTAGAGTAAGGGTGGGGCTTGGCTTAAGAGTGATTTAGCTGTTAAATGAAGGGGATGAGAGACCACTGTAAGTCTGATATGCACTGGTTCTCCTTTGACTTGAGAAAGGCAGGATTGCCATTATAAGGTGAAGCACTAAAGGATGAGGAGGCACAGGGACCAATGGTAAAGCAGAAGGCTGAGCTGAGTGATAAGTGAAGGTAAACTGCATGCATGTAAGTGTGGCTGAAGCTTCTGGCAAATGTTGCCTTAGGTGTTGCCATTTGCTGGTTTTCCACAAACCGGGGACCATGGTGTTCAGTGTGAGCACTGACTGTGGTTTCGGCTGGGATTGCTCCTGGGGTTCCATCTCTGGAATCACATGTAGAATGCCCTGAACTCGGGTGTAAGCTGGCCACAGCCAACTGGCACACTTGGGACTTCCTCAGGACCTCTTCCTTGACCCCTGGTTTCAGGCTTGGCAGGAGTAGACCCATAGGCTGTGGCTTTATTGTTGGCTACAGCTGCTACAGTGACAGTCTTCCACCACGATAGTGCCTGAAACCTCCTTCCTACTGCTGCCAGAGCTGGCTGGGAAACTACAGAAAGACTGAAAACGAGCCTGAAGTGCTAGCCTCATACTACATAGTATCCTTCAAGAAGGGACCGGTGAGCTGCTGCAGTTTCTGTGACACCCTTCCTTCCTTGACAGCTTATTCAGTGATGGTGGAAGAGGATGTGGGAGTGGAAGAGAACCATATCAGCTTAATAAAAGCTTAACAAAACCTACAGCTAACAAAAACTAGATAATTTCCCTAAGATCAGTCATGACAGGATGTCTACACATGCCCTTTCTAGTCAAGACTGTGCTGTACATTCTAGTGGAGGCAACAAGAAAAGCTGCTGTGACCGGTCACCATCGCTAAGTAAGAGCCACATATTAGAAAAGAAAGAGCAAAACTATCTATTTGTAGATGATGTGATTTTATAGAGAGAACACCCTAACATATACACATGTACACGCACACACGAGAGCTAATAAATGTTAAATGTTACATATAGTTTAATAGGCTTTCCAAACACAAAATCTATATGCAAATATTATTCAATATCCTAATAACAATTCCAAAATAAAGAAAAATCTCATTTACATTAGTATGAACATGAGAGTAAAATGTACTAAAGAAATAAGGCTGAGACCAGCATATTAATTTTTTTTAATCTTGGAAAGTAATTAAGGAAGACCTAACTAAATGGAAAGAAGCCCATGTCCATGGATGGAACACTTACTATTATAAAGATGGTGATTATCCTCGAATTTATCTATAGATGTGGCACATTGCCTCTCAAAACCCTCTTTGTAGGAACTGGCAAGCAGATATCAAATTTTATGTGAAAATAAGAGATTCAGAATAGCTAAAACAGCTTTGAAATAGGAGAACAATGTTTGTGCACTCACACAGCCTAATTTTACAACTCAGAGCATTTGAGATAAAAGCCTTTAGACCAGTGGTTCTCAACCTTCCTAATGTTGTGACCCTTTAACAAAGTTCCCCCGTGTTGTAGTGACCCCCAACCATAAAATTATTTTCACCTCTACTGCATAATTGTAATTTTACTAATGCTATGACTTCTAATGTAAATATCTTATATGCACGGTCTTAAGTTAAGGGGTTGTGTGAACCCCGCCCCCACCCACACAAAGGGATCACAACCCAAAGGGTGAGAATGGCTGTTTGAGAAGAGGCCCCTTAGTATGAAAGTTGCCATGTAAAAGTAGCAGAGATAACTGAATCACTAGATATTCAAATTTTAACGTAGTATCACAATTAATATTAATAAAACAAAATAAGTGGATGCTTCCAGAAGAGTGCAGTAGTACTCTAGCAACAGATAAAGAACTGGGCTTATAAAATTACTGCTGAAGAAGATTTAAAAAGTGCCTATAAAAAAGCTCAGTGATATCAAGAGGATACAAGAGAGTTGAAGGAAATTAGGAAAAAAAAAAAAAAGAATGATGTGAACAATAGTTAGCAGAGATGTTTTTTTAAAAAAGTAATGGGATCTGTGGGGAAAAGAGCTCAATGAGATACATTTTGAAAATGGTCAAAACCTTAACACTGGACTAAATCAAGTAAAATAATTGCTAAACTTAAAAATGGATCTTTATAAATATCCCAGCCATGGAGAGATGGCTCAGAGGCTAAGAGCACTGGATGCTCTTGCAGAGGACCTGGGTTCAATTCCCAACATTTACATGGCAGCTTATTAAGTGTCTATAACTCCAGTCTTAGGAGATATGATACCCTCTTCTTGTCTACTCATGCTCAAATATGCATGCAGGACACAGACATACATGAAATCAAAATACACATACACATAAAATGAATTATTTTAATAACATAAAATATTTCAGCCAATAAAGACACAAAAAGAGGAGGAGGAAGAGGAGAAGGAGTAGAAGGAAATAAAGCATAAAAAGAGAAGGAAGAAGTAAGAACAGCAAGGTGTTGGCATAAAAGCAAATGCATAGACTAGTAAAACAGCACAGAGAACCCCACAGTTTTACAGCCAATGGACTCTCAACAAAGAAGCCAAAACTATGCACTGGGAGGAAGAGACAGCCCTTTTATTGGTAGTGCTCAGGAAACCAGGTACTCATGGGGAAAAGAGTAAAACTTGTCTCCTCTTATCTTACAAAAAGAAAACAAAATAGATTGAAGACCTTATAGAAGGAATCAGGAAAAATATGTAAGATATCAATATAGTGATTTGAAGTAGGGGTAAGACACCCAAAGAACAGAAAACAAAAACAAACATAAATTCATGAGATTCTATAACAAGCTAAAAATCTGAACAATAAATGAAATAGAGTGAAAAGACACCTATAGGATGGGTGGGATGCAAACTATTCTTTTACAAAGGGCTAATGTCTCAAATATGTAAGGAACTTAAAATTTCAATAATAAAAAATTCAATATAAAATGAGCAAAAGGATATGAGCAGTCACTTCTTAGAGGGAGAAATTCAAATGATGAACAAATTCATGGGGGAATCTCTATGCTCCACTGAGGAGTCAAAAGCATGATCTTGTTCTGATCAGAGTAGCTATTGCCAAAACATCCATAGATGACAAATAAAAACATGGCAAACATGTGAAGTAAGGGGATGTTTGTATGTTGGTAGGAATGGGAATTAGTCATTGTGAAGAACAACATGGCAAGGTGATTCCTCAACAAAACTAAAATCGTACTACCATGTGGTCTATCCACCCCTCTTAGAGTATATAGCCAGAGGAAACAATGTCAGCCTACCAAGAATGGCATTTGAGCACACGTGCAGATTGCTGTATTAGTCACAGTAGTTAGGATATGTATCCAACCTTGAGGCCTTGAGGTGATGAAAGGCCAGGGAATGGATGAAAATGCACACTGGAGTATTGTTCGGCAACACAAAGAATAGTTTCTTTTCATCTGCAAGGAAAACCTTACCCGGCCTCACTTCGCTCAGGTAAAACAAGTCAGGTGCAGAAACCTGAATGCAGCCCGTTTTCTCCTAGGAGATTTTGAAAAAGCTGATCAGGACACATAATGGAGATCATTGAAGACTGCAGAGGGTGGGGGAGGATAAAGTAAGGTCGAATAATGGGTACCAAATCATAGATGGAAGCAAAAGACCTCCTAGTGTAAGCCTTTAGCACCGTGGGATGACTGCAGTTGATGATAACCTATCATTTGATGTGTCAGCAGAAGCAGGGAACTGGTGAACTCCAAATACAGACTTACAATTAGGAGAGTAGAGTGTTAAGTGTTAAAATTATACTGTGCTAAATAAACTAGTACAGATATGTGTTTGTCACATTTTAAGAACTTGTTTAAGAACAGAGAAATATTTAACTATCCTGGTTTGATCATTACACTATAGGCACCTATCAAATTAGGACCATAACTCTGTCCGCGTAAAGTTTAAGACAATCAAGAAAGGTGGGAAAAGAAGGTCTAGGTTCACCCTGATGCAGTTTGTCTCAGAAACAAAAATGCCATTGTTGGCAGCTTTGTTCTGTGTATCTGCTAGACCCCACCTTACGCATAAAATACTCCCAGCGTGAGTGAGGGGGTTTAGGGCTACTCTGCAGGAGGTAGATAGCCCCCTTTGGAGCATGGCCAAATGCAGATGAAATTTTGGGAAAAGTCAAGGTATTTTTCTGGCATATTGTCTCTACTTTCATGTATCTAGAAATCTCCCCCTAGGTCCTCACAGAAGCTTTGCTGCCCCCCCAGTGTCCCCAGACACTTCTGGTTTCCTGGTCACTTTCTTCCTTTTCCTCCCTCATGTTCCCACAGGCAATGATTCAGAAGAGCAAGCCGAATAAAAATGGTGGGGCATTTACGTAGAGCTGGCATTGACTTTTTCAGTCTTCATGCATCTCTAGACACAGACATATAACAATTTGAAATTCCATTGAGTCATAAGTTTAAATTCCAGGTCAGTGAGTAGGCCAAGTGAACACGTGCACCCATGTTTCTGGGGTTGTCATGTCATTGTCCTAGGTATAAGCACCTTCAGTGGGTGGGTGCTGAGCGACAGTGCACGTTCCTGAAGGAAGCCAGCATGGAGTGCTGGGATCAAGTCCAAAGAGGCTCCTGAGAATGGTATTTCCTAACTAGAGATGCCATGACTCTATGCCGATTCTAGCCTGGGTGAAAGGCACCTTTTCAAATGTGCTTCAGATTGGCATCATTTGCTCACCAATTTGATTTTGAAAATGTCTTAAAAGGGCAATTTAGGAGCCAGAAATTACAAACATAGTAGTATAGAGGTGTAGTCCATCTCTTCATGAAGATGAAAGTTTATCAGGAAGGCCAGACATCATTAAGCAAGGAAGTGCAGCAAAGTTTTATGAGTGGTCTTGGAGTAGGCCTTAGATTGTGAGGCAGAGAAGCACCAGGAGCCAGGAGTGTGTGGAAGGCAGTGATGGCTGCCCTGAGAGTGGGAGCAAGGAGACACAAAAGCATGTGTGAACAGTATCAGACATAGCTCGGGTGTGTGAAGGTACATTATTTAGAGCAGAATGTCAGTGCAGCCAACATACTGAATGCGGCCTTCTTTTTCAGGTACAGCCAAGAAATTTCACAAACCTAGACCATCAGAAACCATCTTCCAAGAATTCTGTGACTGACAGGTAAGCCAAAGATGTAAACTGTGTCATGACTTAAGTTCTGGTTCTATCTGTTTGGGACACAGTATTGGGGCCAAAAGGACAGTCAACAGAACACCCTAAGGATGAACTTCAGAGTGGTTTTATCTTCTGTTGAAGCCAAGGAATCAGACTAAGTTGAATGATTTCACTTCTTTTTTTTTTTTATAAAGTTTATTTATTATTTTATTATGTATACAATGTTTTGTCTGCATGTACACCTGAACGCCAGAAGAGGGCGCCAGATCTCATTGTAGATGGTTGTGAGCCACCATGTGGTTGCTGGGAATTGAACTCAGGACCTCTGAAAGAACAAGCAGTACTCTTAACCTCTGAGTCATTTCTCCAGCCCCATGATTTCACTTCTTTACATGAATGACTATTTAAGCACAACCTTCCTTTCCACAAATGTAACAACACTACAAGGAGTAAGATGGGCCCTCTGGCAGATAACAATTCTTGTGTTAATGATATATCTCTAATTCACAAAATGTGAGCGATGACACATGATTTGTCCCAAATTCCAGGCATCCTCTGTCACCTTCCATCAGTTTAAATTCTACTTATCCAGTTGACTGTTGTTTGCTGTATTAAAGAAATACAGCAGAATGCAACAAAAATAAAATCCACTCAAATTCTGATTATGAGGCTTTTAAAACTTTTTTCCTGTGTTTGACTATCAATAGTAAAGAATTTCTTTCTTTTTTTTTTTTTTTAAACTCCAGAAAGCACATGGGAGTGTGTGTGCAAACATAATGTTCTCATTATGAAAACCTTGATTTAAAAAAAAACAAAAACCTCCAGGACCAAATATGATACTACGTATATATAAAACATCACAATGAAAATCATTGTTTTGTCAGTAATCAATTGGTTTCCCATAGTAAGGGGAACAAGGACTATTACTAACGGGAACTCAATGACTGGCTCTTTGACCTCCTCACCTCCCAAGGGAGGAGCAGTACTGTTAGGCCACAGAGGAGGACTTTGCAGCCAGTCCTGAAGATACCTGACAAAACGGAGTCATATGAAAGGGGAGGAGGTCCTCCCCTACTAGTGGACTTGGAAAGGGGCAGGGAGGAGATGAGGGAGGGAGGGTGGGATTGGGGAGGGAAAGAGGGATATAGCTGGGATACAGAATTAACAAAATGTAACTAATGAGAAAAATAAAATTATGGAAAAGAAAAAAAAATCATTGTTTTGTACATGGCTGAAACAACAACAAACATGGACTCACTCTGGCCAAAGTGTCAATGTTCTGAATGCCTTGTGATAGACAGTGAGCACAGAGTCACCTTCACAAATAGTTATATAGGATACTAAGGCAACATTTAATCCTCTCCCTTATATAAAGAGAAACTAACAGGTCTTTCTATAGTCTTATGTGGCCCAGGGTCAAATGTTCTGATTGCTTTTATGACATTGCAGCCTTCTGTTCCAGACTGCAACACAAGTCACGTGCACTGAAACCATGTACCAGTGCTGGCTCTGGTACAGTACACAAGGTCACGGAGAAAACATGCATCTGGCAGTCCAGGTTCCAACACTAATAACATTGACTCATACTTCTTTATCATGATAAAAGTAACTAATAAATACTCTTTGCAAACTTTAAATAAGAAACTTTTGAATCAAGGTTTTCTGAGCAAAAGTGAATTCTTCAGTGAAAAGAGACTTTGAAACCTATTGCCCTGATTTATTTAGAATGTTTTGTACTTTGAGTAAAGCACATAATCCCAAAATTATTAATTGGTTTTATTTTAAGCAAATAATTCTTATTTCTTTAAACTGTGGCCAAGAATTGAATGATCTCAAAATACTTTGTTTTTTGGCTTCATTTTCAACATAATAAAAGAAAGCCTACCACTTCTATTTGCTCCTTACTTAGAGTGACTGTAAAATATAGACTTGTCTCTGTTTGTTGCATATAAAATCTTCTCCACACATTTTAATTCTCACCACACACGTGGCCAATGACATTGTCCCCACCAAAAAATTTCCCTTTTTCCTTTAAAAATCTATTTTATCTTCATTTTTGTGTATATGTGCATGTCATGGGATTTGGGGGAGGAGTACACCCACAGAAGCCAGAAAACGTCAGATGCCCTGAATCTGAACTTACAGGCAGTTTTGTATTGCTTGACATAAACAGGGAACGAAGCTCAGGTCCTCTGGAAGAGCCAAGACTTCGTAACCACCAAGCCTTCTCTGCAGACCTCCCTCTTCTAAATGATTTCAATTGTAGCCCCCACAAGAGCTAATGGCTTATGAATGTAAGAAATGAAGGAGAGAAGAAAAGAGAAAGGATGAAGGCACACATATTTATTTTTTGACTTGTAGAACAGACAGATCTTAAACTATTCATTCCTGAAAAATACCACCTTTGGTTTACACAGCAAGGACAATAGATTTTATTTCCTCTTTTCTCCATCTCAATGAGACCTCCAGTAACAAGTGAATTAAACTTACCTAGACCAGCCATATGTTTTGGTAACAAAGCAACCTCAGATCTTTGTGAAGTGGATACATTAAAATGTGTAGATAGTAGTTTTCAACCTTCCTAATGCTGCAACACTAATACAGTTCCTCATGTTGTCAAAACCCCAACCATGAAATTATTTTATTGCTACTTCATAACTGTAATTTTACAACTGTTAGTAATCATAATGAAAATATCTAATATGCAGGATATGCCAACTCCAAAGGGTTCATAACCCATAGGTTAAGAAACACTGTTAGCTACTCCATCAAATGTTACTAATTTGTAAATCTTAAGGAATTACCCAGTTTAGATGATGTAAAACTGTTTTGGGATTGAACATAATTGGAATGAGGGTCACCTGCTCAGCCTTGGCCACCAGGAGAAATGCAGAAGTCGTGAGGTGGCTAACCAAAACATGTTTTCGCTTTTGCTCTTCAAGGGCAAATGGCTGATTTGAAAGTTTTATGAAAGTTTAAGAAAGTTTTTAATGGAGATTAAAGAAATATTTTCTTAATCCTTACTAGTTTTAGACTCAACATGTTCTTATGGTAGAATAAAATATATTTTTTCAAATAAATTCTTATTTTATTTTTTGAGATTATAAAACAATTACATAATTCTCCCCCTTTCCTCTCCTCCCTCCGAATACTCCCATGTAACCTTGCTTTTTCTATTTCAAATTTATAGCTTCTTTTTTCTTTTTTAAAATGTAAAAAAATAAAAATAAAAATTTAATTTAAGAAAAGAAAAATAATGAGATCGAAAATTCTTGAAGAAAATGATAGATACTGATATGTGAACTCCCCACATATGCACACACCCCATGCCAAGGTTCACCCACAAACATAAAGTTCCGTGCTATTTCATAAGTTTGTATAATTATTATGTATCAGGTAAAACAAAATTTATAATAAAACTTATTATCTTCAGTGACATTTACGTGAATGACATTTTAATAAAAAGAAGCATTTACAAAGTAAAAAAAAAATTTAAATAAAGGTTTTATCAAAACCCATGAAGATAGCACTAAATTTTAAGCACTGAAAATTAATAGTATTTGGACCGTTAATTTTCTCACCCTGCTGCAGAGGGGCCCAAGGGCAGGTAAGCAAATGCCCTGCTCTGAATAAACGCACACTGCTCTTCCCTATGCTCTAGCCAACTGACTCCTGCGTTTTCTTGATTCTTCTATCAGAGAGATGAACCGTCAGCATCCAGATGCCCAGTTGAAACATGCCAGCAAACACATTTCAACAGGTTGGTTGTCTTTTAGAGTAAGTACTTTCAGTGTGATACACACTCTCATTGGGGCCAAAGAATGAAAAACTTAGAGCAAATTTTAGTCCCTGTCCCTTTTTTCTATTTTTGCTATTTTTTCTTTTAAATTTTATTTATATATTCATTTATTACAATTTATTCACTTTGTATCCCCACTGCAGCCCCCTCCCTCATCTCTTCCCAATCCCACCCACCCTCCTTCTTCTTTCCCTATGCCCTTTCCCTAGTCTTCTGATAGGGAGGACCTCCTCCCCTTCTATCTGACCCTAGCTTATCAGATATCATCAAGGCTGGCTGCATCATCATCTTCTGTGGTCTGACAAGGCTGCACCCCCAAGAAAGGGGTGATCAGAGAGCCTGCCTCTGAGATCATGTTAGAGACAGCTCCTTTTCCCCTTACTAGGGAACCCACTTGGAAACTGAGCAGCCAATGGTTTCCTTTGAACAAGGGGTCTATGTCTTCTCCATGCATGATCTTTGTTTGGAGTATTGGTCTCTGCAGGCTACCCTGGACCCAGGTATTTTGGCTTTGTTGTTCTCCTTGTGGAGTTCCTGTGCCCTCGAGGTCTTTCCATCTCCCTCTTCTTCCATAGGATTCTGGCACTCTGCCCAAACTTTGGCTATTATTCTCAGTGTCTCCTTTGATACACTGCTGGGTAGAGTCTGTCAGCTTCCCTCTGTGGAAGGCTCTTGTCCTCTTCCTTGTCTTCTGCTTCTGATGTCTATCCTGTTTACTGTTCTGAATGAGGATTAAGCATCTTCCCTAGGGTCCTCCTTGTTGTTTAGCTTTGTTAGGGCTATAGATTTTTTGTATGTTTGCCCTATATTATATGGCTAATATCCACTTATAAGTGAGTATATATCATTAGTGTCTTGCTTGCTTCTGGATTACCCCACTCAGGATGGTCTTTTCTAGTTCCCACCATTTGCCTGCAAATTTCATGATTTCCTTATTTTTAATTGCTGAGTAGTATTCCATTGTGTAAATGTACCACACTTTCTCTAGCCATTCCTCCATTGAGGGACATCTAGGTATTTCTAGATTCTGCCTATTATGAATAGAGCTATTATGAACACCGTTGAGCAAATGTCCTTATGGAATGGTGGGGCATCTTTTGGATATATGCCTAGGAGTGGTATAGCTGGATCTTGAGGTAGCACTATTCCTAATTTTCTGAGGAAGTGCCAGATTTATTTCCAGAGTGGTTGTATAAGTTTACATTCCCATCAGCAATGGAGGGGGATTTCCCTTTCTCCACACCCTCTCCAGCATGTGACATCCCTTGAATTTTTTATTTTAGCCATTCTGATGGGTGTGAGGTAAAATCTCAGAATCGTTTTGATTTGCATTTCCCTGATAACTAAGGACATTGAGCATTTCTTTAAGTGTTTCTCTGACAGTCGATATTTCTCTGTTGAAAATTCTGATTAGCTCTGTATCCCATTTTTTAATTGGATTACTTGATTTGTTGGTGTTTAACTTCTTCAGTTCTTTATATATTCTAGATATTAGTCCTCTGTCAGATATAGAGTTGGTGAAGATCTTTTCTCAGTACTGTAGGCTGTCGTTTGGTTCTGACAACAGTGTCCTTTGCTTTACAGAAGTTTTTCAGTTTCATGAGGTCCCATTTATTAATTGTTGATCTTAGATCCTGTGCTATTGGTGTTCTGTTCAGGAAATTGTCTCCAATGAAGCCAAGGAGCCCAAGGCTCTTCCCCACTCTTACTTCTAACAGGTTTAGTGTGTCTGGTTTTATGTTGAGGTCTTTGATCCACTTGGACTTTAGTTTTATGCAGGGTGATAAATATGGTGATAAATATTTTCATTTTTCTACATGTAGACATCCAGTTAGACCAGCACCATTTGTTGAAGATGCTGTCTTTTTTCCTTGTATGGGTTTGGCTTCTTTGTCAAAAATTAAGTTTCCATAAGTGTGTGAGTTTATTTCTGGGTCTTTGATTCGATTCCATTGGTCCACCAATCTGTGCCATGCCATTTTTATTACTGTTGCTGTATAGTACAACTTGAGATCTGGGATGGAGATACCTCTAGAAAATCTTTTATTGTATAGGATTGTTTTAGCAAGTCTGGGTTTTTTGTTTTTCTATATGAAATTGAGAATTGTTCTTTCAATGTCTGTAAAAAAAAAGTGTTATTATTTTGATGGGAATTGCATTGAATCTATAGATTGCTTTTGGCAGGATGGCCATTTTCACAGTGTTAATCCTACCAATACATGAGCATGGGAGATCTTTCCATCTTCTGATATCCTCTTTAATTTCTTTCTTCAGAGGCTTGAAGTTTTTTTCTCATATAGGCCTTTTACTTGCTCTTTTAGAGTCACCCCAGGTACTTTATGTCCCTTTTCTCTCTTGTTCATTGTCTTGGGCTGTGTTGTTCCCCTCTCTCCTCCCTCTGCTCTCTCTCATCCCTCCTATTCCTCCTCCTCCTTCTTTTAACTGAAGCTCACTCTGTCTCCTCCAAGGGTCTCATGTGTTTTCATGTCATGTTTTCTCCCAGGCCCCGTTAGGTCACAGACTTCTGACCAATTACCCACCTGCTAAAGAACTTTCCATAGAAATGGGACACAAACTAGGTAAAAGTTTTTCCTCAGGAGTCCCAGTGACGCAAACCAAAGTGGAAGGACACATGCATCATAATGCTCCTGAAATGAGAGCTGAAAATCCTTTTATCCACAGGGTTCCTGGAATATCTACTTCCTCTGGAGGCTGCCCAAGGCTATTCTAAGTTGATTTACCACTTATTATAAAAAAAAAAAAGACAGTAGTATACCTCAGGCTGCAGCATTAATTCAGGTCTCACCCTTTAGAGATGGGTGGCAATGGGCTGGCGAATACACAGCTGGGCCATACCTTGGGGAGACATAATTCACAGGTTTAGGGCAGCACAAGTTATCACTTTAGTGACTTTCTTTCTATCAAATGGATCTCAAAGTAGCTGAAACCACTCACAGCTTTTGTTTTATTAGATTTGTACAGTAAAAGAAACTGTTTATAGAAATCAGAAGTTGATATTCTACCCTAGGGAGTTTCAAAGGTTCATATCTGGAACTGAATTGAAAAAACACCTATAAAGAAAAGTAAAGCAGAGAAGGGATGTCTTGGCAGGATGTCAAGGGAAGGAACAGAGACATAAAAACAATGGAAGGTTTGGGAGTCCAACTCTGTTGCAGTGAAAGTGGGAGGGCTGCCCAGTTCTTACTAATTTCTTTTCACATATACAAAACTATTGACCTAATTTATGATTTCATTTAGGCAAAGGGGAGCAATGGAGATTTAAGGTCATGAGCATCCACTCAACAAAAGTTACACGACCAAATCATTCTCCCAAAACTGAGAGAATACTGGGAGATAAGCATACACAATCAGTCCTAGAGGAATCTGTGCTGATAACATACTTACTTTGAGCTTCTCTCAGACCTGGCTTTTTTTATTTTGTTTTTGTTTTTCAAATCTGTCTTACAAAAAAAAAATGAATCTAATACACATCTCATTTCCTCAGCAAGATTATTTTACAACAGTGATTTGTAAACCCTGGGTATGCTTCAATTACTAACATAAAAGTTAGCTTAGGGTGCATGGGGATCCATATCATATTTTCTTGAAGACTTAGTTTTTGCCCGTAGAATCTAATCTAAGACAACTATCTTGAACATGGAGCTGTAAGGAAAGTGAGTACAAAACTTGTTAGGGGCTGAAGGATGTTAGACCTACGTGAGATACTAGCTTGGCCTCCCTGAGCTAGGCTTTGTTGCTGTGTGTGTCCTCCAAAGGCATGGAAAAAGCAAGGGCCAATGATGCCTGTGCCCAGATTCTGTCTTTCTGGGTTTGATGTTTGTGTTCCCACTTTAAAAGTTGTGGCAGCATTTTGTTTCCCACAATATAAGCAACCATTATTCTTGACTAAGCCACAACTGCTGGCCTCCCATCCTGATGGTTTATATAACTTAGACATATCAGTACTTTGGTATTTGCCACATACTTTGATATGTGCCTAGGCTGCTACCCACATGCAAACACGCTATGAATACAGAATTCTAGAGAAGAATGCTACCCATGGTTTCCAAGTCATTTTGCAGATCTAAACAATGGATTCTAACATTTTCCTGAATTCAGCCAAACCTTATTATTAGGGATTCAAAATGGTAACCAGACGTTGTCTTGGCTTGATTCCATGACATCTGTTGGCTTTTGTTCTTGGGGAACCCGGGTGTTCTGTTAGTGGATAACATGTTTAGCACCTGGTAGATGAGTGTGAAATGGTACAAAGCTCACTAAGCTGGGACTAAGGAGTGCTAGATTCTGGTCCTCAGCCTGTTTGTATCTGTCAACCCCAAATGTTGTTGTCTCTTAATTGCAATGATAAGGCTGCACTGCAGTCTAGACTTTCAAGCCTGTACTTTATCTAGCTTGCATTTGGTCTGACCAAGTAACCTTGCTCCAAAAAATTCAGGGCTTCAGCTCCCTTAGTCATTCAATTATTTTTAATGGGAAGGTTCTGTTGCATGCATGATTTATCTCCTGTAAGCAATATGTATTCTGGAAAAGATAAATGTAAACATTTTTAACATCAAATTGTTTGAAGAGGAGGTCAGTATGGTAAGGATTTAAGAATTATTCACAACCTGAAGTACTTTTTGAAACACTAAACCCTATTCCTGCTGTGGCTTTCTTATAAAATCATGGCTGTTTGTTTTTTCAAAGACCACAACTATGTATACATGTGTCCTGGAACATTCTCCTAAAAATTGAGCCTTCCATTTTCCTTAAACTAACATTATAACTGCAGATATATTGTATCTCCAATTTAAATTTAATTGGCAATAACACTGGGGTGTTATTTCTAAATTTCACTTGGCATCTTCCATCACATTTATAAAAGTCTAAATGATGTTGGCATGAGATGATTCTATTAAAAGAAATTCTTATGTGAATCTTCAGTATTTGCGAAGGCTAAAGGAGTCTTTGGTGGCCCTTGCTTAGTTTGAGTTTCTGTGAGAACAGTATATAAACCCTTATTTTCTACTGTTCTTGCACTATTTTTCAGAGAGCGTTCACGTCAAAGTACCCATTACAGGGCCCAGGACTTCTGTCTTCTACAAGCTGCTGTCAGGTACCTACAAAGCTCCTCAGGAGACACAACACCTCCCCTCTCCCCGAAAGAAATGAGTGAGCAATACAGTGAAGCAGTGAGTGGGCAGAGCTCATTACCCCTAAACTCTCAGGGAAAAGGTCACCTCTCCATCTTGGATCTCCCCAAAGATGATTTACTTTTTCCATCATATGTACTGCTATTCTAGCTCTTGCCACTTGCTCCTGAAGACAAAATGGTTTACTTTATATAAATATAAAGATTTCTTGATTAACACAGAACATGATAAGTGCACCTCATGTTTGCTGAAGATTTTACTGCATGTTATATCATAATAAATGGCAATCTTTTTAGAAGTCAGTCATTTAGCCCATTCCTTCAGGTAAGAAGACCAGGGATAGGTCCTAGACCCTCTATGACTTTATCTTATTAAAAACAAAGAAGAAAAGGGAGAAAATCTCCTTTTCTTTTGTCAGTTCATTTCATAGATAACAGGGGACACTATGAGGTAGTAACTGGAAAATGACAAATGATTACTTGTTGCGATCTCTGGCCACAGGAACTGTGTCCCACCCTGCCTTTCTGTGTCACCTCTTTTAGTGCCTTGCATAACGATCAGGTGTTCAGCTAATCTCTGCTTACTCAGATCCATACCATGCATGTATTTAATAGTGATCTTATTTTTATATGAAAACATATGCTTCCAAATTCATGCTGATCTGTATGTACATAATATGTGGGATACAAGGATAATTTCAAGTTTGCAAATATTATTATCAGTGGCCGTATATGTTCCAAGCCAAGTTTCAAGAGGCTTCATATTAAAATAAATAAATAAATAAATAGATAGATAGATAAATAAATAAATAAAAGCCCTTCTGTTTCTTAGGAAGCAATGCCCAGTAGAAGCCCAGACCATTACTCAGTGGATGCTAGACCAAATAGACTCAACCTCTGTGCCAATTGTTTTTTTTTTTTTTTTTTTTTTTTTTTTGAAGAATGGAGTTAGGAAATCTCAGATAAATGAGCCAGTGCCCAAATTGAACTCAACAAAACAAAGAAAAACACAGCAAATGAAACTGATTTGTCGTCTTATAATTCTTGTTTTCACTGCAACTGGAGTCCCAGAACTTCAAAAACAGTACCCATGAATTCTAATATCATTTCAGACAATTGAACAAGCACAGAAAAGCTTTCCTTTTTGTTGTATATTTATGCAAACCTCAGTGAAAGGACTTGGTGTCTACATTCACAACTAGAGCCTCTTGCACAATCATTTGACACTTTGGAGGTAATCTGGAAATTATGTAGCTTAAGAGATAAAATGCCTCTGAAATCTCATTAACATCGCCTTATCTAGACCACTCCAAAACCATGTCACTAAGAATAGAATCTGTGTGTTAGCCAGCTTTTTGACTGTGAGTGTTATGGCTTAGATCTTAAAAGGTTCCCATAACGGTTACGTACTGAAGGCTTGACCGCCAGCTTATAACACTACCACGGCATAGTATAATCTTTAAAAAATGAAGGCAAGTAGAAGGAAGTTATGTCATTTAGGGATATGCCTTGAGTGGGAAAACGGGACAATATCAAATTCTCTTTTCCTCTCCCTATCCTTTCTTTCTCCTTTTCTTTTTCTTTCTCCTAGTCTTTTTTTCCTCTTTCTCTCTCTCCCTATGTCTCTTACACTATTTGATCTCGGAAACATTTTATGCTCTAATACTTAAGAACCCTAAATAATTTAAAAATGAGAGTTATATTGATATTTACTATATTAAAAATTAAATAATTTTAAAAACACTTTAAAAATATGTTTAAAACACCTTCATTTAGTGTCAGAATAGTTAAATTATCATATGTCATTTAGTCTTGGGAAAAATTCTACCAATTTGAGAAAGAAGAATAAGAAAGTGTGTGTGTGTGTTATACAAATAATTATGAACTTGATAACTCAAAAAAACTTCAAAAGGCAAGGCGTTCCAAGTCCACATTTAAGACTTCAAGTCTACATTGTATATACTCTTTAATCTTTAGCTCTCCAGGAAAAAAAAATAAAAACAAAAAAACCCATGGCGATTTAACTCATGCCCAGAGTAACATGGTTGCTAGGTAGATGGTAGAGAAGGTAATTCTAAGTTTTCAATGTTGATATGCTAACTTTTAGCCTCAGGGTCCCTTTACTACATACAAACTTTGTAATGTTTTTCTAATAGAGTCCCAGTAAGACCAGAAGTCTAGTTCGTCCTGCACTGTCATGTTTCAATTTGAATATGAGTGTTAGGTGAGTTGCTCTTTTGTTAATATGAAATTTCCTAGAATCTAAGACCTTTTATGGCCTCATCACACTAGTGATTCAGTAGCGTTGCGAAATAGCTAACCAAGAAGAGTTTCCTTGTTACTTTGTTCCTGTAATGAAATCATGGAGAGTAATGGCACTGAGGGTAGAATGTCCCAAATTGGGATGTCCACCTCTAACATAGCTCCATGCATGACTAACCCATATTAATTGAGACTTGTAGAGAGATCGGCATATATCCTGCATGGCTTTTCTAAACTTATTTAAAATAAATCATCTCACCTATACCATACTTTACTTCCATTGTATTGTCGGAGGCAAATGGTTGACAGTGTCCCTATTGGCTCAATTTTCTCTGAGTTGAACCCTTGGAGACAATAATCTGAGCTTATTATTATTTTACCTCTTGAATATTCTTGAGTATTATCCAAAAATCTATCAGGAATAGGCCAAGTGATGTCCTCATGCATGTTATTCCTAAGTCAAAGTTGTGTGCAATTCAGATTAATTTTGAAAAATGGATAATCTTGGGCAGATGTTTTTATTTCAGTGCAAAAGCCTGATTTTGCTTAAAACACACACACACACACAATTAAATTGAAATCTATAGATGTCAGCCATACACTCTCCTCCTCTCCTGCCTTCTGTCACTCCAACAGGGAATTAAAAACCAATCAATGTGCATAATTCCTTTACAGTCAGGAATGGAAAGAAATGCTATATTTGGCAAAATCTATGCTGTAGCTTTTATTTTATTTTGTTTTATACAATGCAAGACCATGGTAACACCTGGTCCCAATTTTAATTCTCAGCAGTCTGACAGGCTTCCACTGCCGTGATCTCTTGCCAGGGTCACTTATATTTTTCCATTGCTCATGACTATCGGGTGGGGAGGGAGGGAAGAGGTGAGGGGTTGTGGGGAAGGGGTGACTGAGAGTGTTAGCAGCTTGCTGGCTTCCTGGCCTAATGGTCTTACACATGGCCACAGCTCATGCTCAGTATATTAAGTAGGCATAATTCCAGGTAGTCTCAAGAGTGTTCTCTTTAGGTTTCACACAGGTGCCATTGTTCAGGTGTTAGAGGGATGACTTGGGTATTGCCCAACATAGAAAGAGCCAGGGCATTGCTGTCTATAGATAAACCTAAGAATAAAACCACTAAGAATCAGGATTCAGGGGTTGGGAAGCCAGTAAAGTGCTTGACTTGACAAGATTGGAGTGGAAGCCCCAGAACTCACATAAAAAATTAGGGCGTGGGAGCACAAACCTGTCATCCTAGTTCGTGGAAGGTGGAGACAGGCAAATCCCTGGAGATTGTTGACCATTCCATCTGGCCTGATTAGTGAGTTCCAGACCACGAAGAGACCCTCTCTTTCAAAACAAGGTAGAGGGCACCTGTACATGCAGACACACATATCTGGAGAGGCAGGGGAGGGAGAGAGAAATAGTCAAGATTTAATAAAAATGTGGTGTTTGGCTGTCATGCATAAGGCCATGGGTTTAGTCCTGAGCAAGAGGAGGGGGAAGGCTGTAAAAAAGAGATAAACTAACCCCTAGAGAAAGTTAGGATGATCCACCATGTCTTCAAACATATTCTACTTAAAGCCAACTTACTTTGGCATTTCATTAAACAGTTCCTTCATATATGTAAATGTAACTATTCTGTATTGTTAAAGATGTTCTATTAACACACACACACACAAGGATAACAACATTCCATGCTGCAGTGTATCTCTGCAGGAGCTACCCAGCATGTTTGAGATACATTTCAAATAAAGCCAAATATAACTAGCTAATCTGCAAAACCACAAACTAAGATCCATAAATGTGGGGCTTTGAAGGTAGACTTGGTTAGGTATTCTGCCTTTGAAGAAGTTATCTCCTTTGGACATACACACAAACAAGCACACATACACACACCACAAAGTGCATGGAGCATGAGTTACAAAAAGGAACACCCCGAAGTTTCAGCAATAATGCCCTCCATATCCCCAGCCATCCTGCCGTCTGGACAGGAATAAGAAGCAATTATTGAACCTCACCAGCACAGTGTGTTATTGCTTGTTCTTGGTGAAGTCTTTGGCAAGACATTTAGTCACCTGGTCAGTAAAGTGCAGGAAAGTCAAGTGAGGCATGATCAGGTATCTGCTATTTCAGGGGAATCTCACTGGGATTATCAGCTAGTAAGAGCCATCCAGTGGAGATTTCAAGCTGGAAAAAAGTTAGAAAACCTTATTCACTAGATTTTTTTTAAAGCATAAAGAGTACAAAATGTATAAAATCAAGAAAGAGATTGTGAACACTGGTTAGCTCCAAAAAGTCAAACTGAGTGCCTGAAGAACAGAAACTGGCAGAGAGGATCTTGCAAACTCCCTCTTTGGATTGTGAACTACTTCAGTGTTTCACTGACTCAAAAACAGAACAGAATAAAACAAAAGACCATTTTGAAGGTGCCAAGGAGCTAATCTAGCTTTGGCATTAGAAACCCAATAAACTATCTGCGTAATTGTCTTGCACTGTCTCACACTCAGACGAACATAAACCTTGAGTTCTAAGTTCAGAGAAGTCTTCAGTTAAAAAAAATACATTTTATCTCTGGCCCTCAGAACACTTTGCCACCGAATGTCAAGTTCCAGCACCCAATAATAAATAGTTTGTGCTTATGCAGCATTTTATAATAGTTCTTTCTCTCTCTCTGCATCAGCTCTACCTTTGTTCTCATACCACTGAACAGGGATGTTTAACAAGGTGTTATTCATTCATCCTTCCCTAAGGTACTTTATAAAAATTCTTTATTCCACTGACATAGATGTGCCTGATTTTGTTCGCTTTTTTTTTTATGGCTAGCAACATGACTCCAAACATTCTTATCTGGCCTCAGCCCTCTGTACCACTCAGAGTGAAATCTAAAACCAAGGCTATGGCTGTGAGAACAAAACACCCTCACTGTAGATATCCTACTCTGAAACATGGGCTGAAATTGCATTTTTTTCCCTCACAATGGCCAAATTGCTAATTCATTCTCTGTCATAGCCTTGCCACCAACAAATGAAAATCTGTCATTCTAGTGAGAATTACTGTTCTTAGAGTTGTCCTCTGCAGCTGTGTGTGTGTGTGTGTGTATGTATGTATGTATGTATGTTAAAAGAATCTGACCATGCAGCACTGGCTGGCCTAGAAGTCACAGAGATCTACCTGCCTTTTCTCCCCCAAGTGCAGGGATTAAAGGCATGCACCATCTTACCCAGGGTTCTATAATTTTTGAAGCCATATGCATGAACTTGAATTCTTCTTTATTTTGAACACTCTATCTAGATTCCAAA
This sequence comes from Meriones unguiculatus, assembly GCF_030254825.1. Taxonomy (NCBI): domain Eukaryota; kingdom Metazoa; phylum Chordata; class Mammalia; order Rodentia; family Muridae; genus Meriones; species Meriones unguiculatus. The sequence goes on along the minus strand of NC_083359.1, from coordinate 83,163,460 downwards.
CAGTCTACATCTTTCTGAATCTGGACTTTGTCGTTCACTAGTCTATATTTGATCACAGGAACCTCTTTTTCTCTGTGACACACTTGTGGAAAAAAGAACAGAATCAGAAGCCAAACTCATGACTCACTTCACAGCATTCCTGTCAGATCAGGGATCCTAAAGGCCTTGTGCTTCACCTGCATTTAATCACAGAAAAATTTTACACACAGAGATAAGACACGAGCGTTAGTATATCCTCCCACAGAAACCCACACTTGTCTATGCTTTGTCACATCAGTGTCAACTGCAGTGCTTACTACCACTTTAAAGACACTGACATTTTACACTAACTGATAAAACTCAAGGCTCCAAAACAAATTCCTTTAATACATAGCACCCTTGTCTTAATAATTATAAACCAGTCTTGGTGATCTCTCCTTGATCCATATTCAAATTCCTCAATGTGACGGTCACAGCAAGTGTTATTAAATCTCCTTTTTGTGAGAAGTTGTAAAGAGTATTTAGTCTTTCTTCATAAAGTCACAGCCACAAACCTAGGTATGAGTCCACAAAACTAACTCTGGAGAACGAGTGAGTTTATTAAGCTTCATTCCAGAGCAGTGGGTGAGAGGTCAAGGGCAGGACTGTTGATGCCCTCAAAGCAGCCACACTGGAAGATCTGCACCAAGTCCTGATGATGACTCCCCCATGGCTGCATAGAAGGAGCCTACTCTTCTGGCCTTGCCAGTCTGTTCATCTAGACCCATGTGCACTACAGAATTACAGACAACTAGTTGGGAGGAGTGGCTAGATACTCAGCTGAGGGTTCCATGACCCCCTCTGCCCTTCTCCCTGTGAGGGAATATCAATTGTCATCAAGCCAGGCTGTAGTGATCTTTTGCAAGCAGGTCCAGCTGAACTTCTGAAGATGCTATATGTCTGACATGGAAAATAGTCCTATATAATAGCTATCTTCTTTAAAGTCAAATCAAATTAAAGATGACACATTGTGTATTTGCCTCATTTAACCTTGAACTCTACCCCAACTTTTTGTCCCATGATATTTACTTGTAGACGAGATCAAGACAATTGTTGTGTAAAATGCTTATGACTAAGACAGAGACATGGGTCAGTGAATACAAGTGCTTGATCTTCTAGCCTGACAGCTTGAGTCTGATCCCTGGAACCAAGAGTGGAACGAGAACTGACTCCTCAGAGTTGTCCTCTAATTTCCACACATACACTACAGCATGCCCTTACCTATATGCATACATACTCATGCATGCACACACACACACACACATACACACACACACACACACATGCACGCACACAAATAAATAAAGACCCCTTTAAATAGTACCCCTGGTCATGTGACTATAAAGTTATATGTAACTGTCAATTAGAGCTTCCACTGGGTATGAAATCATAGTCTTTTCATGGGTTGACATAGTCACAAGGATAACACAACAGTTGTAATACTTCATAATTATGTATCTGGTCACATTACCTTGTTGGAGCTTTGTTTCTCGTAATCTATAAAATGGATAAAAGTGTCTGCTTCAATAGTAAGGTTCTATAGGATTGATACAACAAAGCACTTAAGAATTCTATTAGAAGCCTCTGACCATTGGAGCAAACGTATTTTCATATAACATTTGTAAGTCTGACTTGTGCTGGTTAAAAAGAGGAAAGGTTATTGCAGCTTGGGGGATGGCTCAGCAGTACAGTGCCCTGCCATGCAAGCATTAAGACCTGAGTTTGGATCCCCAGCACTCATACACTCACATAAAAAGATGGCCTGGCAGTAAGTGTCCAGTAAGTGTCTGTCACCAGCACTGGCTAGGGGCTTGGGTGAGACAGATGGATCCTTGGGACTCACAGGCCAGCCAGACTTGTCAATTGGTAAGCCCTATTAGTGAGAAATTCTGTGTGGAAAGCTAAGAAGTATCAAGGAAGACAACCACTGCCAACCTCTAGCCTCCACATTCATATCTATGTGGAGATAAACACACAAACACACACATATCACACACATGTGACTAGATGGTCATTTATTGAATACCTTACAATGTATCCACAGATGTTACTGAATTCACATTTCATCCTTATATTCCTCTATGGAACGGTATAATTATCCTTATAGTATGGCTGAGGAAACTGAATCTCAGTACTTTCTCAGGCTCATAGAATGTTATAATATGAGCTTAGCTGCTGGAGCTCCTACTCTGCCTCTCTAGTTATGAATAATACCCATTTTGTGGATGTAATATAATATCTAAGATACTGTATTAACCAATCAGCTCATCCCCGTTGGAGTTAAGTCCAAAGGAGTAATCCACTCTCTTGAATCCTCTTCCTTCTGTGGGATAAAACTGGCCACACACCAAAACAAGCCAAGCCTCATCTTGTTGGTTTCCCCGGGGTGGGATATACCACATGCCTGCTGCAGACAGAAGCCTCCCTGTTCTCTCAGCCTGGAAGATGCTCAGGCTTATTGTACTACCTCATGTCTTTGGAATGGCAAGGCAGGGAGGGGTGAAAGGAAGCCAGGGGTTGGCATAATTGCCAATAGGATAGACAAGGCTTGAGGGGAAAATAGAGGCTAAGATGGCCAATGTAATGGCAGAGTTGTCTATGGTGTCTTTTAGCAGTCAGGTGAGCTTTAGAACTTAGAGTGGAGGAATGTACATGTGACAAGGAGCACATTGGAAGCATGGAGGGCAGGTCTTTATGATAGCCGGCGCTTTCTCAGACAGGAATAGTGCTTCCTCAAGATCCAGCTATACCACTCCAAAAGATGCTCAAGTATACAACAAGGACATTTGTTCAACCATGTTTATAGCAGCTTTATTCATAATAGCCAGAACCTGGAAACAACCCAGATGTCCCTCTACAGAGGAATGGATACAGAAATTGTGGTACATTTACACAATGGAATACTACTCAGCAATTAAAAACAAGGAAATCATGAAATTTGCAGGCAAAGGTGGAATCTAGAAAAGATCATCCTGAGTGAGGTATCCCAGAAGCAGAAAGACACACATAGTATATACTCACTTATAAATGGATACTAGACCTAAAAGATAGGATAAACATACTAAAATCTGTATACCTAAAGAAGCTAAACAAGAAGGAGGACCTGGAGTAAGATGATCAATCTTTACTTAGAAAGACAAATGGGATGGACATTGGAACAAGGAAAAAACAAGAAACAAGACAGGAGCCTACCATAGAGGGCCTCTGAAAGACTCTACCTAGCAGTGTATCAAAGTAGATGCTGAAACTCATAACCAAACTTTGGGCAGAGTGCAGGGAGTCTTATGAAAGAAGGCGGAATTAGTAAGACCTGGAGAGGACAGGAGCTCCACAAGGACCAAATATATCTGGGCACAGGGGTCTTTTCTGAGACTGATTCTCCAACCAAGGACCATTTATAGATATAACCTAGAATCCCTGCTCCGATGTAGCCCATGGCAGCTCAGTATCCAAGTGGGTACCCTAGTAAGGGTAACAGGGACTGTCTTTGACATGAACTCAGTGGCTGACTCTTTAAACCCCCCCACCCTGAGGGAGGAGCAGCCTTGCCAGGCCACAGAGGAGGACATTGCAGCCTGTCCTGATGAGACCTGATAAGCTAGGGTCAGATGGGAGGGGAGGACGACTTCCCCATCAGTGGACTTGGAGAGGGGAATGGAAGGAGATGAGGGAGGGATGGTGGGGTTGGGAGGGAGAAAGGGAGGGAGCTAGCGCTGGGATGCAAAGCGAATAAAATATAATTAATGTAAAAAATAAAAATTTAATTAAAAAAAACAATATTGGACATCTGCTTACCTGTATGTAATAAAACCCACTGTCTGGTCAGGCTTTAAAAAGGATGGATTTTTCTTGTGGAGGGGATGGTGCTAAGGGGAAAATAGGAAGCCCAGGGGTTCTTAGTGGGGCAATATCATGATTTATAGGAAACACACACACATTATCTTATTCAATGTTAAAATATTTACATACATATCTAAAATATTCTTGTGTTCATCATATAAAATGATTAGAGCAAATCTAAACAAAATAGTTTAAGCTAGTAGACCGTACGGAAAATGAATTAGAGCTAAAACTATTGGTTATTTTTACATATTAGTGATTTTTAAGTGGCTTGTGAAATTTCTAAAATAAAAGACATCATTCAGTTTCAATATTCAGAAATCCTTGGAGAGGACAGAGGAAAGCTGACATCTGTGGCAGACCTAGTTGTCACAATGAATAGTCTAGGTTTATTCAGCAATAACAGAAAATCCACTAGGCCAAAGGCATTGTGCTGTGGATATTGCACAGTAATGAATGCAAACGTTTTCTACCTTTGAGAAGCATATCCAGGGTTTTCAAAATAAGCTGTCACAATGAGTTAGTCTAGGTTCCTCTCCGTCTGTGTTAATTCAGCAGTAACTGAAAACCCACTAAGCCAAAGGCATTGTTCTGTTGATATTGCACAATAACGAATGCAAACAATTTTACCCTTGAGAAGTGTGTGGTCTCATCGGACGGTAACGGTGAGGTAACAGAGAGTCATAATAAATGTAAGAAGAATTTTAAGGCAGTACAGAACACTAGAGACTTCTGTCTAACCTGTGTGCAAGGATAGGGAAAGCAGAACAGATTTCCTGGAAATCCATAAACAAATTTTAAGGAGTTTTTGCATTGGGTCTGGCTCAAAGGAAGAGGCTGTTCAGGACTGGTAAGCCACACTGGCTACAAGCTTAGGCTCTGAGCTCATGCTAGCCCAGGTGCAGTCAAGATGATTCCCTCTTGGGCCGACAACATGCCACTCTTCAGTTTAATGTCTTTATCCATAACATCAAGATGGCAATATAGTACTGAGCCCATAGGATTAATGTGAGGATTAAATGGAACGACTGTATAAAGCACCTTCAAAGTTAAGTTTCCATTGCCATGACTGGTAACTGGGCTCCAATACAATGAAGAAAAGTTCATTTTGGCTTAGGGGTTCAGAAGTTTCCGTGGCCACCTGGTCCACCTCCCTGTGGTGAGGCAAACATCAAGGGGGATAATACTACTCACCTCATAGTAGTCAGCAAACAAAAGAGAGAAGACATGGGGCCAGGGTTCCAGTATCGTGTCCTCAGTGACCTAAGTTCCTCAGAGTAGGCTTTGTGCGCTAAAGATTCTGCCATATCCTAGCAGCCTAGAGGAAAAACAAGACTTCACTTAATACACAGATCTTTGAGGGGGAAGTTCCAAATCCATACTATATAGCCCCTTAGTACATACCTCCAAATTAATATAAATTATTCACTTTAAATGTTATTTGAAATTGTATTTGGGGAAAACTTTAATTATGATGGTCCCTATATTTATTTAGACATTCCCTTCCTGGGTTGGCACAAAGCTTTTAATCTTTTCATCTATAGGCTACTAGACAATGAGGTGATGTTTTTAAAATTTCTCTGGTATCATTTTTTTCTTTTTTTAATAAACTTTTTGCACAATATGTTTTGATCATGATTTTCTCTTCTCATATCCTCTTCACTTCCCTGCCCACTCAGCTGTATGTTTTCCCCCCTCTGTTAAAAAAAAGAAAACAGAAAAAAGAATATACATACACACACATACATCCAGACCCACAAAACTTACAAGCATAATATCAATAAGATAAATGTCCCATAGAAAGCAAAATGAGACAAAAAGTCTACAAAAGTACCCGTTGAGTTTTTGTTTTGGCCAACTATTCATGGGCATGGGGCCTACCCTGAGGTGTGGTTGGTACACCAAATGAGACTCAGTTGGAGAAAACTCCCCCCCTCCTTTGGCAGTAGGAATCAGTTGCAGATAGCTTCTTGATTAGGAGTGAGACCCTGTGTCAACCCCCCTCTCTCAAATTCTGCAACCCCATCTTGCTTGAACCTGTGTAGACATTTTTTGATATAGAGTCTCACTATGTATAGCCTAGGCTAGCCTGGAATTTACTATGTAGTCCAGGCTAACCTCAAACTCATGACAATCCTTTCTCAGTCCCCAAAAGGCTAGGATTATGAACATGAACCACTAATGCCTAGCTACAAGTTTAAGTTTGTTTGTTTGTGTGTGTGTGTGTGTGTGTGTGTGTGTGTAACAAAGAAGTTATCCCAGCCATATTGAACTTCTAGCATTCATCAAAAACCTAGTAAGAAAAAGGCATTGCACTGGACGCCGCTGATATTGTACAATAAAGAAAACTGTGTTCCAGTCTTTCAGAAGTTGTGCTCTAAATGAACCACTGTAGGTCCACAGATATCCATAATAAGTGCTGTGAAAAAGGCAGTACAGGGCAATAAGGACCTTGTAGTCTGTGCTATCATTCATTCATTGACTCATTCAATCAGCATTTGAACTCCTCATATATACCAGATTCTATGCTTCATGATAGGCCTACAAAGGTGATTATTACATAATGTTTTTCCCTCGCAGCTGACAGCCTAGTGAGAGACATGATACATTACAACACATACCCCGTATCATTGTACACATACTTTGGGAACCCTCCCAGATATGAGTAACACTGATGTGTAACTAGCAAGGCTTTCATTAAGGTAACCTTCTAGCTAGGCCTTAGGGGAAAAAATGCCCAAGCCATCACCAGTGGAGTGGGAAAATTCCAGAAATAGGAAGCTGTTTACATAAAGACCCAAAGTTCTCATTGAGAACAGGGAAAAAGCACAAACTGCTTCGATTTAGTTTTGCACAGACTTTTCTTATGATTTGAGAATCTTCCTCATGTTTGAATCTTCCTCATCTTCCAGCGTTAACTTGAAAACCTCTGTGTTCTCTGCATGCAGGCGCCTCTCCCTTGCCTTCAGCAGGCCCGTAGATAGGTCACAGGAACCAAGAAGGAATGAAGCAGAGCCTGCCCTTTTAGCTCTAGGCATCCTTCTACATTCCTCTCCTCTCCCGCTCCCTGCTTCCTGCCCCACTTGGCATCAGTGATGACTTGGCTCCAGTTTTTAGTATCTCCGGAGACTATTCCCCATTCAGGCTATAAATCAGTAATAACTGTCGTGAGTATCAGTCAAATCAGATTCTCATTCCTTTCTAAGATGGTCTTCCATGTTTTTCCTTTCACTAACTTTTTCCCTTGCTGTGACATTCTCTTTCCACATATCTATCTTGCTTTTCATACATAAAATGCCATGCTTTCCAAATAATTACTGTGTATTGCTCAATCTAGCATGCCATCAATTAAAATAAAAACATTATTTTATATGCTAATGAAGAAAAATTTCCAAGATTAACAAGAGATTTTAAGTAAAGCTAAAAAGAAAAAAAAATCAGAAGTCTAAGCTGGGCATAGTGGTGCATGCCTGTAATCCCAGCACTCAGGGAGACAGAGGCAGATGAGTCTCTGTGAGTTTGAGGCCTGCCTGGTGTACAAACTGAGTCCAGGACAGCCAAGGCTACACAGAAAAACCAAAAACAACAACAACAAAAAATTCAGAAGTCCATATCCATAATATATAGATACATATGTACATAATATAAAAGAGAAACTCACCAGGGAACAGAAAAGGACATGTTATAGGTCTCCATCTTGGCAGTAGGAGAAAGAGGAAAAAAACAAAACAAAACACCTCATCTGAGAATTTAAATTACAAGCTGTCACTCAGGATGAAGCTCATTGGTGGAATGCCTACCTAGCAGGTTCAAGGTCTGACCACTAGCCTACCAAAACCAAGAGAAAACAGCCAGACATTCATGTGAGTAGCAAAGTTTATAGTTAGTCTAGGCCAAACATCTTCAATTTAATTTGAAGTGGTCTCTGAATGACAAGAGGGGCAAAGGCAAGTCCTCAAAACAAAGGTTTCCATTAGCCAAACCAATAAACTCCTTCCGCTAGCTGCAGCCAAAGCCTTTCATCTCTAACACAGCCAAAGACACCAGCCATCCGTGAGACTCCATTGTAGAGAGGTTTGGACTATAATCTTTCTTTTGTGTGTTTAAATTACGAGAACAATGTGTTGTCTATGATGACCATTCCAAAGCTCTAGATCAAAGAATGGAGGCTTCCACATCAACAAATCAACCACAACACTGGGGTGCTGATTCAGAGCTCCCCCTTCCACCCTCCCCCCCCCCTCCCGGAGCCATCTCTAATTCCCTGACAGTTCAGAACTCTTTGTCTGGCAGCTTATGCTCACCCTTCCTGGATGGTCACCTTCACTAATGCAATCTACGATATGGGCACACGCTGCTGGAGAGAGGAGCCTTGAATACAGGCAGAACCTTCTGAGAGCTCCTAGGCTAATTCAGGGCTTTGTAACTGGAAATTAAAAGTGCTGGTCAGATGTGGGGGTGCACATCTTTAATACGCTCAGGAGGCAAAGGCAGGAAGATCTCTGCAGGTTTGAAACTGACCTGCTTTGTCTATATAGGGAGTTTCAGGGCAGCCACAGCTACACAGTGAGACCCTGTCTCAAGAATAAATAAATGTGAAAAAAATTAAAAAATTAAAATTAAATGCTATAGGAGACAAATTAAATGTGACAAATTAAATGCTATAGGAGATTATGATAAAAAGAGAATAGCTGGAAAGTGAAAAATTCTAAATTTTTCTGTGTAGGAAGCCCAGGGACTATCCAGTGAAATTCCCAGAGACTGTCTGGAAGGACTCTCGATGAGCTCTTTAGATGCTAATATGTCTCACCCTCTTGCACAACTCAGGTACCAGCTACATCTCCTCAGAGATGCCGCTTGTCAAATTGGTTTATAGTAGCCCACCCACCTTGGATGCTTCATCCATTTTTCTGCTTCTCACAGTCATAGCATTTATCACCAAAGCTGCCTGAAGTCATCAGTTAATAACCTGCTTCTCTCTTTTATCCTGCTAGAAGACAGGAACCTTGTTCAGGTCTATAAAACTAGTCAAAACAGTACCCGACCCACAAATATTTGTTGAATGAACCAACAAATAACATAAGAATAAAACCTTAATTATTTTAATTTCAGAAAAATTAAATCTGGCAATACAAAGTTTATACCATGCTTTCTTGGGTAATTCTTTTTCCTAAGGGGTAGGCAAAAATGCTCTACTGTCACAGCTCTTAGCCTTCTTCCTACCATATACACAGCTCTTAGTAAATATTTGCTTCATGACTGTACTTTATATGTCCCTTTATAAAATTCCACTCTGGGAAAAGTAACGTGCTACCACTAGGAGACCTTATGTGATTATTAATCAAAAAATAAAGAGAAAGGGTGAGAAGCAGAAAGAGATTAAAGATTTAAGACAGTATTTTTAAAGTAAGAACTGTGCTTATTACCATATGGTGGAGGATCTGACTATGGGTACACTCTAAGTCTGGGGACACTTGTGGTACCAAACCTTAAACACCAGAAGACACCTGCTATGACATGAAAATGTACCTATCACCAAGTGATCAGCTATAACCTTCCAAAGCTCTGAGGGGTGAAGTAGTGGGCAGGGAGACATACAGTTTTGGATGTAACTGTGCATGTCTGAGCAGTCAATACTACAGTGTTTATTATGGCCTGGCCAAAGTTCTGAGGAGTGAAGTAGTGGGCAGGGGGACATACAGTTTTGGATGTTACTTTGCATGGCTGAGCAGTCAATACTACAGTGCTTATTATGGCCTGGCACTGTGTTGGAAACTGATGAGGCAAAGATGACAAAAGCTTTGTCCTGTAAAACAAAGGCGTCATCACTGCTGTCCTGTGCAAAAATGTTATAAACGGCATCTTCAGAAATTCTGAATGAGGCTAGTTGAAGAGCTACTGAGATTGGCATCTCCCTTTGAAAAGGCTGCCCTCGTTTTTTCTTTGTAAAAGGTACATCCTGTCTTTCCAGTTCAGGTTGGCCTGTCACTGGCGGGTCGGGGGAGTGGGGGTGGGGGTGGGGGGTATTAGTGATGACTGTGGTGCTGGTGAGAGTCAAGAAACCGGTTTATCAACTCTTGGGGGTGTGGAAAGAGGTCAGTATCACACTGTTGCAGGTGAGCAGAATGAAGTAGGAAGCAGGATGAGTGCATAAGCAGGCAGAAGAAGAGGAGGAAAGGAACCAGGGACCAGAGAACGTAGTCAAAGGAGTGCATGTGCAATTAACTGCCAACCCCACTTCCTTGTAGCTCTCCACATCCTGCCTCACCTAGGAATGCGAAGGAAAGGTTCTGGAATTCAGAAAGAACAAAACCCGTTGGTCTAGGACACTGGTCACAGCTTATTCCATTCCCTCTGGCAGCGTCCACTCATTTTCTCTCCTACAGACGTTATTTTGGTAGTGTAGTCTTTATATATATATCAGCCTGATTAGAAAGGGGTATCAGACTGAATGAGCATCTTAAACCCTAGCTTTATTTCCACAATAGCTCATCCTCAGACATTCCTCTGAACTCTTAATGTATACTGTCTCAAGAGAAACTGTTAGACTTTTCAGAGATTCTCTAACAAAACTAACTTTTTTTTCTTAAAGAAATATTTCTGTTCCTGGTTCTTTAAGTAAAATGATTCTTTGGGGATCATTAGAAGCAAAAATGCTCCCTGTTTGCTTATGAAATTACCACAGTTCAATAATTCCCAGATAGACCTGTAACAATGTGGGCCAGAGAAAGCCTAGTCATTTGTTAGTCAAAAAGGGAGTAGGAGGAAGTGATAAACTGGTGACAAATTGCCTTGGCCATGTGGCTCAAGTTGAGAACGTCTCTTTCCCCTGCATGAAAGTGACTGGGTCTCTCACACTGGAGAATCAAGAAAAGAGGTGTTCTTAGATTCCCTACCTGCAAGTTGGACTGGCAAAATGGCCTAGCTGGTAAAGGCGCTTGCCTCTCAGCCTGATGACCCGAGTTCAGTCTTTGGGAGCCTCGTGGTGGAAGGAAAGATTCCTGAAATCTGCCCTGTACTCTCCACGTGTGTGGCTGCCAACAGCCCTACTCCCAACTCACACATCACTCACGGGCATGGGTGCACGAACACACACACACTAAATGAAATGTTATTCAAAAAATTACCTGCAGGTTGGCAACTGGGAGAAAATGGAAATGTTCTGAGAGATGAAAGCACCATTTGGCTGAAGGCGAGTCCCTAAGACTTAATCATGCCTCTGTCTCTAACTAGTATGGCACCTGGCATATAGCAGGTGTTCGGCAAATTATCGTTGAGCAATTAAATAAAAATATTTTAAATTCATGAATATACCCCAGGTGCTGAGGATATCTTTGTGCTTCCTAATGGCATGGAATTTGCCCTCCAGGAATAAAATCTTTTTTTACTTTTTAATGAGCTCTCATTTAACCTTGATTTGATTTTTCTGAGTTGTGCTCCATATTAACTGAAAATTTACTTCAAAACAACTAGCTCCAGGTGAGATAAAATTATTTTCCCATTTCTTTGACCTCTAGAGGAAGAAGGGTTTTATTCTGAGATCTGGGGACTGAGCCTAACTAGGGACAATGGCAGATTCCAGCAAAGGTCAGTAGTGAAACAAAGGAAAGCACCTTGCAGAGTTAGCCTCCTCAAGGGACCACACAACTGTCCCTGAAGGGCAGAAACTGAAATCCAGCTCATATGGGATTTTTCTGTGCCCTCCAGACCTCACAGAGTTGAAGCCTGGGGGAGGAGGGGATTGGAAAGTCACAGCTCTGGTTTAGGCATGAGAACTTTGGAACACACTCGCTGAAAACTGAAAGAGGAAGAGATAGGTGCTGGGAACTAGCATATGTTCCTGAGAAACAACAATGGAAGACATGCAGGTAGATGTGGGGGTATGTTTATAGCTTAGTGGTTGAGAGCAAGGTTGGTGGTTTGTACCTTGACCCTGTACCTTGACCCTGTACTACTATGTGGTTAAGGGCGAGGATTCTGTGACACCAACATGCCTCCTAAAAGTGCTTAAAACATTGCTTGGTGAATAAGAAGTGCCAAATAAATACCAAATTAAGTTAGAATTACTGCTATTTTGAAATGTTCTCAAGTTCTAACAAGGCTGATATTTGCTTAAAATACTTCAGTAGTTCCTCATTTACACTTACAGCCCCAGGAAATTCAAGTTAAGCGCAGCATGCAGGGGGATTCCAGGCTGGCCTCTGCTCACCCTGTCACTGATCAAACTCCCACAGCTTCACCTCACCCTCTTTGAGGTGCCTTCCCTTCCATCACTGTACACATCCTCTTCTGTGGAAAATATCCTTTTTCCACTGACCTGCGCAAGAGCTTCTTGTCCATGGATTAGCTCGGATGTCATCTCTCCCCAAAGTCTCCCCTAACATGACCAGCTTGACTTAGGGACCCCTCCCATAGGCTCTTATTTGCTATGTCCCTTGCACTGTGTCCGTTATGTAACTCTGCCAACATGGTTTCCTTCTCTCCGCCCCCCCCAGGGCATTTTTTTTTCTTCAATACATCTTCAGTATCAAGTGAGGTGCTGCAAAACTTCGACTTTTTTTTTTAATTTTTTATTTAACTTTTATTAATTACACTTTATTCATTTTGTATCCCCCATAAGCCCCTCCCTCCTTCCCTCCCAGCCCCCCTCACCCCTCTTTCTGCATGCATGCCCCTCCCCAAGTCCACTGATAGGGGAGGTCCTCCTCTCCTTCTTTCTGATCTTAGTCTATCAGTTCTCATCAGAAGTGGCTGCATTGTCAGGGCTCTAGGTTATCTCCATGAATAGTCCTTGGTTGGAGTATGAGTCTCTGGGAAGTTCCCTGTGTTCAAATTTTCTTGTTCTGTTGCTCTCCTCAACTGTCGGGCAGAGTGAATGGAATTTTATGTAAGAAATGGGAAATAGTAAGAGCTGGAGAGGACAGGAACTCCACAAGGAAAACTTCAACTTTTAGAAACTTTTTTTTTAATTCTTTATTAATTACACTTGACTTTTAGAAACTTCTAAGATGAAGGCTTAAAAATGAGGAGGCTTTAAAATGAGGGGTCAGGGGCTGGAGAGATGGCTTAGTGGATATCAGTGTACAGGCAATTCCACTGACCTCCTCTCAGGGACCAAGCAATGGCTTAAGTCATCACCTGCCCCTGTCTCACTGCCAGGTGCATCTGGTGTATGTACCTGGCGTGTGTGCCTGGTGTGTGTGGTGTGTAAAAGGGCCACCCACAACCCCAGCTCTCTCTTCCTTCCCAGGGAACTCTCTCTCTCACCCTTTCTGTCCTTCTCTGCTCCCCCACCTCCCTTCTCTGCCTTCATGGCTCTGCTCCTGTCCATCTTCCGGTCTCCATGTCCACTTGTCTGCCTCCACCCCTTCTCCAGGTCCTCCTCTCCCTTCCCCCAATAAACCTCCTTATACCAGATCTGTTGCATGGTGTAATTTCTCAGGGACACACGTTGGCATGGGCCTGCCATGGTACCCTCTCACTATGTTATATATTTCATAACAGTGGATAAAGCCTTTGCCTGGAAAGCATGAAGATCAAAGTTCAGATCCCCACATAAAAGCTGTATAGGCATGGCAGCCCAACATTCAGGAGAAGGGACTCGGGGAAGTCCCCAACGCAAGCTGGCTAGCTAGGCCAGCTTGTTGCTGAACTCTGGGTTCAACCGAGAGACTATGACTCAGTAAAGAAAGTAGAGAGCTATCAACAAAGATGCTGGATGTTGATCTCAGGCCTCCACACCTATGGGCACACACGTAGCACAAACTCTGTCATCTACATACGTACCTGCACTCATAAGCACACATGCAAGCCACATACACACACACAAATTTAACAATAATATTTCAAACTAAAGGGTCTTAAAAATGAAGTATCCTAGGTCCAGTTCATGCATGGCTCTTGGTTCATACTTCAGACTCCACAGGCCCCTCTGTACCCTGGATTGTTGGTCCTGTTGGTCTTCGTATGGAGCTCTTGTCACCTCTAGGTCCTTTTGTCCTTCCCCCCAATTTTCCACCAGACTCCCTATGCTTTGCCTAATGTCTCACTGTGAGTCTCAGCACCTGTTTCAAACCACTTCTGGGTGGATCCTCTCAGAGGACAACTCTGATAGGCTCCTGTCTTCAAGCATAGCAGAGTATCATTAACAGTGTCAGGGGTTGGCTCTCTTCAGGGGGTGGGTCTTGGGTTGGGCCAGGCATTGGTTGGACATTCTCTCAATCTTCGCTCTCTCTGTTCTGTCTTTGTCGCTGTAGGTCTTGTAGGCAGGGTAAGTTTTGGATCAAAGGTTTTGTGGGTGGATTGGTGTTCGTCTCCCTCCACTAGGAGTCTTACCTATTTAGAGGCTGTCCTCATCGTCTCCATGGCCCCAGCTAGAGTCCCCTCATATACTCCCAAAGGCCTGTTCTGACTTAGGTCTCCAGCTTGTCACAGAGATGCCCTCATTCAGTTTTGCTTTTCTCTGCAGGCCTTCTATCCGCCTGCCCCTACTCTCCCCACATCTGATCTCCACCCTTATTTCTCCCTGCACCCCTCCTCCCTTGTTCTCTCTCTTCAACCACTACCTCTGTCTATTGTTTCCCCTTCTGAGTGGAGGTAAGCATCCTCTCTTGGTTCCTCCTTGTTACTTATCTTTTTGAGGTCTGTGCATTGTAATATGTTTATCCTGTACTCTATGGCTAATTTCTGCTTTTGGGTGAGTACATACCACTTTTGTACATATATGTAGCTGATGGGCAGCTTAGGCTTCATGTGGATTCACTAGTAAGGGAAACAGGGCTGTCTCTGACATGGACTCTGTTGCCCACTTTTTGATCACCTCCCCCTGTTGGTACTGCCTTACCAGGCCACAGGGGAAGTGGATGAACTCAGTTCTCATGTGACTTGATGAGCTGGGGTGGGTGGGTAGGGGGGCTCCCCTTTTCTGAGAAATAGGGGAGAAGAGAGGGTGGAGGAAGGATGGGAGTGAGAGGAGAGGAGGGAAAAAACTACAATCTGGATGGAAAGAAAGAAAGAAGAAAGAAAAAGAAAGAAAGAGAAAAGAAAGAAGAAAAGAAATTTTTTGAAAAATGAAGTATTCTATAAGGATCAGTTAAAGTAAAAACAAACAAAAAAACAAAAAACAAACAAACAAAAAAAAAACAACTGAAGCCCAAATAAAAAGAATATGGGTTTCCATCACACCTGAATGCTCTTCCAAGCCCTATTGTGAGGGTCAAGGACGCACTCCCTGTCTACTGCTTTCCTGCAGTGACCTAGGTTTTCAGGCTGTTACCTGATCCCACTGTATTTCCTGTGAGCACTCACAGGGCTGAAGCTGATTCTCAACAGGAAATTCTGAGTAGACAAGATTTCCTGTTTTAAGTGGCTTAGGATTCTTGAAGGTAAGTGATCCCAGGGTTTTCACCATGGAAACAATAAAGAGCCTATCTGTCAGACTAGCAGCCCTGGATTACTATATCCATTGTCTTCCCATCCCAAGTATCCCACAGGGCCCCAGGTAAGCCTTTAAATACCTCCATGGATGGAAACACCAGTCAATAGGCATCACACTGATTAGAAAGATGATAGTTCAAGGTCAGCCTGCACCTCAGGGGCAGAAGCAGGAAGGCAAAAGCTCCAGCCTACAGGGATGCTGCGGTCACAGAACACTATCGAGCTGTCGCTGCTGCTGCCTCCTCTCTTCCTCCTCCTCTTTTCTCTTCCTCCTCCTCCTCCTCTTCTCTCTTCTTTTCTTCTTTGCTTTTTTGGTATTTTTCATTCTGATCACAAGATGAAAATTAAAGTGGATCAATAGGCCAGCTAAAGACAGAAATCACATATCTGAGTAAGATTTTACAAGGAACAAGTCATGAGTGGCCTTCTTCTTTGTGAACCTGTTCCTACAAGGTGCCAATCGCTTAGCACAAACAGATGCCCCAAGTTACCCAAGGGAATCCCCCTGTTTCTTTCTTTGGCATTTGAAAGCCCCTCCAAAAGTTCAGAATTAATATTGGAGAAAAAGAGGAAGAAAAACATTCTAAAGAGGTGTTAGGAGGGTGTCTCAGCCACTCAGCTGCTGCTCCACAAGCACAAGGACCTGAGTTTGGATCCCTGTAACCACATAAAAAGCCAGGAAGTATATACCTGCAGTCCTAGGGCTGGGGTTGTAGAGACAAGTGGATAGAACCATTGGAAATTGCAGGTCAGGCAGCCTAGCCAACACATTCAGTTAGAAACTGTGTTTCAAAAAAAAAAAAAAAAATGGAGAAAGATATGAGAAGACGCATTTCCTATGATCTATAATGATGCGGTGGTGGTGTACCATGGTGGACCCAGGCCAAGGTGGACCCTCTGAGAAATTACGCCATGCAACAGATCTGGTAGAAGGAAGTTTATTGGGGGAAGGGAAAGGAGGACCTGGAGAAGGGGTAGAAGCATTGAGAGAGCCATGAGGACAGAGAGGGAGAGAAAGGGGATGCCTAGAACACAGAGAGTGGGGGAGCTGGGACAGAGGGAGCAGAGAGAAGGCGGGGTGGTGGGGTTCTTAATATCCAGGACGCAGCTGACGCACCAGGCAATGGCAGGTAATGATGCAAGCCATTGCTAGGTTCCTAAGGGCAGACAAGCAGAATGGCCTGTACGATAATAACACTGTGTCAGCTTCTAGCCTTTGTACACACATGAGAACCCACAGAGAGATGCACTCACTCACAGACTGGTGCCTAGATACATGAAAATGAAGAGGGTTATATTTTCTGAACACTTATTTGTACCGTGCCCAAATCTCTTTTTTTAGCCGAGGTAGGGACAATTAATATAATAAGATCATTATTTTCACTCTCCCACAGTTTGTATCTATTAGTTTAAAACAAAAACAAACAACCAAAACCAAAGGCTTATCCGTTTATCATGCTGCTAAAGGAATCAGGTTCCTGCTCTGGGATGTCTAGGAAGAATGCATTCTGTGTTCTCTTGGGATACGCCTTTTAGCATAATGTGATTCCTTTCTGCCAGTACATCCTGGATATACCCAGAGCCTGACTGCCTTGGGTGCTGGGTGCTGGCTTGCAGACCAGAAGACTGCACTGGGCCCAGATTCCACCTTAAGCATGTATGCTTCCTTCCTTCCCTTCTTTCCATCTCTGAAAGGTAGAACTTTTGCTCAGGGAGGAGCTAGGGGGAGGAGATAGTAATTAGGCCAGTACCTACACAACTGCACCAACAGGAATGTGGTGAAAGGCAGGTCTAAGCCCAGTCTTCTGCTTATACGTTTAGTTCTGTGCCACTCACTCTGCTTTTCACAGGGCCTTGATCCTTGGTTCTCTTAATGTTCCCTTTGCTAATGGTTCCCCTCTATATATTTTCTAAACTTCTTTGGAGTCTCCCAACCCTGCCTGGGTTCCCTCTCTGCCTTGGATTGGCTTCACATAGTTAAAGGTAACTGTTGACAACAGCATCTGGTAAATCAGATGGTTTACCTTTGTGCCTTGATTCCGTCTGCTGCTGGCTATATGACATTAAGAAATCGACGACCTCTCTAAGCCTCACCTTCTGCATCTACTAAATGGGGTTGCTTTGAGTGCCTAGCCTGCAAGGATTTGAATACAACAACACATTTCCCAGATTCTTAGCCAATGTCTCTGTGATAGGCACTTTAATCTCTTCACTTTCTATAATGCCACTTTTGCCATTGGTATTATTTTTGGTATCAGTAGAAGTGGAGTCTCCATGGCACAAGTTTATCTATAGGAACTTGGATGATGCCTACAACTCTAGCCCCAGCCTATCTGTATCTCCCATAGTCAAGGTCCCTTAATAAAGCATGAATGTATAACAAGATACTGTAGAAAATGTTGTTAAACCTGCTTCCTAGCAAACAGAACTAGTAAAGAATTTTCCCTGTTCCCTGAGATATTCTAAAGTTTGACTTAGTTAAGAAAAGCCTTGATGATTGTTTTCTTTTCTTGATTGAGACAGGCTATTTCTATGTAGTCTCAGCTCATCTGGAATTCATGATCCTCCTGCCTCAGTCTCTGCAGTGCTAGTGTTCCAGGCATGCCCCACCAATGCCTGGCACCAATGCCTTTTTAAATTCTGCTTACTATGTTTTGTTATTATTGGTGACATGAAGTTATGTATAGGAAATATGCATCTTTTCTATTTATATTTGCTAGTTATCAGTTGCGTGGCCTTTAAAAATAAATAATGGCCATAGAAAATTACGATGTTAATAAAATTGCTTTACTGTTTATTTTCCCTCTAAGGAACTAATCCAGAGATTGGCAAGGTGGTCTCTTGCCCATCTTATAATAGAAAATCAGTCTGAAATCCTTGAATACCCCGTATTTCTCATTTCTCTCCATGCATGCTAGATAAATAGCCAAACTCCTAAATAATGTGGCAGCCACCCAGACTTTTCACATCTAGATGTCTCTTAAGAATGCAGATAAACACATTTGTCAAGATCAAAGGTTTAGGCTTACCTTCAAGGTCAAAAATGACTTTGAATTTTTCAAGATACCAGGAACGATAGATATCCCACTTATGCAGTCATGTGTTGCCCTATCTACCAGAAGACAAAGCCGAGCCTTAGGCTCTGCTTTAGGCTCTCTGAAAATGAGCTTCAGAAGCATTTAAGAAATCTAGAGAACTGCCTGCATCTGCTTCCTCTGTGGCCTGGCAATAAGGCCACCCCACCAGGGAGAAGGGATCAAAGAGCAGGTCATAAAGTCCACAACAGAGACAGCCCCTGCTCCCCTTACTAGGATGTCCACACGGAGGCTGAGCTGTCTATCTGCTACCTCTGAGCAGGGGGTCCTAATGAGACTTGATAGGATGTGGTCAGATGGTAAGGGAGGAGGTCTCCTCCTTTCTAAGAACTAGGGAAGGGGGATGTGGAGAAGAGGGAGTGAGGGTGGGACTGGGAGGAGACAAAGGAGAGGACTACAATCGGGATGTAAAGTGAATAAATTGTAAAAAATAAATTTAAATTTAAATTTAAAAAGTTAAGGAAAGAAAGAAAGAAAAAGAAAAAAGAAAAAGAAAGAAAGAGAAAGAAAGAAAGAAAGAAAGAAAGAAAGAAGAAAGAAAGAAAGAAAGAAAGAAAGAAAGAAAGAAAGAAAGAAAGAAAGAAAGAAAGAAATCTAGAGAAGGAAAGACACAGCCAGAAATAAAGATTGAGTTTAGGTGGGAGTATGTCAAACATATTCTTACTCCAGTGTTTACCATAACTAAGCCGACTGGTCCAGTGTCTCCTGTCTTCTTTTGTCACAGAAATCTGTTCTTCCACATGCAAAGACCCATAAGCAATCAACAGAATAGCCAAGGCAGGTTGGGCGTGCATGAAATACCAATCAGATTTAGTGATGGCTTGTCAGTGAGGCACTATGGTTGACACTGGGAAATCAGGAAAGAATATAAATGTCGCTTCTTCCTGAGGGGAAGAAGGGAAACAGCTAAACAAACAACCAGGAAATAGTGGGAGTAAGTGGGGGCTGGGAAAGCAATCTCAGGGCCTCTAATCCATCCTAGCTGGGGATGGGGTTAGGTAAAGGAAGCTAGGTACTATCTAGGGGCTATAACATACCAAGGGCTTGGCAGGTGCTTACCAATCCAAAACAAAGACACAGTGATGGGGACCTGCAGGAGGTTCAGCTGCCAAAGTAAAAGGGCTGGGAGGGAGAAAAATGAGTGGGAATTAATGATTCCTGCATCGAATATTTTACTTTTAGACAGAAAGCTCTGAAGGTCAAATCATCAGCTTTTCAGCACACTTATTGGTGGTGACTAAATATCAATTAGTTTAAGGGAAGTTTACCAGTAGCCCTCTGTCCTGGTCTATGTAAAGAAAGCTTCAAAAGTATCAAGGTCAGAAAAAGTACAGGCCAAGGCTCAACCCCCTGCTCTCCAGCTCGGGTGAAAAACAAAGGCCACCAGCAAGTGGCCATCAGAAAGAATGTGCTGGGGCAGCTCTTGGGCTGGGCATTCTCCCAGCTCTCTTCTCTTTTGCTCTGGTGAATTTGCACACTGCCTGCTTTCTCTTGAGATGTCAGGTCTCATACCAGATTCCCAGCTTAACCAAGCGCAAGCACACCACTGCTTTCACATATCTGCCTCCCCAGTACATTCTCCCCGCCCCACCCATGATGCCCTGAGGCCCTTAGAGCTGTGCAGCAATTTGGAGACAGAAAGTCTGCCAGAAGGGAGTCTATCTATGGGGTAGGGGTGGGAGTGGGGCTGGTAGATTTCTTTTTCCTATAAGCTTTAGGAGGAAAAAGTTCATCATTTTAGGCAATTTCTTGGAAATTACAATGTTAAGAGAGGAGTCTTTCAGATCCTTGGGCCCATAGAAAGTAAATGACATTCTTAGAAGTTTAAGTTAACATTTAGCATGGATAATAACATCTAATCCATAATAATCTTATAGTGTTATTCTTCCTCTCTCTCTCTCTCTCTCTCTCTCTCTCTCTCTCTCTCTCTCTCTAAATGTCCTCTATAAATTGGGAATAGTAACACATAACAGTCATGTAGGGACCAAGAAATAAATAAGAAACACAGGTACTATGACTCGCCCATATTAAGCTGTGAGAATAGGTTACAATTTTTTACCCCAAACTGTGAACCACACAAAGCTTAAGATATTTTGCCAGCAAAACAAAACAAACAGCAAAAACAACAACAAAAAATTAGCAGGCAGTGGTGGCACATGCCTTTAATCCCAGCATTCTGGAGGCGCAGGCAGGCAATTCTCTGAGTTCAAGGCTAGCCTGGTCTACAAATCAGATTGAGTTCCAGAATACACAAAGAAAACCTATCTCACAAAACAAAAGAAAGAAAGAAGAAAGAAGAAAGAGGAGAGAGAGGGAGAGACAGAGAGAAATTTGGCCAGATCGGAGAGCAGGGAAAACGAGGCCAAGTTTGAACTTAGGTGTTTGGTATCTCAGAATCTAGGCTCTCCTAGTAGCAGCCTTCCCATGCACACCTGCATTGCTCTACAAGAGAAACCAAACAGGAACAATGAACCAATGAGTTGGGGTTGCTAGAGGGATGCTGGGGAATCCCTCGAGCTCGTGAATCCCCCTGGCTCAGCGGTTCTCCCAACATCCCAGGGGCTCATTAGAAATGTTTGTGCCTGGACCCCACCCAGGTTCTGCCATGTTTAAGTCTACCCTGGATTAGCAAGCCACCAGGCCTGGCTGGGGAACAGTAATTGCCAGAAGCCCTGGCCAGGGTTACAGCTCTCTATACCCTCATGCCTACTGTGAATGGGGCTCTCCATTTTTTGTTTGTTTGTTTGTTTGCTTGTTTTTGTTTCTCCCACTGATTTATTACTGGATACCCTTCCTTTGTATTGGTAAAAGTATCAAAAGGACTGACTATAAGGCTGACTTCTACTGCCCTGAGTCTTGCTTTGAGAGGCCCCACTGGCCATTGGCTCTTAGGAACACTCAGTTTTTATTAACTTTTTCCCAAAGACCTCCTCCCAGGGATGTGTCCAGCCTGGTAAAAGGAACCAGTTACTTGAATCCTGAGTAAGGAGCTCTTATCTTCAGACATTGATCCAGGTTACAAGAGCCCTTTGTATCCCTACCAGTTTTATTAGGCTATCAAACAGGGAAATATGTCTTTTTCCTTCACATATTTAGTTGTAAATATGGCTAAGTCCTGCGAGATAAGGGGGAATTGTGTTGTCCAGTGATACAAGTGACCCATAATTGGTATTTCCACAATTCAGAAAGCAACCAGAATGATCATGGGTCATGGATCCTTGCTGCAGGAGGAGGTACCCTGAGATCAAGGTCATATGACTAGTCAGCCCCTCTGGAAAGGGCCGATGCAAAGCTCTTATTCTGTAAAATGGGCATTAGGGTTGTTGCTTGCTCTTCATACTCACGGTCCTGCTGAAGCAAGGAGATCTGATGTCACCTAAGAACAATTTGCTCTTAGGCAATTTGCCTCTAATCAGTAGTACTCCCCCTTGTCAGGGGAGGTGAGCTGGCAGCTTTCTGGGAACTTTGACATTTGCCTTCAAGTCTCCCAGGGAGAAACATAATGGCTCGGATACACCTTCTCTCAGGAAAAACCAGAACCATCCCACCCTTTGTAAAATGCCCAGAAGGAAAGAGTTGGTGGGTAGCTGCTGGTGGCAGGCCAGGAAAGGGTGGAGCAGGTTATACCTGCCTACCCAGCCTCCACTGATGAAATGTCAGCCAGAAAATGGAATATCCCACCCTGAAGCCAGAATGTCACATTTGGTGCCCATTTCCTCTTGAGACGGAAGGCAGCCAGAGCCTGAGTCAACTCCCCAGGACCAGTGAGGCTCTGCAATGACAGGATACAGCCTTTAAAAAGAATACTGAATCTGTACATGCCTATAATGCACGTTAATCGTATCTGTCCCCTACCACCAAATCCTCCTCGTGCTTTACCCCATCTCCCTCCTAGCTTCAAGCTTATTTTTTTCTCTTTCCTTTTCTTTCTTCTTCTTTTTCTTTCTTTTTTTGTTATTAATAGCTGAGTCTATTAGGTCTGTCCTGAGCACTTAGGTGTCTGTCTGGGTTGGCATAACAGTGCTAGGAGACTGGACTTTGCCACCTGCCTCTGCATGTTCGCTTGCAGAGGACTGCATGGGTCACTGTCACCTGACGGATGGGAAAGCAGTAGGTGCTAAACTCCACCCAGAACACCGATGTGGCAGTGTTTGGCTGAGTCAGTGGAGCCAAGTGTCTGGTCATGAATGAAGGATCACCTTGTGTTACTGATCATTTCTTCCCAGCCACTCACTCTTTTCCCTGGACATCAACCAGCCCCAACACTTGAGAGCATTTGATCCTCTGGAAAAACTTTGTCTTTGAACTTCTCAGTGACTCAGTTCCCCTAGATCCATCTTTAATGGATGCAAATAATCTATGGGGATTGAACCAGTTAATTAAGGCAAAGGGATGGTGCATGGAGGAGGAGCGTGGCAGATATGCAGGAGTACTAATGACAGTCTTAAGAGTCCTGGAAGGTTGATGTCACAGACTGAAGAGGAAGAAACATCATGGAATAGGGAGGTGCTGAAGCAAGCTATTTTTTCTGGTTCCTACTCCCATCTATGGCTCAACTTTTCCTTCTCTCATCTTAAAGAGATTATGTCACTTTGGCAAATATCTTTATGAGATCTCAGAATTGTTTTCTAACATGGCAGCCACCTTACCTACCCAGTGGGTGAGCTTCAGTGGCCTTGTCTATGCCACTGCCCAACTCCCTCCTACAGTTACACTTCTAAGGGCCAGATCCATTTGGTGATTTTTAAAAATTAGCTTCTTTGACCTTTGAACTGTACTTTCAGTGTATATCGGGGGGACTTAATCAGCATTCGCAAAACCCAGTTGCCAAATTAATCTGTGTTCTCCATCTTTGACTTAGTGTTTCAGAAAACTTAAACTTCTGTATTTTGTTTCCATAAGGTCAATAATTTATCTATCTTTCCAAGTACCTGGGTTTTGTTCTAAGGAAATTTCTTAGTTGCCAGAAGAAAAACCAGTGAAGATAGGGCCCCAAAAGGCCCTACCAACATCTTGATGCTCTGTGGTACAGTAATACTTGTATGTGTTCTTGATACAAAGTAAACTGTGCACGCATCCATCTTCTTTTAATGTACATAGAAGCCCAAGATCCTTTTCTGCATGTACTATGTGCATATGTCTCACTCCAAGCAATGTAGTTACCTGTTAGCAACCTAAAACCCCTTCCTGTACCAGCTGTATGAACATCTTACTCTGAACAATAGAGTAAGTTCTTCTTCCTCTTAATAACCATCAGACTTAGAGTCTATTCATACTGCATTCATGTCAAGGTAAGGGAGTAGGAAGGCCAAATGGCCTGAACCGTGGTTTTGTGTTTGTTTGTTTGTTTGGTTGGTTGGTTTTTTGAGATCTGTTTATTTTTGCTTAATGTGTATAGGTATTTTGCCTACATGTATGTCTGTGTACCACATGTATACAGTACTCACAGAGGCCAGAAGAGGACAATGGGTCCTCTAGTTACCGATGGTCATGAGCTACCATGACCATCAGTGGCCATGAGCTACCATGTGGGTGTTGGAATCAAACTCAGGTCTTCTGAAAAAGCAGTTAGTATTCTTAACCACGGAGCTATCTCTCCATCCCATAAACTGCTTTTGAGATTATGCACAATAAGGCAAAGTATGACCCCATAGTAAAATTTTAGGGGAAATCCCCATTTACCTTATTATCCCTATGCACAATTGGGCATTCGTGTGATCAACATTACATGAATTATGCAAAGGAACACGCACAGTAAAAATATTATGTAACAATCTGCCAAACAAAATAGTGAGCTGCCCACTCTTTGCCTCACCTCTTGCAACCAAACTCTTCTTTCTCTTGAACCCCATAAAAGGAAATCCCAACCTATAATCATAGTACCTTCACTTACATAGCCTGCTGTCAATCTAATTTGTACTATTATTCCATTCTAAATAAAGTTTCCCTGTTACTTTGCTATGCACACGTGTCCTTATTTAATACTCGAACAAGATGCCAAGAATCTAGAAACACTCAGGTAGACCCTGGGCACTAAGCAAAATAGCCCTTCTTACTGAGGAAGAAGAAAACCATACATCCTCTCTAAGAAAACTCAAATCACATTACCCTCCATGTGGATAGTAAAGGCCAAGTCATGAGCAAGAAGGTAGGAGAAGAGACTGCAAAAGTGAGAGTGTCCCTAAATCTTGAAACCAGACCAAAAACAAATTCTTCACAGAATGGTGTGATGAAAAAGAGCACAAGTAAAACCTTTGGAGCAAACTGTTGCAGACTCTATCTCTGTGGCATGGAAAGGGTCTCGTGGAAATCTGGGGACATTTAGGGAGGATTTAATGGCTAGTACTTGAAAAGTTAACTTTAGGAGAGAGAACACAGAATAGAGGCCTTTAACATACTATCACTTTCATTTTATTTTCCATAAATCTTAGGGGAGATTTAGTTGGATTAGGCCTTATAGATTTCCTGGGTTACTATGTAACAGGGTCCTGTCTGACTTCAAGAGGGGGGGGGTTAATATCAGATCATCTTTCCAGTCTGAAGGAGCTGTACCTCCACACCAAAGCTCAGCAACCCTTCTGAAGTCCACAAAGCCACCGCATTGCAAGAGCAGTCAGTCATGCATGTGTGTGGTTTGCCGCCTTTCAGTTCTGACTCTTGAACTGTGGTAGCAAGGGAGTGTTAGTCATTCTCTATCAAAATCAACCGGAAGTCTGGCTTCTGTTTGGGGTTGGAAGCTTCAAGATGACTTGAGGCAAAGCTGGCAGCGGCCAACCTTCCTGGGGGTGGAGAGAATGTAGCAAAGACTGCTGCCATTTAGGGAACTGGAGAGGTAGGAACAGTCTCTGAAACACAGGCAAACGTCCTGACTGTGTGAGTTGTTCCTGATTTGTAATGCTGTTGTGAGACTGTAAGTGACTCCTACAACTCATGTATTGAAGGCTTGGTCCCCAACACAGCAGTGTTCAGCGGTGGGGCCTTTGGGAGGTAACTAGATCATGACCTCATTAATGGTTTGATTCATTTATAGATTCTTAACTTGTGGGAAATTAGGAGGTGGTAGAAACCAGAGAAGGTGTGGGTCACTTAGAGGAAGTAGGCCATTGAAGGATACATTTTATCTCTGGCTCCTTCCTGTCTAAATCGTTACTTCCTGGCCAGTAGAGGTGAGAAGTTTCCTTTGCTATGTGCTTCTGCAAAGGCAGCCTGCTTCACTTTAGACACTTTAGAGCTTCTGGGCCAAGTCATTGTGGGCTGAAAAACCCTGAAATCACGAGCCAAAATGAAGTATCCCCATACTAAAGCAGGTGTTTCTTGGGTATTTAGTCACAGAAAGCTGGCGGCCACAGACATCTTCCTCCACTGCAGCAAAACATGTATCCGGCAAGTCTTTCAAATGCCCGCTGCGAGAGCCCTGATGGTATGCTTGAGTAGGATTTGAGTTCCTGCTAAGTAAAATGCTGAACAAACAGAATGTAGTCATCAGCCTGATGGACAGTCCTTCTAACAGTTCCCTGTGAATGGGGAAGAGAGGTAGGCTTGAAACAGATAGGGCTATGAACTATCTACCCACAAAAGGCAACGTGGCTCCTCCAGCTGAAACACATCCACAGCCATAGCTCCGTCCAGTTACAGTTAGCCAGGCACACCTGCAGTGATCTCATGGAGACGTCTTGGGATGCTCCCTTCTCTACCTGAGCGCCCATCACAGAATGTTCCAGCAATGACTCAATGGGCAGTTCTGCCCTTAGACATTAGACAAAAAGATCACAAGGAATAACTAAGACCCCAGTTTATTTCATTAACTTTACAGACTGTTAACAATAAGGACTTTTCTATTTCATTGATTATAGCATTTAGATTAAAGGATGAGTTGAGGCTCATAAGTGCCAGTGTCTGCCTTGTGGGCTTCAGTGAATTTAAAAAGTGGAGAAGGGCAAGGAAAGAGCTAACTAACAGGGAATCACTTATTGTAAGCCTCTGGGTAGCAGAGTGTTAAGATTTGAACTCTTATACCAGTCAAGTTTTTACTACTGTAACAGATGCTTGAAATCATCATTGTGGAAAATTATCTTGGTGGTCCTTGGCCCCCGTTGCTCTTGGCCCTCTGGTGAAGCAGCATTGGATATGCTAGTAGAACACACATTGGAGCAAAAGTGTTCTCCTCATTGCCGGGAAGCAAATACAAAAGAGCAAAAAAGCAGGAGTCCTTTATCCCGCCCAGGGGCGCATTCCCCAGTGACCTAAAGGCCTCTAAGGAGACCCCACGTTTCAGTGTCTCACAGCTGCTACCACTCTGGAAAGCAGACCTTCAGCACACAAGCCTTCGTGGGCATTCTAGACACAAGCTCCGGTATTCTCCACGGAGACTCACCAGTGTCTGCAGCTCTTCTCCTGGGTCACCCTTTAGCTGTTTTCTAGAGCACCCACCCTTATCTCATCCCTAAGGGACACTAGCCAGAACCACAGCATCCTAGAGATCCTCGTGGGACAGGAGACCTAGAGGCGTAAGAACGACAGCCTGAGAGGACTTAATTCCGATAGCCTAAGAGGGCTCTTGGGAAACCCAGAGCAAGGTTAACCAAGAACATGGTATTTACATGTCTTCTTATTTATTTATCTTTAAACCACTTGCTCTAACCTTGAAAGAAAGCCGAGCCTGTGAGAAGATCACTACTATGCTGTGATGGCCTTCAACATGCACCGCTTAGGCCTCTGCAGAGGTAGTAACTCGGCTGCTATTCTCGGGATCCCCTAGCGTGCACATGCTGGGGCCATGCTTCCTGCAGGTGGCCCCTGGGCACTGAGGAGCCATGCAGGAACCAATAAGACAGACACATTCCGAGAAAGATGTAAGGAAACGTCCCATTTGGTGAGTTTGGCTTGAGAGCAGCCTGTCAGTTAGACCG
This sequence comes from Meriones unguiculatus, assembly GCF_030254825.1. Taxonomy (NCBI): domain Eukaryota; kingdom Metazoa; phylum Chordata; class Mammalia; order Rodentia; family Muridae; genus Meriones; species Meriones unguiculatus. The sequence goes on along the minus strand of NC_083359.1, from coordinate 83,136,162 downwards.
AAGCTTTGCAGGAACTGTGGTCCAGTTCAATGATCATTCTAACTGCTTTATCTCCTCTGCCCTTTCTCAGTTGTTAAGCCCGCAATCATAGTCTGCATGTTCTTTCTACCTTCTCCTGTGTTCCATCCCTCTGTATCTCTCACTGGTCCAAGAAATCTTTTATACACTAACCCTAAGATGGACTTCTCAGACACCTGGATTTGCATACTCAACCACAACTATATATGGTTACCATCAACAATAATGGACTAATGATACATTTCTATACAAGATACTGCACTGGGGATGAGGGTAGAGGAGAGAAAGAATAAGAAACACAGATCGTGGTTTCTGCCACCAGAAAGCCTCGGGCTGACTAGGTAATGTGAGTCCCACAGATATAGGGGCGAACAATGGAAAGTACAATAGAAAGCTTCTAAAAGTGTCATGTCATTACTAATTTACATGACTGCTTGTATCTCCACAAGACCAATTTTTTTTTAAACTGTCAGTCAAGGCACATTATTTGACTGTGAAACGATAATAGTGAGTCACACACAGCCTCATTTAAAATAAAAGAAGACAGAAGGTATCGTACGTAATATGAAACTTTTATATGTACATATTTTCAAACATTCACGCAGTTATGTGTAGACAATGCATTATATTGTAAAGATGTACTTGTTATGCCACCATCAAAAGTTTAAGAATTAAGAATTAGCCCATGTACTTCTTAAAAGCATAGGCAGTAGCCGGGCATGGTGCCGCAGGCCTTGTTAGCCCAGCACTCGGGGAGGCAGAGGCAGGTGGATCTCTGTGAGTTTGAAGCCAGCCTGGTCTACAAAGTGAGTCCAGGACAGCCAGGGCTACACAGAGAAACCCTATGTTGGTGTGCTTTTTAACTCTATTTTATTCTAGCTTCTTATGCCTCTTCCTTCTCCACCCCAATTCCTTCCAACTCGCCAGGTAAGAGAAAGACGGTTAGTGGGGGCAGGGGCGGAGTTTTCTTTAGCTACTTCCTCCTGTTCAGAGTTCTTGGGTTCTTTGAGGCAAGTCCAGTCCTTGTTTCAGGATATCTCCGGCTTCTCCTCACACTGCATCAAACAGCAGCCAGGAGCAGCAGGGGGAAGCATCAGCAGCTTTCTCCCTTCCTAAAGCCCCCTTCTCTCTCTGGGTTCTGGCCTTTATTCCCTCTCAGAGTCCCCAGAATTAAACTATCTGCGGCTGGCAAAGAGCCCCTCTCAGAGCCCACATGAGGCAAATAGTTTGCTGCTGTGGACAATCTGAATCAGTCCCATACCCCATACCTGGGATTAAAACAAAACCATGCTTACATATTGTAAAGCAAAACTTCTATAACAACCTTGTCTCAAAAAACAAAATAAACAACAACAAAAGCATGGGCAGTACTCTTTTGCAGAGCTATAGCCCAGCAGTGTCTGATTAGATGTAGGTTCACAACATTGATTTGTTGATGATGTTTGGTGAATAAGGAAAGAAAAAGTCATCTCTCTCTTTAAGAATAGGATTCCATTTAGAAAAGTGGAGGAAGAGAAAGAGGAAGCGCATGCCGGGGCTATGACATAACCACAGAATCAAAGGTCAGGGTACTCTGGTCTTAGACCAGAACTGGAGGTTCCATGGAGCTGGTGGATCTCTAGATTACCTAATCTGTTAGTACAGAGAGAAATTAAGGAAGGAGATGTTGGCCAGAAGTTAATGTCAAAATAACCAGCAAGCTTCTCCAAGCATGATTTTTTTCTGTGATAAGGTTATCAAGTAATAATGTCAAAATAATATATTTACATAGTAGGGGGTGTTTCATTTACTTTTCTATTTTTAAAAATTTATTACAATTTATTCACTTTGTATCCCAGCTGTAGCCCCCTTCCTAATCCCACCCTTCCTCCCTCTTCTCCCATGTCCCTCTTCCCTAGTCCACTGATAGGGGAGGTCCTCCTCCCTTCCAACTGACCCTAGTCTATCAGGTCTCATCAGGACTGTCTGCATTATCTTCCTCTGTGGCCTGGTAAGACTGCCCGCCCGCTCCCCTCAGCGGGAGGTGATCAAAGAGCCAGGCACTGAGTTCACGTCAGAGACAGACCCTGTTCCCCTTACTGGGGAACCCACTTGGATACTGAGCTGTTTCATTTATTTTAAAAGTCTCAAACCCACATTTCTTTTTTAAGATTTAAAAAAAAAATTATGTGTATGAGCATTTTGCCTTCATGTTTGTAAGTTCACCACATGCATGTTGTGTCTTTGGAACTCAAAGGAGGATGTTTGATCCTATTGAACTGGAGTTATTGAGAGTTATGAACCACTGTATGCATCCTGGGCACTGAACCTTGGTCTTCTACAAGAGCAGCTAGTACCCTTAACTGCTGAGCCATCTCTCCTGGCCCTTAACTCATATTTTTGTCATATACTCTTCATCTTAGACATTCTGTGAAACAGGGTCAGAGAGGCAGCAGCATCTTCACCTAATAGAAGGCAGTTTCTTAATTCTTAATAGAAGTTTCTTAATTCTATATCCATGATTGAGCCAACGTGTGCACGTGGTCTGAAATGCAGTTGCTCTATTTAGGCTTCCTTTTCTGGAGTCCATTATTCTTGGACAGAGGGTTCCAATTCTTATTCAGTATTACTGAATGTGAAGATAGCTCACGTGACATTGTTCATGTGTGGCAGTCAGAAGATAACTGTGGGAGTCAACTTCTCCTCTTCCAACATGTGACGAACTGGGGACTGATTTCATATCACCAAGATTAGTGGCAGATGCACATTGAGGCGTCCTGTTGACCTCCAAGTGTTTATCTCTTCCAGGCAATTAATTGTGATAGAGTCAAAGTCACATCGTTATCTCATCCCTTAGGAAGACAGACTGATTATATGTTCTTTGTTAGTGTCTCGAGTGTTTCTCATGGTGCCTAAATTAAATCATCATGTTTAAGAACTAAGAGAGAACCAAATGCTACCTAAATAGTAAAATTGATTTCTATGCACATTATAGGTCCAGTTAGCCTACTGAAGTCTTCTGACTTTGAATACACTAATTATCTTCTGATGGAGGTAGCTGGGGAAGATGGCTCAGGGATTAAAGGTGCTTGCTCTGCAAGCTTCACAACCCGTGTTTAATCCTTGGAACCCAGGGAAAGGTAGAAGGAGAGAATTTCACAGAGTGGTCCTCCAACCTCCACACACTGTTCATTTGCTTGAATCTGGTGAAGGGAACTGAACATCTCACAGGACACCTCAGCTATTGACTTTAGTTCACAGCCTGTCTTGGCAGACTGGACCTCCTTCCACTGTGCTTAGTCTAAGAACAGAGTCGAGGCTCAGTCCTGGTTTCTCCTGACATGCCAGAACATTTATTGAAGGGCAGACCAGCTGCTGACCTCTTGAGGAACAGCTAAGCTGGTCATACTCCACACCTTCACCCTGCACAAAGCTAATGAATATTACTGTAGTTGACTGGATAAAGACCTCTTCTGTGTCCAGCTCATTCACATTAAGGCAACAAAATGTGTGATGACATGACTGGCTGTGGTATTCCTCACCACCTCTGAGCAAAGCTTTCCACGTTTAGTGTTGTATAATCATCATAATGTATCACAAAGAACATAGGTTCTGGATCTGAGTTCCTCATTGTTAACAGAAAAACAAAAACAAAAACATGTTCAATCAGTCCCTACAAACTTTGAGTTCATGAACACATTGGTGTGTTCAATGCTTCTTTTTCAAACTATAGCTATGTCAAGACTATTAAAAAGAGACACTGGCCACAGAAAATAATTACTAGTGACTACTAATGGCTAATCCCTTTCTTCCTTCAGCTCCTCCTAAACACAAGAGCCTCTTTTTGCCTTGTGGGCTCCTCCCTGAAGCTGAATGATCTTACAGCCTTGTGTGCTAGTAGAGGTTAGGCAACATTTCTCAGGAGAAATGCTGAACTTGTCTGTCAGAGTACTATTCTCTTCATAGCTACAGCAGTATGAGAAAAAAATGGAAAATGGATGAGATGGTCTCTAAGGGCCATGGACCACCTGGTTACTTAGAAAGAGAGGACATGGTAGAAATACAGTGAGGCGGGCTCTGTGACCACCGCAAGGATGACCACACAGCACCACTCACATTCCTCTGTCTTCTCCCAACTCTTCCCTACATCTGTCCCAAGATCCAGACAGGCTGATGTCTTCACAATGCCCTCAGCATGCTCATTATTTCTTCTGTACATGCTGTTATTCTATCTTTCTGGAATGCCTTTGCTGTTCCTTCTATCTACCCTGCTGGTCTCCGCTGGGTATTAATTTTCTTCTTGTGTAAGTTGTCTTCCTCTTCAACATCACAGACTATATTCTTTTAAGGTCGCTCTCCATCCTCAGACACAACATATTATATTGTGAGTCAGTTCATTCAGCTTATGGCAGACGATGACAGTGATGATGCATCCTTACCATATTCCAGGTAGGATACTTAGAACATTAGTTCTCATATCAACCTGTAAAGAAGGACTATTATTCCCACTTTTTATACATGAAGAACAAAGCTTAGGTAGGATTTGTCTATTAGGCTTACAATTAATAAAAATCAGGTTCAAAATTTAGCATTCAGATCTGACTCTAAATCTGTGGTTCTTGCTGATTTGTTATAGAACTCCACTTTCCTCCAGTTATGCTGTGTGTGCAGCTCAAGATGGGAATGATACCTTTTACTACTGGACTGTATGGGCTTCGAGGAGGTACTCAACACTATGTTTGGGGATGAGAAGTAAATAAATGGAGCTGGAGAGATACCTCAGGCTTAAAAGCAATTGCTACTCTTGTAAATGTCCTGAGTTCCATTTCAACATTCACATGGTATCTCATAACCATCTATAATTCCAGTTCCATGGTTCTGACATTCTCTTCTGAAGTCCTTCATGAAGCATCAGGCACACATGTGGTACTCTGCATATATTCAGGCAAAACACTCATACATGTAAAATAAATACATCTGAAATAATTATTATTCTTAAGAGGTAATGCTAATGAATTCTCACTTGGTCATGAGAATCTCACTGCATATTTGGTGTCTATTTGCGAGGACTGATTAATCCTGACATGGGAAGATAATTCAAAGATGCCAGCAAGAGAATAGTCTGTAACTTGACTGTGACTATAGCATGCATGATTAGATTGGGCTAAATGACTGCACTGTTCAAAGAACAGCTGTTCAAAAGCAGGTCAAGCATCCACTGAAAAAAATAGACTTAGACAAATTGTTTTTCCTCCCAGGAACTCCCACTAAGGCCTGAACAGGAGTTTAATATTCCACCGAGGTCTGTTTAGACAAATAGGTTGACCTGTTTACAAAGTAAAGAAATGATTCCAGTGTGAGCTGAACTTCCTTGCCAGGTAGGTATTGCTTGGGAAGCAGGTCTGGACTCAGGACAAGCTGGAAACAGTTTCTCTGTTGAGGTAGGAGGAAAGAACAGACTGCTTTTGATGGCAAAGATAAGGCCAGGGAGACGTTGTTAACCCATCCCTGGACCATAGGCTCAAAAAGGCACATTCTGTGCTAGAATCAGCCAGCTCCTCAAATGTACAGAGCAGACTATGAGGACTAGAGTCTTCTCTGTGCTTCTTTCATGAGAAGTCAAATAAGAGATGTTTCTTTTTGCTCCTTGGGAAATTTTCTCTTACAAAAAAAAATACACTTATGTTGATTTGCATGAAATTTATATTGCATGGCTGAGGCCTGGGTCTCATTTTCAACACCAACTTTTATAAACATCAAGTGAAACTCATGAAATTGTCATTCCCTTCCCACTCCCCTGCAAAAGCAGGAGGGAATGTGACTGGCTAGAATTGGCACACTCCTCTAGGGCAAAAAGCACACACTAAGCTCATAGCTCTCCAGCTGCCATAGAGTCTATCCTCTTTCTGTTCTCTCTCAGTATGCACCTCCCTGGGCTCTCTACAGCTCACTTCACATGTTTTCTTTTCAGAAATGGGCCTAGAGGTGCTTGTAGCCATCATCTTTGTTGCAGATTTACCCTTCTTGGTGTTCTAACCCAGTACTGCCAAGCCTGACCTTGGATCTCTCAGCTTTTCTGCATTAAATTACAATAGTCTTCTCTATGGGCTCCAGGATCACAGGCAATGGTAACACTGGGCTTGACATTACTAAAGTAGCTGTTGGCTCTGTGGAAAGCAGGTGTCTGTAGTACACTTACATCACTGACTTTTTCGCTCAGCATTTATTGACTCTGCAGGACGGACTAGGCCGAGTTTAGGAGAACTAAGGACAGATACCAAAGGCATGTCTCTGTGTCCAGCAGGAGGAAGGTAACAGTCTATCTGAGAAGTTTTAGTTTTGAAATGGGGATTCTAAATCAGAAAGTGTCTAACCACAGAGGCTGCCTACCTGTGGGATCAAATTGCTGCTGTGGGGTTTGGACAGAATTTCAAATTAATAAGCCAACCCCCACTTAAGGTTTTCAGGAAATTATACAGCAATTACTGAGATGTAAAGTGAATATTGTCAGGTAAGCATATCAGTTTACCGGAAAATTGCTGACTGGCAGAGCTGGTGTCCTGCTGATTCATTTCTGTGCTGAAGGGAGACAGTGGATGAGAAAGTTCCTTTACGCCCATTGTCACACATGGACTTAAAGAGAACCCTAAAAACTACGATGGTGACAACTCCAAATATCCGTAACGGAATATGTGCCAGGAACCCTGATTGCTTTTTCAGCCACTCTTTCGATGTACCTAATCCTCTTACCCCCCCGCCCCCCGTGGTCTAACACCCACCCTCTTAACATGCTAAGTGACAGGTGGTGGGGATCACAAAGAATCTGGCAACAGCAAAAGGCCTCTGAAGCTGAGAAAACCAAAAACTAAGTCAAACATGTAACGGACGTTCGGTGCCTTTGGCGGCGCTCACCTCTGTTGCTTCAGTGACGTCATTCCAGCCTCAGTGCCAAACACACACCATGAGCATTGTTCACTGGGCTGCTGTCTTGCTACATAATAGCTAGGCCGTCCTGGCTCAGATTTAGGACTGATAGTTATGAATCACAATGTTTTTATTGTATATAAGTTCCAATAAAAGTTATTAATGACAAAACATGACGTACTATTTCTGTTATTTCTCAGTATATAAGTATCAGAAGCTTTGGGCTGTCCTGTGTGTACAGGTTTTTAAATTTTCTGTTGGAGTTATTGAAACGTTTAATTAAAAATAAGTAAAATTTGGATAGAAATTAATATATGATTCCCAAGAATTTCTGAAGTAGCCCTAAAATCATCTCTGCAAGTTTTTGCCATGCATTTATGTAAAATAGCATTCTAGGTGTTGATTCTAAAATCAAAATATCCATCAACTCCAAAAACTGCTGTTCTCTAGAGTGTCCTATATCCAGTCAAGATTTAATTCTTCATATAAAAATAAACAAGTACTTCTATGTTATTGCTGTACAGATTTGCTTTCATCTTTAATAGACTGTATAATGAGATGTATTCCAAAGAATTATTTTAAAATAAATTTGTTTGTGATCTAGTTTCAGAAATTTTTTTATTTGTGTACCTATATTGTATACTTGGTACTGTATAAAAAAATCATTGGGCTAAAGAGGTTACAAGGCTGGGGAGATAATTTAATTGATAAAATGTTTGCTTTGCCAGAACAAGGACATAATCATTGCTAGAACCCGCATTTTAAAGAAAAAGCCACGTATACCGTCACATGCTTCTAATCCCAGCACCTGGGAGGAAGAGACAAGTGGGTCTTTGGGGGCGTGTTGGAGCTGGCCTGGAATTTTTGGTAAGCTCCAGAGCAGTCTCCAAACAAGGTGGATGGTGCTTGAGGAATGACGCTCAGGGTTGTTCTCACTGCTGTGCTCATGCTGGTGTGAATTGGCACGCATACCCGTGTACAGGTAACCATGCATAGACTCAGGGGTCACATGTGGGCAAAGTTTACGAAGCCCTGGTATAACACATCAAATGAGATCACAAGAATTGAAAATAGTCACTCTTTTCCTCCTACCCCAACATGACTGGTCCGTGACCAGGATCCCTTTCCACAGAGCACATGTTCAGAGAGCGTGAAGTGACGAGAAGCTGGCTGTTTGCTCAGGAGAACTACTGTGAAGAAAGGGAGAGAGGAAGCTGACTCTGCATTCATCAGCTTAGAGTCCCTCTGAATCTGTGTGGCTCTCTCACCCTTGTTAGAGCAGGACCAGGTTTTGTTCAGAATCTCTAAAGCACATTTCCCCTCTTTGACCTAGAATATCAAACATTCATTGTCTGCCTCATGAAAGATGCTGGGCTCCAGAGATAAAAAGGCATCTTTTTGTAAGATGTTTCAGGAAGGAATAGACAGACCATGAGATAAAAGGGAGCTTTATTGGTTACTTGTATCAGGACCAGATAATTCAAGAACATTAGAAGTCATGTGTGATACCAAGACTAACCCTAACGCCCAGCAAGAGATATCAAGTGGCATTTCCTAGAGATGGAAAAAAACATACCACCCAGTGTGGTAGAGAGCCAAATTTTCTCAGATGTGAGGGTTTTGTTGTGACTTCAAGTTTTAAAGTGTGGATAATCAAAATTACGGTGAGCTATAAATAAAAATGAGATTGTAGTGAGAACTAGAAAAAACAAAAACACATAAATGGGAAATCGCAGGAGAGTTTATAATCAAAGAGGCATCATGGGTCACCATATAAACTAAGAAATAAGCTGTGAACTCACTTTCCTGCAAAAGCTGTCTACCTCTAGTATAGAAAGCTTATGGTACTTTTTTTTAATGAGGAACTGCTCCTCTCTGATTGCATGGTACAGGCACTTGCCTCCCAGCCTGTTGACCTGAGGCCAAACCCTGGAATCCATATGGTGGAAAAAGAGAACCAGTTACTAGAATATGAAAGTGACCTTAACAAACACTTGTAAAAAGCTAACATTGAGATGTGGGTCAAATTCTGGTAAATGTATTATCAAATGTGAATCTTCATTTGTAGTATCTAATTATAATTAAATAGATTATATTATAATTATTAGACTAAATCTAATAATATCGAATGTTAAATGGATAAAGACTTATCCATTTAAGACTTGTCCTTGTCCTTGTAAAAACTTCTTTTAGGTCTTTGTTCTATGTGTCCTTGAGCAACCAAGAAAAGCTGGCTTCCTTGATGAGGGTGCTGTGGTCCAAACTGGCCCTGCCCAATTCCTGTCATCCTCACTTGGGCTCTGGATAGAACTGCTTCCACGCCCTACTCTCTACTGAGTCAGTGGCACCCAAGTGCTCCCAGAGGAATAGACAGAGCAGAGCTAGACAAGAGATAGAGAGCAATAGAGACAGGAAGAGAAGAAGGGAAGCCAAAGGAATGGTGACATTCATAGAGCTGATTCTGAGTTACAGGCCAGATGATGACAATTGCACTTGAATAGCTCAGAAGAATTGGGTTTAATGACAAAATCGGAGATCTGGGAAGAATGGAGTAGGAAAAGAGCTAGGATAGCATGTGAAAGAAAAAAACAGTCCAAGAGTGAAGATAGAATTATAGTAACAATGATGGTTGAGGGTATTTATTGAGAATAGTTTGTTGAATATTCCATTACACACTGACATGCATATTCTTTTATAAGGACCCTATTAAGTACATACAATAACAATTTATATTTAATAATAATCTATTTTGTAATGGTAATTATTATTTTATAGATTTGCAAATTTCAATACAGATGAGCCAGTAATTTACAAAAGCTAATTTACTACATTGCAAACTAGGATTGATAAGGTTCATATTCAGCGTTGGAGCTGTTCACTGCCTCACTAGATTACTTATTCTTTTGAAAGAGGCTTATCTGGGTAGCAGGAAAGAAATAGTTTTATCTTCATTTCATAAGGAGAATGTTGTTAGAGGAAGTTTCTTTTCTATTAATACAAAGGAGATAAGAGGATACATGAGAGCGGAGGAGAAAGCAGTGGTGGCGATGGAGGTTGAAGATACGCAAAGATCAGTTCTGTGTTGATGGAAACGTGTGATTGGTGAGATAAAATTTCCCAAGGAACAGAAAGGGCTTCAGTTGCCGCCATGGTAAGTGTAATTACGTTAGTGTAATGCAAGAGGAGGAAGAAAGCGGTCACAGGACTTGATGGTTGAGACATAATATTGTTTGAAAAGGAAGTGAGTTGTTAGCAAATGCTCCATTGTTCTTCTCATGAGTTACTTACTTGCCCTGTCAGGTAGAGTCAGCAGCATCCACTTGTCTCTTCTGATTATCCTATGGAAACTGATTTAACAATGAAAGACTATGTGCCTCTGTTATAGGGGGAAAGAGCATTGTGCTCTTTTTTTATGAGGAACTGATCATCTCTGAATAGTTTAAGGGTCAGAATATGAACCTGAGCTAGCTCAGGCAAAAGGGGACACACGGCAGTAGCCCAGGATTGGAGTAGGTAGTCTTGGGAGAACTGGTAAAACAAACACTAGACACCTACTGCAGAAGTGTAGTGACGTGTTTTGCAGATGGGGAAAGTGAAGCGCAGAGATGTTAGAAAATTAACTCGTGAAGCTGGTGGGATGGCCCCATGGGGTAAAGGCACTCGCCACCCACCCTGATGACCTCAGTCCACTTTCTAGAACCCACAAGGTGGGAACCAATGCTCATAAATTGTCCTCTGGCCTTCAGATGCACGTCATTGCACGTGTTCACACAGACACGGACACACGCAATCAATAACTATAAAGACTTTCTCTTTTTAAGAGAAAATTACCTCAAAGAATCTTTGAGTCAGAACTGACAATAGACTCGGATTATTTTTTTCAACTTCAGGCCTAAATTGTTCTTGGTGCTATATTAAAAACAGATTCTGTGTAATAGTTACTGGTTTCCAGTTTGGCTTCTTTGTAAACAGAGGTGTCTGATTACAAGTTCATTGCTGATTATATCCTCAAGAAAACCTCTGGGCAGCTCTGGGTATGTATTTAAGAGCCAGCTTCCCTCTTCTCACGTAAAGCAATAGGAAAAACTCATAGCACATTCACCTTGGGTGAGCAAGACTCTGCTTGCCACAGGTTCTTCACGGTGATCTCAGTGAGCACCCCACCTACAGTGTCATAATGAGAGAGCAGAGGAGGAATTTGCTGACACAACCCTCTGCTCTATCATTTCCTCTTCCATGCTTGATTAAACAAAGGGCCTGCTTCCTCTGTAGCCCCGAGGAAGAATACAGACATCTAGATACTCTCAAAATAAAGACTTCTCACTTTTGCTCTGTATCTCTGAGCTTTAAATATTGTAAAGGCTTTGCTGACGGCATGTTGGCCGACATCTGGAAACCCAATCCCTAGGAGGCTGAGGCTCCAGTCCATCCTGGACTGCAGAGTGAGAGTGTGTCTCAAAAATAACAAAGCAAAACCAGACTAAGCATATTCACCTAGTTGCCATAATTTAAGCTCATTTTTCTCTTTGTTAATGGAATTTGAAAAAGTAATTACTGAATGCTTAGATATAAAGCAAAATTATGGATTTCATCATAAATGGTGGTCTTGGGTATGTGTATGGATGGAAGAAAAGAAATATAAAAAATAATACATGTTTAATTAATTGTATGCAGATCTTAGCCTAAGATAATGAAAGGATTTCTGGTTGAGAAAAAACAAATGAGAACTTACTATTGGACTCCAGAGTAATGGGCCCAGAATACCAGGCATTCCCTCCATTGAGGAGAACTGAGAAAACTAGTCTTGTGCTCATTTTTCAAGTGGTTTTGTTCTTTTCCTGTCATGGATTCAGAATAAGCCTCTGTTCATTGGTCTGCTCTGTGCTGTGCTGTTTGCTAGATACTGCTGTCCCCTCACTTCATTCTTGCCTCAACTCCAAGGAAGTCTCACTAGTCTCATTTTACAGGCTACAGAGAATTACAGAGAATCTAAGCACTTTTCCTCAGGTCACATAAAAGGTGAGTATCCAGCCAGGGTTCTGGAAATTCTAGTTTGTTATTTTAAAATGTTGTTGTTGTTACTATTATTGCATGAATGTATGTGTTCAATGTGTGTGTGTGTGTGTGTGTGTGTGTGTGTGTACATGCATGTCACGTGTTCAGAGGTTAGAGAAAAACCTGTGGAAGTCAGTTCTTTGCTTCCTCTGTGGGTCTGGTTACCAAACTCCAGTTGTCAGGCTTTTTTAGCAAGTACTTTTCTTGGCTAAGTCATCTCACCAGCCCGCAGGCCATCTTTCTTTTCTGATAGCATGATCAGTGTTCCTTCCACAAACCCTGCTCTCTCCACTTGTCATTCAAAGAGCTGTACCAGCATGTAGTAATAAATGCAATAAAGTGAAGAGGATAGTATTCTTTCAGGGTTTTGATTTTATGAACAGGAAAATTATATGCTGTGCCTAGAAATAACAGAGAATAAGGAATCCATAATTGAAGTTGCCATGTACAAGACATAAAACCATCTGTACCCTCTGACGTATGAGTGTGTGTGTGTGTGTGTGTGTGTGTGTGTGTTTAGTAGTGTAAGCAAGCTCACTGCATTGCATTGCAGAAAAGCAAGAACAGTAAAACACACCAGTTTGAAATGCAGGATGTTCAGGGGCAGATTAGCGCCCTGCCCTTGGAACTTTATTTACTCACGAAAAGCCTTATGAGGCATGTGTCTGAAAGCAGGTTTATCTTAGAAGAAGCACTCACACCAGTGACGTCAGACCGTCGTGTATCCATGTGGGACTTAAAGATAAACATTCCTCTGCAAAGCTGGTGAAACCAAGAGCCTTTTGCTAACTTCATGGGAAATACCCTTTTGGCAAACACAAAAGTCATTTGAAAGAAGCGTAAAAACAATGAGAATGTTAACTCAAAATTAAAATAAATATGGGTTGTGAAAGAGAACAAATGAACTATACCTGAACACATTGCTTTAATAATAAAGCTAGTTTCACTCCTGTGTATTCCCTTCCCAGGGACATCAGTGCCTGAAGTTCCTCATTTAAGTCTCTTCGTATAAGTGATAATAAGGATTGGACTGCCTGGCCTCCCACTTCATTTTTAGGACAGTGGCACTCAGTAGCATGATTTTGTTATGCAGCCCCAAAAGTGTTTGAATATTCAAACAAACATACTTAGAACGTGGCAAACATGCTACAGAAGAAACACTTCCCTCCAGCCCTGGCTCTGCCCAGTCAGTTTGGGCACAAAAGGAAGAAGGCAGGATCTGCTTCCTGACTGTGTGTTTTCAGTTTCTCAAGCAACTCTAATAGGAAGGCCTGAGACCAGGCTTTATTTCCTAGGATGTGTTGCTTGGTTTTTTTATCTGCTCATTATTCTGTTCACAATTCAGCTTCTATCTTATTCAGGAAAATAGATTTTTTCATACGATATATTCCAATTACAGTTTTTCCTCCCCCAATTCCTCCCAGAGCACTCTTCTTTTAAAAATAAACAACTGTGCATTGACTACTGCCTGCCAAATTGATGGCGACTGAAAAAGATAGGTAACTATTCTACTGTTCATTAAGCTTCCTTCTGCTTTTCTTCAAAGACCATTCATCTGAGTACATGTAAAAGGAGAGAGAAATGGCTCCTGGGTCCCTGTTGAACACAGACCTCTAGGCTTGTCACAGTCATTTTCCCAGCTCCACCATATCTTGTCTTCCTCTATCTCCTGTTTATATTTTCTCTCTTCTCTCTCTTTGCATCCTTCCATATCATCAGATTTCTGATGTTGTAAGAATATTAAGAAACAACATCTAAGCATTCTGACAATCCTCTGAGAAGGATGCCTTTGGGGTTTTTGATGATTTGTTTCTTCTGCAAAGTGAAGTGTTCATCTGTCAGGCAAGCTGGCTCTTCTCTACCACAGTGAGCATTCATCAGACGTCAGGAGGTGGTTGTAGGTATACTTTGCAAGATTAAAGTTGGTTCCTTGCTAGAGTACAGGGGCATCATTAAGTTGGAGAGCAGAATTAGTGAGGGTGGTGATGTGGAAAGAGACTGGCCTGGTTTTGAGGGCCTTTTGTAAAATAACCCCAAATAGTTTTCTTAGACATGCCCTCTACAACACTCTGGCGTATGAGTAATCTTTTCTCAAATTCATAGCTCAAGGTAAATTGATTTTCCTTCTTTCGCTTTAGTAAATGGGGTTTTGTCCTAAAGTCTCAGCTCGTGTGTCCTTCTAAACTTATTATGCACACACATGCTGTCTCTGTTAGGGAAATGCACCTAGTCATTAAGACTATGTATCAAAGACAGAAATGGGGTAGATCTTGAAGAGAGCAGAAGTGGGGAGGACCTGGGAGGAATAGAGGGAGGGCAAACTGTAATCAGGATAGATTATGTGAGAAAAAAAGTATGTTTTTAATAAAAGGAGGGAAGAACTCAGTTATAGGCCTGCCTTTTCCGTTGAGTTCAGTTTGCTTCATCCCCTTCTTTCTCTTATGAACTTGTAGCACATACACTGCCAGACAAGAGTTAACCCCCATAGTGAAAACAGAGGTGATGCAGAAGATAAAATTCTCCAGGCTTGGAAGAGTAGTCTTTGAGTACATGTATGTGTCTTGGTCAAGAAGCAGGAAATGGATGGTCAGGATGTCAGAAAAGGTCTTGAGAAGAGGTGACAAACAGAGAGAATAGTGTTTTGTTTTAAATGAAAATCCCAACTTTGCCAATAAAGACTCAGGAGCCAGATGCTGGGGTAAAAACCTGCTAACTCAGGGAGGCAGAGAAAGTACCCAGCTGACCTTCCTTCTTAGCTAGATGAAAAAAACATGAAAGGCTTACTAGCGCAACTGACAGCCCAGGAGGAAAAGGCCAAAACACTCAAGGCCAAAGGCTTGCTAGCTCAAAGCCTGGGAGCTGAAGCCTAAGCTAAAGCCAGAGCTTAAGCTAAAAGTTCTTTCTTCTTCTCCACGCTGTCATAAATACCCAGCAACTCAAAGTCCCTCCTACTCTTTAATTCCTGTCAGCTAGTTTCTTGCTTCACCTCGTGACCTAGGGTTAACTTTATTAAATCATGTGTACAGAAAGCTCTTTGATTAAAAGTGTGTGCTAGGGCCCGGTGAACCACACCATAATCACCTGTTTGCAATAAAAAGTTCCTGGATTAAAGGTGTGTGATAGGGCTCAACCACACCAAACAAAAAACAGACTTTTATGTTTAGCTTCTTAAGTTCTTTACATATTCTGGATATTAGCCCTCTGTCAGATACAGAGTTGGTGAAGATCCTTACCCAATATGTAGGCTGTTGTTTTGTTCTGACAACAGTGTCCTTTGATTTACAGAAGCTTCTCAGCGTCGTGAGGTCCCATTTATTGACTATTCTTTTCTTTTCTTCTTTATGTCTTTTCCTGAAAGTATTTTCTAATCTCTGACCCAAGAAAGCCCCATTTACTTCTGTGGATTGCAACATAAATGCCAACCAAACCCCAAATATACTTATTTCTTATTTAACCTTTGTTTTCTTGTCATGTATATATATATATTTTTTCTCATAGCAGAGTATTAATACAACCTATAAATGAAATGTGAGTCTAAAACACAGGTTTGAATATTCAAGTTTTCTTCTCTAGTAGAAATATTTGTGATCACAAAAAGTAGGCCTTTCAATACCCTTTCCAGCAAAACCCTTAAGATATTTATACTTTTATATTTTTGTACATTTGTAATGTGTGGCTAGACACACATCAGACTTATGACAACCAATAACTTGTGGGTTTTAGGTGATAGAACTTTGGAATAAACCTAAAAAGTATTGGCAGTTAAGTCTTCCTTCCTTCCTTCCTTCCTTCCTTCCTTCCTTCCTTCCCTCCTTCCTTCCTTCCCTCCTTTCCTTTCTTCCTTCTGTTCATTGCTCCCTTCTTACTTTTTTCTTTCTTCCTTGGTTTGTCTTTCAACAAATATCATGTAAAAATCATAATGTATATGCACATGTGTATTTGATTGTGTAGTATCTGGTGGTCCACAGATCTTCAGTCCCAGAGCTGTTTCATGGTGCACAAAAAGGCACCTAGGTTCAGTGATGCTGTTTGTGTTATACATGGCTTTCCTACTAAAGAGAAGTCCCAGCTTTATTTTTGAAATAGATCGGTTTATAGCCTAGGGACTGCTATTTATTTTATTAACATTTGGCCAGCATCAGAAAGCTGTGCCAGGACTCTCTGCCTCATTGAAGTTTACATTCTAGGTTGTATATTATAAACACAGATAGAAAGCTTTTGCATACAAAACGTTGGAAACACAAACCAGGGACAGGAGAGAGAGAGAGAGAGAGAGAGAGAGAGAGAGAGAGAGAGAGAGAGAGAGAGGAGAGAGAGCGCTTAGGATAAGAGCAGAGAAAGAAGACATGTGAGTCCATAGGGAGAGAGGCTTGGTGGGAAGAGTTTCCTGGTATCTTCCATTGACCTCTGCTAAGTGAGAAACATGAGCGATGGATCTTGGTAGACTGAAGACAGAACGATACCCAAGAAGCTAAGGGCGTTGATACCAACACAGCCCTTAGCTTCTTGCTTACGCGATTTACACTTTGATTTGACTTTGATTTGTTTAACCTCAATATCAGGCAGTTTACATGCATTATGCACCCGTGAGAAGCACAAGTGGGCTAGAAAGTGAGAATCTGGAAGGGGACTGTGATTGATGGGTGAAAGTGACCCAGTAGAAAGCTAGATGATATGAATGTTATAATACGACAGCATCTGATATATAATTATATGGAATGTATACGTGATGTTAGGTATTATTGCGGTCACATCAGATGTTATAACTCCCCAGTGACGTATACTGTGTTCCACCTTTCCACACTACAATGGAAATATGAGTGGTCCATCTGATGGTGACAGAGCTTAAACACTAACTAGATTTAGAATATAAATATTTTTCTACCAAGTTTCTTATAGCCACATCTTGAATTGGTGCAACAGAAATATTTTATTTAGTCTTGTAAAAATAATGCATCAAAAACTTGGGGAAGAATGTCCTAAAACACTTTCTAAACATATCCAACAGTAAAAGCTATCATAAGGTACAGCTCTTAGAACTCTTTCATTTGTGGTTATAGTAAGAAGCTGCCTGTGAAGGCGGATTTGATCTTGAGGGAAATTTTGGGAAGGTCGATGTAGGTGAAGTGCCTTGTGATCACTGGGAGGGGAAAGTACAGAGAGCGGTATGTGTAGAGGAGAAAGACGATGAGATGCTTGGTGTCCCTTTCCCAATTCACTCTATGTTGGCAACATCGCAGAGAAGCGTAATTTTAAAATACCTCAAGTATCCTGCCCGTTTGGGAAAATAGTTCCAGCCCGCTGTGTTTGATTTAAAAGCAGACACGGTGAATTACAGTTACGCAAATACATACATCATATTTAATTTCTCAGTATATAAGTAGTCCCAGAAAGTGGTGAAATTAAACACCCACAAAGTTTAAAATTAACTAACATGATCTAGAAGTAAATAAAATTAAAATAACTAAAAATAAAATTCTGACTAGAGAGGGCTGGAGATGGCTGAGAGCCGTTCTGCTTCCAGAGATCCTGAGTTTATTTCCAAGCATCCACATGGCTGGAGGGGTGTGCAACCAGTTCCAGGAGGATCTGATACCCTCTTCTGGCTTCTGTGAGACCCCTCACTCATGTGGCACGTACACGCACAGACACACACATACATACATGTAACTAAAAGAAGTCTTTAAATTCTGATTAGAAAGGAAACTACCATGAAAGGGGAAGACAGACAGGGTGCTGAGGAAGACAGGGCGCTGTTGGAGTGGACATAAGGGATGTGAAAGTGGAAAGGAAGAGGTGAAGGGGAAGGAAACAAGAAGAGATGAGGGGATGGAGGAGATGCAACAAAAGCAAATTTTGCTTGGAAGTGTGTCACAGTGAAACCTAGCAGTGTATGGTAATTAAACATATTTAATTAAATTTTAAGTTCAGTTAGTGTTATTAAGTCTCATTCCTATACTTCAGTAGTAAACATTTAATCTCTCAATTTTTTTTCTTTCTTCCTTTTTTTTTTTTTTTTTTTTTTTTTTTGGACAGTTAAGTCTCACCCTCTTGCTTACACTGGTCTAGAACTCACAATGTAGCTGGAACTTGTGGCCATCTTCCTGCCTCCATCTCCTTAGTACTTGGAACTTTAACACTTCTAAGAATGTAATTTGCTTTTCAGTATTATCTTGGAAGATGAAACTGAGTACTGGCCATTAGAATAAAAGCCAAATGTTTCTGAAAAGTCTGATCTTAATGTTCCAGCTTACAAACAATATAATGATTATATTGCTTAGCTGTGGTATTTCACTTTCAGTTTTAAGTGTATGCAAAGCTCTAACTCTACATAGTGTGCGCTTAAGACACAGAAACATTCCACTTCCTTGACTGCTATCCTTAGCATGCTCCTGATCGGCTTGATCAAATGCCCCTTTGTGCCAGGGATAATGCAAAGCACTGTGGGGGATGTAGCAGTGGCTGTACAATCCCTGTCTGTCTAGTTGAGGCCACACTGACCAGCGTGTAAGAATGTGATGACTCATGCTTTGGAAGCTCCCAAAGCAGAGGGATTGTAAGGCAGAGCTCTGCCAAGAGGGCGAGACCTTCTGGAGAAAGTGGCCTTCAAGCTGGCTTGCAAATACATCCTATAAAAATGCTGTATTATTAACAGCTGCTAACCTTCCTTGGGAGCGTCCCTGTTCCTCTTCATCAATTATTCAGCAATGAGAGATAATTAATGTTTAATACTTTCCTATGGAACAGACCTACCCAATGGATTCAGTTAAGTTGTTTGAGTCATTTATGTGTAAGTAAATGAGGGTTGTATAGCAGAGGGAAATTGCAAAGTAACTCAATACCAGTTGACCTTGAATATCCTTTCACAAGACACTTCAACGATTTACAGAGGGCATGCTTGAATACTACGTTATCTTTTCTGTGGAAGAAGAAGAGATGAAAGACTCGATCCATATAAAGATATTCACAACGCAGGCCTCAAACTGTGATAATGACTAAATTACTAAAGCGAGTGAGTTTTCCTCCATCGCTAGCTAAATACTTAAGTGTTCGAAAGACTATCTGCTATGGTTAGACAACAGGCAAGAAAAGAAACTTAAGGCAGTCAGCAAAAGTTACATTTTTAAAGTTCTGAAAGTACACACAGCAGAGAGAATTCTACCACCATTATGTCCTAAACTACAAAACAATCCTTAGGGAAATGTTCTCCAGGTACTTCACTTATCTTTAAAAAAAAAAAAATATATATATATATATATATATATATATATATATATATATATATAATTCTTACATCCTCATCAGATTTTGAGGTCTACTGACTGAAGAAAAGAACTGCAAAATCTATACACTCTAGCAGATAGTGTGGTTTGTCTGATGTGTTCCCTATGAAGAGATACAGAGATAGAGAAAAAAATGTTAAAGTCTGAACTTATTTTGCCATAAAAAGCAAGTACCCAATGACTACGATAGTATTCGTTTTCCTATATTCAGTTATATGTACACACAGGAATCAAATCTTTTCAGTAAGATTATGAAAAATAAGTCCCCTCCTCTCCCCCACTTCTCTCTTCAACTGCTTCCATCTCTTACAGCCAACAATTCTCTGCTGTTTGTTTCCTCCATGTCTTAAACAGCATGCTTACTATTTCCTGTTACTGTCTTAAATTGTAGGCACTACTGACTCTCCTCAATGGAGGCCCGGGACTTGCTTTTTCCTTCGTGGACTTATAAATCCCACGTAACCGACATTCTTCTCCATTTCCTACCTTCTTGGTGTGATTATATCTCACTTTTGATGAATTTTCAGCATTTGTAATGTGATGAATATGTCACCGCTTTTCACAGGCAAAGATAGCTGCTTCGGTGGTCTGAATGTTTTGTTTTCCACCCCGTGTTTACATATTGAAAGCCTAGTCTTTAAGATAATAGCGTTTGTAGACAGTTCATTAGAAGGTGATTAGGTCTGTTTGTTTCCTTGGGGCAAAAAAAAAATAAATCTCTTTTCATGATGTTGTGCCGCCAATGTTCGAGGGAAGATGTGAGCAAAGATCTCTTCACCCCAATAAAGAAACCAGTGACATGACTAAGTAAAGTTATAACCAAAGTAAAGCTTGTTTAACGAATGAGTTTCGTTGGGGTTACTTACAGAAGGGGAGGAGTGAGGACTTACTTAAAGGAGCAGAAATGACTTAATGACAACTTCGTCACAGGAAGTCCATCGCAACATGGCTAATAGCTTATGAAACCCAGAAACTTGGAGAGAGATGCATAATTTGCGGGCAGTACAACAGCTGGAAAGGGTCCTTTCTAAGCAGTTCTACTGGCCTGAGACTCTTGGTGGCAGCTCAGCTTGTCTGGAAGTCTTGTGAGCAGCTAGCTGGGCTGTCCAAGGTGTCTCCCAGTAGTCCTTCCTGCTTCTATTTGCTTGAGAAGGGAGAGCCCGAGTGCACCTAAGAACCACTAAAAATGCTCACTGGATATCACTGTGAGTAAATGTGTGATAATTGACTATGACCTCCCCTGGAGAGCGAACTGACTGAAAAACATCAGATCTCCAGGTCTTCATTGTCTTCTTGTTCTTCTTCCTCTTTGTCCTCTCCCACTCCCTCTACCTCTCCTCTCCCAGCCCCCTCTTCTCGTTCCCCCTTTCCCCCAGAACAACTGATCGTACTTTCTCAGATAAGACTCTTCCAAATCTCAACATAGGCGATGAGGCTGGCTACTGATGAAAAATGGAGGGAGGTCTCCATGAACACGATGAACATGTAGAGGTCAGAGGACAGCTTTTCTCCTTATACCTTTCTATGGGCTCTGGAGGTCAAACTCAGGTCCTCTGGCTTGCATAGCTAATACCTTTACCTGCTCAGTCATCTCCCAGGCCCTTCACTAATTTAAGGTCCCCTCCCATTGTTATTAGTATGAAACATGTACAACACACACCCACCCTTTAATTTCCCGTGTGCTGAATTTAGTCTTGCTATTTCCTGAACTGGTTTTGTGAATATTTCATGGCACATATTGGATCAAATTTTATTATGTACTATTGCTAACTTGGAGTTCTGCTTTCTGGTGCCTGCTGTGTTGAAGATGACTGTATTAGTTATGGTGCAAGCCAGAGCATATCTGACAAAAAAATCGGCACTATTTTAATATGCCAGAATTATTAATAGAGTAAAGCAGGCTTGGCAGACAGCAGATGGTCACTTCATTCCCTAGTTGCCTTCCCACTTCAAAGTTTTATTCTTATGGTTCCCTCACCTGATCTTCTAGCCTTGAAACTTCATGTATTAAAAAGCTAAAACCATCTCCTGTAATTTTCTGGGGCTTGTGAGTAAAATCAATGCATTCTTTTTCCAAGCATAATTACCTTTAATTTACTTTTGATTTCTTTGTAACGGCCACATTTTTTTAATTTAAATATTCTTGTCTAGTCTAATAGAAGATGGTATCTTTTAAGTCTTCCCGTGACCCAAAACATTTTATGCAAGGTGCACAATAAATAAATAAATTACAGTTCACCAGCACTACTTTTTTTTCCCAAACATAAAGTACGAGAGAGAGTAAATGAAGTCTTGTGATACAGATTATTAAAGTTTCTTTGTATTAGGTTCTAGGGTTTACTGTTCCCCGTATCAAAGACACAGTGTCCTTATCTCTCTGAAAATCCTCCTCTCCCTTTCCACTGTGTGTGTGTGAGTGTGTGTGTGTGTATTCATGCCAAAGTGTGTGGTATACTTCATTAGGTGTCACCCCCTCCCCGTTTATAAATAGAATTTCTAAAGTATGCTAGGCTGGCTAGCTAGTGGCCTGCAGTAACATACCTGGCTCTGCTTTCACAGTGCTGGATGACAAGCCACAAGCCTCCCTTACAACTAGTTCCTTTCTTTCTTTCTTTTTTTCTTTCTTTCTTTCTTTCTTTCTTTCTTTCTTTCTTTCTTTCCTTCTTTCTTCCTTCCTTCCTTCCTTCCTTCCTCCCTCCCTTCTTTTCTTTCTCTCTTTCTTTTCTTTCTCTCTCTCTCTTCCTTCCTTCTCTCTTCTTTCTTTCTTTCTTTCTTTCTTTCTTTTTCTTTCTTTCTTTCTTTCTTTCTTTCTTTCTTTCTTTCTTTCTTTCTTCTTTCCTTCCTTCCTTCCTTCCTTCCTTCCTTCCTTCCTTCCTTCCTTCCTTCCTTCCTTCCTTTCTTCCTTCCTCCCTTTCTTTCTGTTTCTTTCTTTCTTTCTCTCTCTCTCTCTCTCCCTTCCTTCCTTCCTTCTCTCCTCTTTCTTTCTTTCTTCTTTCTTTCTTTCTTTCTTTCTTTTTTTCTTTATTTCTTTCTTATTTTTCTTTTACATAGGTTTTGGGGGCCAAGTTCATCTCCATGCTTGAAGGTAAGAACTTTACTGACTTCCCTGTGTCTCTAGCCTTATCCTACCTCTTAAGGACTATCTCAAATATATATCTACTCTTTCTCTCAAATAGAAAATGACTTCATTTTCCCCTTAATCTTGTGGCACCCACTATTAATATCATTTGGCTTTTATTCAACATGTCTTATGCATCTTATTTCTCCTAAAGATACTTTCACATTATTTTGAGTGCAACCCATATTTAGAAACATTTTGCATTGCAACCCAGTTTCATGAATATATATATATATATCAGAACACATGCACACACACACAACTGAAATAGGAATACCAAGAAAAATCATCTCCATTATTGACACATACTCTGATATTTTTCAAATGATTTTTTTATTTTGTTTTTGTTTTTTTTAAGTTGCATTATCTTTTGTTTATTTCTTTGTTTGTTTTTTGTTGTTTTTTATTTTTAATTACACTTTATTTACTTTGTATCCCCACTCTAGTTCCCTCCCTCCTCCCCTCCCAATCTCTCCCTTCCTTCCCCTTCTCCACGTATGCCCTTCCCCAAGTCCACTGGTAGGGGAGGGTTTCTTTTTCTTCCTTCTGATCCTAGTCTTTTAGGTCTCATCAGGAGTGGCTGCATTGTCTTCCTCTGTGGCCTGGTAAGGCTGCTCCTCCCTTAGGGGGAGGTGATCAAAGAGCAGGCCAATCAGTTCATGTCAGAAGCAGTCCCTGTTCCCATTACTATGGAACCCACTTGGGCACTGAACTGCCATGGGCTACATCTGTGCAGGGGTTCTAGGTTATCTCCATGCATGGTACTTGGTTGGACTCTCAGATTCAGGAAAGCTTCCAGCCCAGAGTGAGGCACCCAGCCTCCAGACCAGAGAAGAACCAATGATTGTTTTGGTTTTTTTTTTTTTTTTTTTTTAACTTTTATTGTTTGTGTTTTGAGAAAACGTCTTGTTCTGTAATTCCAGCTAGGCCAGGCTTCATTATGGAGGTTAAGTGGCCTCAGACTCTTGGGTGATCCTTCTGCCTCGTTTTTGGAAGTGCATGTTGTGACATATGCCACCATGCCTGGCATCTTTCACATTCTAAAAAGTGCCAAGTGCTGCTAGACTCCCTCAAAATTGACCTCTTGACCTTCGAATGAATTGTGACCCAGCCTATTGCTCTACTGTAAAGCTTCTTAATTGGACACACGCAAACATCATTTAATAGTCTAGAAACTGGGATTAAAACACAATACACTTTTAGTTTCACTAACTCTCTACTAAAATTTACAATTTCATTCTATTACATGAATGTAGGTGACAAGCTGTGATAATTCTAGCAGGATATAAAACTTTGTCACCAATAAAAACAGTAGAAAATTTCACACCACATTAACTATTATAGATACCCTGAAATACACTGCCGATAGACACGGTTATCTATGCATTTATCTAAAAGCATAACTAGTATATTATGGATTCATATTTGATTATTATATTCCACAATTGGCTTCTCTGTCAAGCTATACATTTAATGTTTTTACAAACTTTCTGAGATTCAATGTCACCAGACTACTCTCCAGAACTATGTTAAGACTCCGTCTCTATAAGTGGCTATGTGTCTCAGTATCTTTTACATAAGAAAGGATCAATAAATACTTCTTAAACATCTTTTCCATGTTATACAAGAGCAATGGGAACTCAGAGCAATCCAGCCAGACACAAATCAAATAATATTATACAAATAAAGCCTCATATGGTCATTAGGAGAAGTGCTAGTTACCTAGGTAAGGCCTCTGAAGATTAGGAACATCTTACTAGTTCCAAGAATGTCAGTAGCAGAGAATTTATATAATTCAGTGTGATTAGGTCAATGGAATAGTTAAGCAAAAAAGTTTCTTGTACCCTTGTTTAAAAAGTTATTGTATTATAAAATGCATGATCTCATAAAAGATTTATGCACTGTTTGTGAAGACAGAACACAAACAAATGAACGATAAATAAAATGGTCTTATAAGAGCAAGTATTTCAGAAAAGCAGTTTGCTTTGGTGAGAAAATTGAGACACGAAAGGAAAGAAATGGGAGATAAGTCTTGAACTATCAGATATGCAGAGTTATATATAGAAAGCTTTGAGTGTCAGGCCAAGGAAGCAGGCCTTTATTAGAGAAGCAGTGAAGGCCAACCGGAGAGTTTTGGAATCAAGGCAAGGGCAGGATGGAGGCAACGTTTAGGAAGCAATCACCTGACAGTGTTGTACAGGACAGACACAAGGTATTATCACTTGCTACTTTCTTCCACTTACTCCTAATCTTGTCCTTCAAAGTTGTTGCTAGATATTTCCACCAGAGCCTTCAACCTAACACGGTGCTCCCGAAACCAAACCAACGTACAAACAAACAAACAAATAAGCAAACAGACGACAACGATTTTCTGGAGGATCTTGCACACTAGTGGTTTCATGTCATTACTGCAAAATCAGGTTCCTAATAAAGGGACTCTGTGCACGTGCGCGCGTGCATGCGTGTGCGTGTGTGTGTGTGTGTGTGTGTGTGTGTGTATGTGTGTGTGTGTGTGTGAATCCACTTGCCTCCTCCTCCCATCCCTTCCTCCCTCCTGTCCCTCTTTTCTCATCCTCTCCACCCCATTACCTCCCCAATCGATTCATTTTTCTGCCTCTTCCTTTTCCTTTCTCCCTCCTTCCTTCTCTGTCAGGCTATCACATAGCATGGAAGTCCTCCTTGGGTCCTCCCTAGAGTGATACATTGATCTTGGACTTTTCAGCTTCCAGAGCTATAAAAAACAAATTTCTTCAACATATATATACATGTACATATATGTGAATATATGTTGAAGAGATTTGTTATATATGTGTGTGTATATATATACATATATATGTACAATGTATATATATATATTGTATATATATGTTGAGGTCTAAAGCACTCTGTTAGAGAAGCACAAAATTAATGCAGACAGCCTGGTCTGACTTTGGCATTCATATAATGATCCACATTCCTCTAGAAGTTGGGTGTTGATTTCTCCTTCTTCATCACCCACATGTCTTCTGGTTGTTTCCACCATGAGCTTATGAAAGCCAGACATCTAAAAGACACTCCCATGTTAAACTTGTGATAGAAGTCTGAATTTGACATTGTAAAACAAAAGTATATGTTTGAGGAAAGGTTTTGCTATGTGGTTCAGGCTGATTGCATACACATAATTCTCCTGCCTCAGTTTCCTGGGTTTCTGAATTTATAGACAGGAATCACAATTGCAAGATCATTTTTTTTTTCAATTTAGAAGTGCTTTTGTTATTTGGGATATAAATAGGACTCTTCAAGACGGTATTTCCCCACTTAATGAAAAATGAAATGAGTTCCCAGCTGGCTAGAAATAGAATTCCTTGTCTTATCCCCTTCTGAATTCTACCTCTTCCTCCACAAATAGCCACATTATACATGGTACTAAGGTATATTGGCAAAGTAATTTATTTATTTTTTTTACATAAAAAAGAGTAACTAAATAAAAAAGCACACAAGGAAGAAAATTAAGCGGGACTAACAATAAATTTAGTTGTACTTGTTGATATACTTTCTGAACATTTTGTTAACAATAAAAGCAGATAAAATTTCCAGTAAATCAAAATACGTCAAAGCTTGCTGATCAAAGAACACCTCCTTAAATTAGACAAACAGTTTTGTTAGGTATCATTTATATGTGAGATAAAGGACAAAAGAGATGGCCAGAAGGTGTTGGCTCCCTTTCTGAGACCTGCCTGCTCTTTCTTAGCAGCAGTAAAGACTTTCTGATCTTTATCAGGGCTGGGGCCCAAGCTCTATGCTGTCCCTGTGTAGTTAACCTTTTAGGAATGGCTGAGCTTTTGTTCCCTGTGTGTGACAGCTCTTTGTAACTTCCAGAATAACCCAAGGACTTGCCGAGAGCATCACTTTCCATGTGTAGGTGTGTAGTTAGGGAGTCGAGACTTTATTGAATTGAGAGATTTTGTTATAGTAGATTCTCTTTCAAAAACCAACAAACAAACCCAAACAAACAAAAAGAAACTAATTAAAAGAAAGTTGA
Source organism: Meriones unguiculatus (assembly GCF_030254825.1). Classification (NCBI taxonomy): domain Eukaryota; kingdom Metazoa; phylum Chordata; class Mammalia; order Rodentia; family Muridae; genus Meriones; species Meriones unguiculatus. The sequence continues at coordinate 83,109,764 of NC_083359.1, read as the reverse complement.
AGACCTAACAGACATTTCTCAAAAGAAGATACACAGTAACTATATGAAGAATTGCCATCACTCTTTCTTAGGGAAATGCAGATTAAGAAAATAACATTACAAACTCTTACTCCAGTTAGACATAAAAACAACAGCAACAAATAATCTGCCTAGGGTATAGAGAAAAATGGGAACTCACATACTCTTTATGGATATCTAAGTTAATACAGACAGACTGCAGAACTGTTGAGAGCTGGAATGTTTTATATTGCTATATTGGTCTTAAAATGAGATCTTGAGGATAAACAAGAAAAGTTACAGTTTAATAGTGATGTGTTTGTGTGTCAAATTGACAAGAAATCAATTGTCCTGGTTGATTAGGTTTGTTTTGTTGTTTTTGTTTTTGTTAGCCTGACATAAGCTAAAGTTTTCTAGGAAGAGGAAGCTCAGTGGAGAAAACACCCCCATCGGATTGCCTGGAAGTAAGTCTGTAGAGCATTTTCTTAACTATGATTGATGTGGGAGTTTTCAGCTCACTGTATGGGGTCCAACTACTGGGCAGGTAGTCCTGATTTGTGTAGGAAAGCTGGCTTACGGACTGGAGGACTGTCTCAGTGGTGAAGAGAATTTGCTCTTCTTGCAAAGAACTTGGGTTCAATTCCCAACACCCAGATAGTGTGGTTTACCACCTCCCTGAGTACCGGGCACACATGTTGGCACACAGACATACATGCAGGGGAAACACTCATACCTACAAAATGCAAAAAGAGATACATCTAGACAAGAAATTAGCCGAGAAAGCTATAGGGAGAAAGCAGTGTCCTTCCACAGTATCTGCTTCAGCTTGTGTCTCCGGGTTCCAGGGCTGATGCTCCTGCCCTGACTTCTTTCCATGACGGACTGACTTGTAAGTCAAATAAACTGTTTCCTCACCAAATTGCTGTTGTTTGTGGTGTTTTATTATTATAGCAATAGAAACTCTACCTAAGGTGTATGGAAAACAGAATGAAGTTCTCTCAAACAAAACAAAACAAAACAAGAATTGTCAAACACTTTAGCAATCCCACTGCCTGGGTAAATGTTAAGAGGAATTGAAATCAGAGTGTCAGAAAGATAAAACTATTTCTATGCTTATTGCAGCAGTGTTCACGATAGCCAAAATATGGAATCAGCCTAGGCAGCCATTGATAAGAAAGAAAATATAGTATAGTTACACAATAGAATATCATTCAACCATAAAACAAATGAAGTCATTAGTTGCAACACAGATGGAATTAAAGAATGTTATGTAAATAAATCAGGCACAGAAATACAAATATTGTGTATTCTCACTTCTATATGAAAGTTAAGACAATTTCAAAACAGAGAACTAAATAGTGTTTACAGATCCCAGGAGTTGAGGGTGGGAGGAATGGAGAAAGAATGGTTAATGGGTACAGGGGTACAGATGGATGCGAGGAACTGAATAAAAAAAGAAAGAAAAAAAGGGAAAGGCATGACTGCTCCTAGTATGGGGGAGACATGGAGACAAGGTTTATTTTAGACAAAAGGGAGAACATAGCCAGAGGGAGGGACATCTGGAATAGTCCAGAGTGAACATGACCCTAAGCTGGGCCATATGAGGACAGCAGGGTGTGGAGAGGGGAGAGCGGGAGACCAGCAGATCAAGAGGCCAGGAGGGTAAACGGTAGACCAAAATGTTTAGATAACCAAAATCACTGGATTATACAGAGAAGGGTAACTGGCAGGAGGGTAGACTAGCCCTTGGGTTGAAGAAATTGAGGGTAGGGAGAGAAGTTTGCCAGCCAGAAGGACTCTGTAACAAGTTAGGGATTGAGGGATGCTGGGAGAACCTGGCAGCCAGCTCTTCTTGATATGTTAAATAGGCACCTCAGGAGGACCTCCCCTATCAGTGGATTTAGGGGCATGGGAGATGATGAGGGAGGGAGGGAGAGTGGGATTTGGAGGGGATAAGGGAGGGGGCCACAGCTGGGATACAAAGTGAATAAATTGCAATAAATTAAAAAATTTATTTAAAAAATAAAAAGTGAAAAAAAAATAGGCACCTCAGTTGTCGTTTGTTCTAGGTTTGAGATCTAAAAGGAACTACCTCTATTTATGGACAAATATAGCTGACAACAATCCATTGGCTTTTATTTATTTTTTAAAATTTATTTCATGTGTATGAGTGTTTTGTTTGAACATGTGCACCATGTATGTGCCTAGTGTTTGCAGAGGTCAGATGAGGGTGTGGGGTCCCTTGGAACTGGAGTTACAGACTGTTGTGAGCCCCACATAGGTGCTGGGAACTGAACCCTTGTCTTCTGGATGAGCAGTTAAGCACTCTTAACTGCCAAACCATTTCTCCAGCACCAGACTTTTTCAAATACTTGAATTTTTTTTCAAGTAGAGAGGATTTTGAATTTACTCAACACAAAGAAATGATATATTTTTAGGTAATAGGTATGTTAGTTACCCTATCTGATAATTATGTATTCTATAGTTGTATTGAAATATCATAGTGTACCCTGTAAATATGCATAATTACTCTGTGCCAAATACAAGTATTTTTAAAATGGGCTGACTTGCTGCTGTTTGGGGATGAGAGGGATAGAAGCTAGGGCAGTAAAATTGTTATTTTCCAAGGCTTGAAATCATACATAGTAAGGAACCTCTTTGGCAACAATCTTTTGAGGATTAGCAGAGGCATACCTATTCCCTATCCTAACTATCAAAGCTCCTTGATTAAGAAAACTAAGGAGCAAGTGGTGGCACGTGTCTGGGATCCCAGCACTCAGCAGGGTAAGGCAGGATGAAAATAGAGTTCAAGGCCAACTTGCACTACATCATAACAAACATCATGTCTCAAACCAAAGCATAAAAAATACTTGCATACTAATCATTTGGTTCTATTCTTCAAGTAAATAAATTCTAGTCTGCTGTAGGGAACAGATAACAGGTTTTAATTGTCATATAAGTAAAAAAGAATGACATGAGATGATTTGAATGCTTAACTACTTAATTGAAGATAAAAGTTTAAGGAGAACTCTTCTGAGGACAACAGTGGCATCTTCCTTAAGTTCCTAAGATTTGATTGTATCATTTTCAAGAATTACTCGGTAGGTTATTTCGTTCCCTGGAAACGTAACGACTCATTCCATTTAGGTTCTTGAGGAAAACACAACGTCTCAAATCCATTATTTAGTAGGCATTTTCCTTGCTTTTATTTCCTACAATGGCATGAATAAGTATTGCCACGTTACTCTTCCCCCGACCCCAAACACAAAACTGTCATGTCCTGTGTACAGATAAATGACAGTAACTTTTGCGTTCCCTTTCTCCCCATTGAACAACGTTCTTGAGAAAGTTATTTCCAGTCTCCCGATAGGAAAAGGCCATAAAAACAATACAACTGAGTTGCACTTTTATATTTTTTATCCAATAAGAGAAATATCCACCAGTAACGACTGGTTTCTGTGTCAGAGTCTGTGAGAAATGTGCCACTAGATACCGGACGAATGAAGAATTATACTAAGAGGCCAAAATTTCCTGTCTCTTCAAACAGCTGCTCTTCAGGATCAGAAGGAGATGTCTAGCAGTAGCCACAAAGCATTCTGAAGTTGCACGTCAACGCACCCTAAATTAGGATCTTGGGCCTCAGCTTTGCACAGATTTGGGGTTTCCACGCTGTGGATCTATGATACTGAGTCTCTTCTCCCCGCCCCGTCCACAGCAAGTGTGTGTTAGGAGGTCGTTTTCCCTGCTTTCGGGGCACCATAGGACGCGGAGGGTGTGCAGTGTTCTTTCTGCCTCGCAGCAGCGAACCCAAAGCCTGAGAACAAAATTAAACGCCAAAGCTCTATCTCAAGAACCTGGTGGGCAGATAGAAATTCTCACTTAGGTGAAAGAAAAGCTCAGTCGCTCAGCGCCAGCCAATCATATGAGAGGAAACATCGACACGCCTCGTTCTACCTTCCAATCAGCATCTACCTCAATAAGCCCGACCCACTACCACCGGCAAACCGACTTTTAAATTACATTAGTATGGCTTTCTTCTGACCCTCTCCAGTCATTCTAGGCTGTTCCACGAATATGCTCAAAGGTAGAAAGCTGGACGTAACAATGACAAAGCTAGTAGGTCTGGAGATGAGAAGCGAAACTCTAAAATTCTAGAATCAAACCCGCAGATTTTAAGGAGAAAGAAAAGCAGCTTAGTGCAGAAGGACTACAACCCCCAGGTGGCCGTGCGCGCCGGCGGCGCGCGCAGCCCGAGGGGGCGGTCTATTCAAAGGCGGAAGGCCGAGGGTCACAGGACTTCCTGTTCGGCGCCAGCCGGGGGGCGGGACCTGCGAAGGCCGGGCGGCGGTTGTGGCGTTTTGAAGCTTTGTCAGCGGAGGGGGCGTGGCCCGCGCTGATAGTGGTAGAGTGCGAGCCGAGAGGGACGTGGGTGACGCGTCTCCTTCCAGCTCAGCGGAGGGTGAGGTGTCGGGGCCCGGCCGGCGATTGGCTACCGAGAGGCGAGTACGCGGCGGCCGTTGGTCGCTGGCAGCACGGAGCGAGGGCCCGGGCGGGCGGGGCGGGGATGGGGAGGCAGTGGCGGCGACGGCCGGAGGAGGCGGGCGCGGGCGAGCGGGCGGACACAGCGGCGGCGGCGGTCCCCGGAGCGCCCCTGTGAGGCGTCCCTGCTCCCGCTGCCCTGGGACTCTCGGGGAGGCCGGCCGGGCCCCGAGCCGCTGCCGAACCGCTTCCCCAGCGCCACAGCCCTACGGACTCTCGATCCCATCCTCGCGCTCCTGCTCCGGCTCCTCCATCTTGGCCTCGGCTGTGGCTGCTACGGGGAGGATGTGCCGCCTCCTGGCAGGGGGAAGAAGGAGGAGAAGATGAAGAAGTACCGGCGGGCCTTGGCCCTGGTCTCTTGCCTCTCCCTCTGCTCTCTGGTCTGGTGAGTAGGAGGTGGCCTGGGGGGACTTTGCGTGGGGGTCGGAGGCGGTGGAGGGAGAGAGGGAGCCGGTCGGGTCACACCCCCAAGTCATTTCGGCTGTTAAGGTTGCCTCCGAGCAAGGGGCACGGCACAGCTCTTCCTCCCGAGATTTTCGAGTTGTGTTTCGGAATTTTGCATAGAGACCAACAGGAAGAGAAGGGGATACTGGGGATCACGTTGTGCCTTGGTACTCGGGTACTCCGTTCTCCGCAGATGGGGCAGTTTGTGTAGTGTTCAGAAAGCTGGTGAGTGAGTTACCCGGTTTTACTGTCAGTCATTTGCTTTCTTTATGAGGTAAGGGCATGGGCGAGTCAGGTGTGATGGGTTCCGGACCTGTGATTTTTGAAAACGTGAGTCGTCATGAGGTTAAGAGTAACGTATAAACAGTTGTTCTTCTGGGCAGCTCTTGCACAATCTTCACCACCAGTACTTTTGGGGCTGCTGTTCTTGAAACACGGCGGTGTGGGCTTGGTGGGGGGGTGGGGGGGCGTGCCTTATGAAGTCCTTTTTCGGTTAGCTTGATGGAGAGAGTTATCACAGATGTAGTGTGTGTCGTAGTTTTGGGACACGTCCTTTGCTACCGTGAGAGTAAGCTATTTTGCGACCTGTTCTGTTCGTTGTCTCTGAAACTTGATGGAGTTCAAGTTAATTTTCAGCCCGTCTTTGGTTTTTGAGGAGCAGAAATAGCATGTGAGCCAAGGGTTGCTAAAGGTGTGCTTGGAAAGGCTGTTCTTTCCGAAGTAATTCTCTCATCCAGAGGCATGGTGACTGAAACGATGGCTTTCCTGACAAAGTGAATTCTTCTCTTGTATTTAAATCTGGACAAACTTCCGTATTTGGGTTTTATCTTCAAGACACCAACAGTAATTCCGTTTTTATGAGTATGTAATGGAATCCAGAGGCCATGAAGCTGTAGCGTTGTTGCTCACGTAGGATAATGTATTGATAAGGGGGAAAGAAAACACTTGTCTGAGAAAATCTGACCGGAAGGACTATCTTGGAGAACAAAGTGTTTGGTCTTCTGTTTGTCATTCTGAACCCTTTAAATACTCCGTAACAGAAACGGGTATCTGAAACCAGTGCAGACTTGGACATCAGTTTCTTAGAGTTGGTGCGCCTCTCTTATTGGCAATTTTTTTATCCTCTCATTCAGAAATTATCTCCAGATTTTGTTACCCACTCCTGTTTTGTGGATCGAGTGCCCTTTGTTCATATTATAATCACTTTCTATGGTTTTTACCCTCTTACCGTACCTAACATTACGGCATTTTAGTTTGGTCTTACACTGCAGTAATTGGATATATTGTGATAAAGCCTTTCTGCTCTTGACTTTTCTGCCTAGGGTACTGTGGATTTATCTTAACAGAAAAAAAATGCATCCTAACCATCTCATTCATTCTGGTTGCTATTTTTTTTTTTTTTTGTACACTGTTAATCACAATTCTTGGTTAAGTAGTACAATGTATTCTAGGTGTAATTGTAGTGTAGCTGCACAACAGCAGTGGTAACTAATATTGATTGTCAGCTGTGCCAAGCATGTGGCATGCGTACATTTTAGCATCTTTGTCAGCATGGCCCTCCTAGGTAGGTATTATTAACCTCATTCTGTGTTTTACAGGTGACCAAGTAGAGAGGCTAAGGTTAAGCAGCTACTGCATTCTGGAGTTTAGATTCAAACCTCAGCAGCTTGGAACAGTGGCTCCTCACTACAGTGGTCTTTTGACTGTAGGTTAAATAGGCCCATGTTATTAGACAGATAATGGTATCATCACTTACTAGGTATGTCCACTGGGTCAGGTTGTAGAACTCCTTTGAACTTTAGTCCTTAGAGCCTCAATATGATAAATTTGATCCATTTATATCACAATATTAGAAATCATGAGGTAACACATAGGCCACTCTTCATAAAACAGTAAGAACATGCTGTGGCTTTCATCACAAAAGCATTCAAAGGTGTTTTTCTTATGCGCACTGGATAGTGAACATTGTGACTCTTGAGTCCAAAATCAGTCTTACTGGGCCAAAATAGTTATGGTGGCATGGCTGGCTCATTCTGGAGACCCTGAGGGAAGACTGTTTCTATGACTTTTTCAGCTCTAGGTGTTGGATGGATTCTATCTCACATCACTTCAACCTCTCTTTGGCCGTCAACATCTGCTTATGATTCATCTTCCTGGCTTACTCTCTCTCCTATAAGGACTTAACTATATTGGGTTTACCTTTGGTCACTCTCCATTTCTCAAAACTCTTAATTTTCTGAGGTCTTTTATAATATAAAGTACAATATTCAGATGCTGGAAATACAGAACTCTCTCATCATTGGCAAAGGGAAGTTGGCCATCACACTGAAGTGGAAGATATGATCCAGGCCTGTAGTAGCTATTCCGAATGTGGCCCCCAATTTGTAAAACTCTGTGCATGTGCCTTTAAAATGTGTCTTAATTATTTGTAATTTATATACATGTACCAATATGACATCAGTATATTAGTACATATAATGTAGAAAGATAAAAACATTTTGTTAATATTACCATTTGTTTTCATTATAGTAGTAATTTCCAGTGAGAACTGTATGATTGACTAGATTATTTTATATCAAATGTAAATGAGGTGATTTACATTTTGGTTTATTCTGGTTAGTCTTCTTAGCCTTCCTGATTCCTTACTGTCTTTTGCTTGTAAACTTATCTTTGTTGGCTGTCTTTTGATAAAATACATGTTGTAAGGATTTAGTTACAACAAAATAGTTCCTTAGTCTTAGCTGGACACACGTGTAGACCATAGTGAGTCATGGTGTGCTGGAAGTAAACCCCATTGCTTGTAAACCTCCACTCTTCCTTTGCATTTCTGGCTATAGTTCCTGCAGTTTTTGGTGTGTCTCCAGCTAACTCTTAAGATCCATAAATCCTTAACATTAATCTTAGTAAAGGCTTTTTGTTTTTAATATCTCTTCTTTCTGTGCCTCAAAGGATGATTTTAGGAGAGCTAATATTTAGACTAATGAGAAGAGACTAACATTTAAACAACTGATATATTTGATATACAGTACAAAGGACATTGGAGCATCAGATGAAGAGTTTGATGAAGAGTTTGTAGAGTATCTTTCCTGTTCTATCATCAGTCATATGCCTTTGGGTTAGTTATTTCTGTGAACATCAGTTTTTCATCTATTAAAGGTTTTCAGGGTGGATATTCAAGGTTTGAGACTTATGTTACAAACAGAGGGAACATTTTTGTGGTGTTATCTAGAGTATTTAGTAGGGATGGAGAAGAGTTAAAAAGAATAGGTAGGGTTTTAAGAGAATTGATTATTGCTTCGGTGAACTCTTAACAAGGTCAGGATGAGCAAGTGAAATAGGTTAAATAAGAACAAAAAGAGGCAGGCCATATTGACACTCTAACTAGATTACTATCAAAGATAGAATGGCTTGGCTGACAGACTGTGGAGGTGGTAGGTCATAAATGGAGACACAGTAGGAGAGCATTGGTAGCTGTGTAAATCACGATGACTTTTTTTGATCTTAGACATATGTCAATCTAGTTTTTATGAATGAAAGAGTCCTCCCCCTTGGGTTATGATTCTATTTCTTTATTTGTTTTTTTTTTCCCTCTGATAATTTTTCCTGTTTCTTATTTTGTTAATATATGAGCAGAAAAATAAAAAAGAAACTATATAAAAACTGTTTTCTTTTAATTGTAGAAAAATTGAAAATTCCTATTCTGTCTCTTATCTGTAAATTTTTTGACTTTTTTCTGCTTCTGTAGAGACTTAAAAGAAAAGTCTTTGGTTATTTTTCTGAATAAAGTGATATTCAAAATAAGCAATGAAGTAATACCTCTCCACACCATTTGATGACTTTTGTTGTAATTTAATATGCAAAGACTGGGAAAAGCTCAGGTTTGCTGAGATGTGTATCAAAGGATAGCATTTGCTGCTTGTGTAGGGTCCTTATAAACAGTGCTAGAGTCCTTCATACAAACTGGGTGAACTAGGTTGCTTTAGGTTGCTCTAGTGCAAAGAGATTAGTGAAAGGGTGGCACATCGTTATGCAAATCTGTAGCATCTGTGTCCAAACCAAAAAAAGGCAGATGATTCGTTATAATATTCTTTGAATTATTTTTGGGAGATGTGGCTCATGTTGCCCTTTAAGGTTATTAAACATTTGAAGATGTTTTAGAATGTAAGTAAAATAGACTTTGGAAGACAATTTAAAAAATAACAAAGATATTGATAGTTGGCTGTCTTTGAGTACTATCATCTCATAATTTTGTTGTTCATGACCAGTTAATTATTCTGTCACTTCTCAATCTCAGCAGAGAAATTAATCAAACATGTATACCTAACATTCTTGTACTTTTAATGAAAAGAAAGAAGCTTAGAAAAGTATTTACTTGATTTGTCTCTCAGGTCCTCTTCTGTTCTGAACATTATACATATAAATGCTATATATACCCTTGTAGTTTGTATATATATGGAAATAAATAGAACACCCTATAGGAAACAATGATTTATGTATTTCAGATTTTTCTTTAGTGCCAGCTATATGACACATAGAGCAAACACAGTTTTTACCGGCATTATCTGTTTTGTTTTTCAAGACCATATTATGGAGTGTTTTCACAAAGTATAATTCCACATGTCACAAGGGAATGGAAAATTGCTTTTGAGTATTTGCAGAATAAAACTATAATCCCTTGGGATATACTTGTTTCATAAATGGAGTGCTTTTCAAAAAATTTTTTAAAGGTTTGCTTACTTTTGAAAGGTTTGTCTTTTCTGTATGTTGATATAGAACCTAAGGCATCCCAAATGCTAGACAAGTAACTCTACCATGACCTACACCTCAGATTCATAACTTTATTTTTATAATTAATTACTAGTTAGAGTGATTTTTGTATTTTACATAAAAGTAAAAATGACACCTAGCTTTGCTAGTCAATGTTTTATGGTGTTGGCATGGTTCTTAGGCACTAAGCTCATTTTATGTTATATATTAAATGCTGTTATATATGTTTTGATTCATTCATTCACTTTGGTAGCTTATTGAGTAAAATAGGAAAGGCTATAATATTAGGATTTATAATCTACAAATTTTATTTTTCTCATAAATTTACTTCACATCTTACTTTGTTACTACAGTGCTTTGGTGCAGAGGGAAAGAGCGTGAGTGTGGGACTTGAGCCTTGTGTGTAAGTTGCTTGTCATAATACAGAAATATATCTATATTAGAGTAGTAGAAAGGGCCCGATACTCTTTTTTATGATCATTATAACTTGTGAAATATGCAGCCCTTTTAGTATAGACATCTTCATTTAAAGATAAAGAAGGAAGGTACATAGACACTAAGCAAGTTGGCAACGTTTTCTCACAGGGATGGATCCATAACTTAGGTAGTTTGGAATTGTGAGCAGCTTGTGTTCTCTTAACCACTATGTTCTGCCTGTATGCCAGTTGATGTCCTTGGGCTAGATTTCTTTTTTGAAAATGGTGGTCCCTAGACCAGCCAAGGAAGGATTTAACAGCAGGAGTTAACAACCTGAAGCTCTTTATTTTTTTATTTTAATTAATTAATTGATTATTTCTTGAGACAGGCTTTCTCGCTGTAGTCTTGGCTGTCCTGGACTCACTTTGTAGACCAGGCTAGTCTTGGAGTCACAGAGATCCTCCTGCCTCTGACAATCTGAAGCTCTTTTAAAAAGTACACTTTACTCAGATTCCTACCTTGAAGAGACTATATTTATGGATGTTTTTGGTTTTGTATTCAATTTAGTGTTACTGGATTAGGTGAACTTATGAACTTAACTATTTTATTCAACCAACATTCTAGGAATACAATACTAAGAATCATTCAGAAAATTGAGTTTCGTAGTAATTATTTTTTTTTTCGTAGTAATTATTAAATGAAGAAAATAGGACTGGAATTGCTAGGAAGGCTTGAAGGAAGGTATGTGCCCAGTCATAAACTTTGCTGTGGGAACAGGTGCTTCATGAGCTGAAATAAGATACACTGTTGCTGCTAATATGAATGATGGCTTTATCTGTATGTATGTGTTTCACTGCCTGTAGTGAGCAGATGGCACTTAATTGTCAAGGGGAAAGAGTATGAGTAAATTAATAAGGAATGGATAGAAGTGGTAATAAGCAGTTAAGTGTAAGAAAGAGTAGCAGATATATTTGTGAGATTATGGTGACTTTTATAAGTGAAGCCAATAACTAGGTGATAAATATACAGCAAGGGAAGCTGTTCTGAGAAGGTTATATTGACGTCGTTGTGCTAGATGTGTTTCGGAGATGAGAAACTTAACTGGGACAGATACATGGAAACAGAGTAAGTTTGCCACAAGAATGTGGTTTTAGAAATGAAGAATAAAGTAAGTGCATTGAGCACAAATTTTATGCACATTTGGTTTTATAATAGATTATGAATTTGCCCTGTAGTGCAACTCTAGTGCAAAAGATACAGCATTAGGCTAGGATTCAAAAGAACTGTTTTAATTTGTCTCTGATGTGCTCTTGTTCAACACTCTTATTACTCATTTTACCTAATGCTATGTGTTGCATTACTTGTAGGATTCTGCCAAACAAGCAAAGGAAGCTACTTTATTTTGGATACTGTGGATGAGAACACAAATCCCTGTATATAAATAGTTTCAAAGAGAGAAAAATGTGTTAGCGTGTGTTAATAGTGTACCCAAAAAAAGGGAAGAGTTAATAAAAAATTGAAAGAGAAATGATCTTTTAGTTGGAGGGGAATGGAGTATCTAAGCTCAGAATTGTATAGGACTAAAATGCAGGCCTGAGAGATAAAAGACTGGAATTGTCTTCACAAAGGAAATAATTTTTGAAGGAGAATATTTGACTCTTGAAACAACACTGAGTTTCTGCAGATAATAGGAATCAAGAAAGATGACAAAGAAAGAAAGCTTTGAAGGCCTGGTATGCTGCTGCATTCCTGTAATCCCAGCACTTGGCAGAAGGAGGGGGAGGATTAGGAATTCAAGGCCAGCCTCTGCTACACAGAGGATACTCTTACTTATATGAGCTGCAGTAAAAGATAGAAAGGAGGAAACAGGAAACAAAGATGGAAAGAGGTATTTAAGATTACTTTGTCAGCAATGTAAGCAGTCTGATAAGGTTGAAATGTTTGACAACAGAAATAATGCTTTTAAGAGGGAAGTGTTGATAAAATGTCCTAGTTGAAGTAGAAGATGTTTGCATGGTTGTTTGGCAGCCTGGAGGAAAAAGAATACTTACAATAAGAAAATTAATGGCCACAGTAGCCTTAAACTTTTTATTTTAATTTTTTAAAAAATGATTATTTTAACTTTTGTGTATTATACATGCCTGTATGTGGGTATGTGCATGTGAACATAGCTGTGTATGGGGCCAGCAGAGGATGTTGGGGCCCTTGGATTTAGAGGCTGTCTGTCATAAGCTACCCAACTCCAGTGCTACAAGAGTAGAATGTACCCTTAACCATCCAGCTCTCCAGCCCTGTGCTTTTGATTTCTGTCAGCCCCTTAGTGAAATTCTTTTAGATGATCTTGTTTGCCTAAGGATAAAAATTTGAAGGCTTAGCCCCTAACCTACTTCTGAGGCTTAAATTTTTTATTGTTTTATATGTGGATTTCTGTTGGACCCAGATTGTACTGTTAGCCTGGCACTAATTTATCTGGGAACTGTATTTGTATTTTGAACTGAAAATTACTATAGAAAAAGCACTTTGATTTGAGATTTTTAGGAAAATACATCTTACACACTTTCTTAAAATATGCCATTTTAAGTATGACTAGTGTATGATTACTTCTAGCAGCTTTAAGGACAGATTTTACTGGCAAAATTACTAATGGTAGATTAAGATGCAAAACATTGCCTACATTGCTCAGTGCTTTGTGATTGATTAGTCATTGAATAGAATTTGATATGTGGAGAATGATGGCTGAGAAATCCAAGATCAGTTCTATGAGTGACTAGTAATGATCTGAACTATTATCAGCAATCAATAGAACAGAATTTTCTCAACTAGACTGGAAAAGATACATTCTGCTTTTACCTACTAAGAGACCAAGCAGACGCTAAGCAGCTTTTAAGAGCTCCAAACTGTAAGGTTAAGAAATATATTTATATATGTAAACTATATATATAAACATGTATAAAATGTATTATATGTAAATATGTAATATAAGAATATATATTAAGATATGCATTAATATATATTAGTACCAGAGGAATTCTTCATTGCTGAAATAGTTTTAATATAAATGTTAACTACCTATTTTTCTGCTTACTGTAGATGATTAGATTGTTTTACATGCTACTAATATAGTCATGTCATAGTTTGGTTTAGATTGCTATTTAGTTCTTCTCTTGTTATAGCTAACAGTATTTATAGTTGATTGATGTTGAACAATCTAATAGTTTCTTTTTCTCTAGTTTCCCCAGAAATATTGACTTGCTTTTACAAATTCGCTTATGTTTTCTTTTAAGCATAACATTGTTCCAGTTATATATACTTCAGACTTTCAAAGACTGATCAGTTATGTTAAAAATTTCACATCTATCAGGCCCATGGACTTCTGATAACCTTCATCTAGTATGATTGCCCTGTCAGTTCCTTGTTTCTGTCATCTTGAAGATTCTCTTTCTAGACACAAGACAAGGAGTCCCTTCGACCCTCCTATGTCAGTACTGCTGTAATTGTAACTTTATATAGGTCTAATCAGTCTCTATATGCATTAGAATATAGAGACATTGCTGTCTCTAGCCTACTTCCCCCCCCCCCCCCGCCCCCATTCAGGGTTTCTCTGTGTAGCCCTGGCTGACCTCAGTATGTAGATCAGGCTCGCCTCTGGCCTTGAGCTCAGAGAGATTTGCCTGACTCTTGCCTCCCTATTGCTGGAATTAAAAGTCTATAGTTCTTTTATTTTTATTTTTTGAAAGGAATCCATCTTTTGTAGCTTCTGGATGTGGTTTTCAAATCTTCCTTACATGTCAATATTTTTAATTGTGTTAAAATGACTTTTTTAAATAAAGCACTTGTCTAATATTGGCATTCTCAAATAGTTTGATTTAATAGTTTTCATGTTATTTATTGCAAATAAGGACTTAATATAACATTTTATAACTAGGAATGTAATTTTTGTGTCTAATTCATAATAGTTAGTCCTTTGTATTTTACACTTACATAAACTCATCTGTAATACAGATAAACCCATTATTTGTAAATTAAAATAATTTTATTCTTCACTTTCCACTTTGGTACCTTTTAAAATTGAAAATAGATTTTTTCATACACTATTTCTAATTATGGTTTCACCTTCCCTCTACTCCTTTCCAACTCCCCACCCACCCAAATCTATACTTTTTCTCTTTCTCATTAGAATACAAATAGGTTTCTAAAAAGTAATAATTAGGAAAAAATTAAAAAACAAGGAAACCAGAATAGGATGAAATAAACAAATTAACAAGAAAAAGAGTCAAAAAGAAGCACAAGAAGCACATGCAGAGACATACATGTACACAGAGAGAGAGAGATACCTGAAAAATACAACATCAGAAACTAATATATATGCAGAAGACAGGGAGGGAGAAACCTCTAGAAATGCCATTGAGGTCATTTTGTTGTGACTGTCTAGTGCTGGGCATGGAGTCTGTCCTTAAATGTGGTTTGTATATCCAGTGAGATTCCATTGGAGAAAATAATTTTTCCTTTACGAGCGGTTATCAGTTGGAGATAACTTCTGGGTTAGGGATGGGGACTTGTGCTCACTTCCACTCTCAGTACTGGCACCCGTGTTGCCTTAGACCCGTGTTGCCTTAGACCCATGTAGGCCCAGGGCATGCTATCACAGTCTCTTGAGTTCACATGAGCTTCAGTCCTGCTGCTGTTTAGAATGCTTTGTTTCCTTGGTGTCCTTCAATCTCCTCTGGTTCCTAGAATTCTTTCACCTCCTCTTCCAAAGGGTTTCTTGATTTCTGAAGGGAAGGATTTGATGGAGACATCCCATTTAGGACTGAGTATTCCAAGATCTCCCACTCTCTGCACATTGTTGTGTTGTAGGGATCTTCTTTTTTAATCCTCATAGCATGTGATACTGGTGACAGCAGACTAGTGATGCTGATCTTGTTTCAGAACTACATGGATTATTTTCATTTCATTTTTAAAATGTACTGACTTTTAAACTGGGTGGTAGTGGTAGAACGTTTAATTCCAGCACTTGGGAGGCAGTTGGCAGATGGATCTCTGTGAGTTTGAAGCTAAGCTGGTCTACAAAGTGAGTTCCAGGACATCCAGGGCCACATAGAAGGAGAAACTCTTCTCTCAACAACAAACAAACAAAAAACAAAGCAAAAAGATTTTTAGGATTATATAGCATATGTTCCCCATATCACAGTGTGTGTGTGTAGAATCTTTATAGCTATGTAAGGTTATCCAGAAGTCTTTTAGTGGGTATGTTAATAATCCTAGGTATGCATTACAAGTGAAATATATTTCAATCTAAACCAGTTTTGACAGTCTGCTTTCTAAGACTCTCTTAATTTAGAGTGAAAGTGAGAAATACAAAGCTACAAATTTGTGGAGAATTGTTTTATTATATTATGAGGAGCTACTGAAGTAGTTTTGACATTAAGATGTCTCAGATATTTGTATATTTATTTTTGTTGCTTGTTTGAATCAAACAATCATAAGGTGTTCTATTTTTTCTTATTTTGTAGAGAATTTTTTTTTGGTTTAGAAGAGTTGCATTGTAATTCATAGTACTACCAACCTGTAGTATTTTTGCTTTTACACTTTCTGTTATTTCTGGCTGCCACTATCCTTTATGTATAAATAGTTATAAACTTTACTTCCATGTTTTGAAATAGGTTAGGCAGGTTTTAGAATTATCTTTAAATATTTGTAAATGTCATTGGCATCTGGACACTTTCTCAGGAGGCTAACTCTGGCAACTTTCTATATCTTCTGTGATAATTATCACATACTGCTTCTGTTGTTTTTATTGTACTCTCCAGAAATTTATGTATTACTTGGCATTGATAGTAATAGAATGATTAACTTTTTTCCTTCCTAACATACTGATAGTAAAGTTGTGTTCTTGAGCATATTAGTATAAGAACTTGTTTTTTATTGCCTCAGGCTGTAGCCCTTAAAAAAGTATATGTTTACTTAATGTCCCTTCTTTGTTGTTTGTTGCTGATGGTGGTGGGTGTCTACAGGCTTCCCAGTTGGCATGTATGCTGTAAAGAGAGCTCTTCAGCTTCAACATCATACTATTCTCAAGATGATAATTGTGCATTAGAAAGTGAAGACACACAGTTCCAGAAAAAGGTACCCTATATGGAATTGACAGTCTGCTTTCTAAGACTGTTTTGATTTAGAATGAAAGTAACTTGAAAAGTACTAGGTTACAAATATGGTAGCAATTTCTGTTTTATTGTTACAGGATGAGGAGCTACTGAGGAAATTTTGACATTAAAATAGCTTAGAGATATTTTGTTTTTTCAGCTTGTGATTTAAATTTTGGTAACATACTATGTTGTACAGTAGCGAATAAAAATGATGTACATTCAAGAAGAATTGCTCTTTTATTGCTGCAAAGAAATCTACTCTTATAGATTAAAAGCTATCAGCAATTAATATTGCATGGCGAATTTGCAGTTGGAGGCTTGGTAGTTTCTTAGATATAAGTAGGTACAGTGAATAGACATAAAACACCTGATAGTTTTGAAATCATTTATAATTTCACTGCTTCAAATGATAAAAATAAATGTTGATGTGTATTTATCTTTTGCCTCCAACTTTCTGTATTTTTGAATTACAGAAGTGACTTTGGCTGACTATAAACACTCATTTTTGTATATACTGTTCCCATCTCCAAAGGAACCATAGCTTACTGCTTCTTGTGAGTTGTTCAGATGTTTTCCTGTGGGTATAGACACACTCTTAAAATAGGAACGCAAATTAATACTTTTATTTCCATTAAAATAACATAAAAAATGTTCCACAAAGTGATTTCCTTCTTTCTCCAAGGATACGTACACATGACCTTTTCGTGTTGGTCGTTTCTTGAGATGGCTACATTTTCACTTTATTATATAGGTACAGCAGAACATATTGTTCCCTTCGTAGACTTTTGTGTTTTTGTTTAGCTGTGTGTGCATGTATACTTACATACACATGTTAAACATAGTTGTACCATGACTTAGTTTTATTTACATATTTGGAGGTTTGGGATATGATATTTGGACTGGATTATTTAACTTTTGAGTTTTATAGAATTTTTTTCTGCGATGGAAGATGTAAACTTCTAAACATTTGTTTATATGTTCCTATAAAACCAAAACATAAAACTTTATGACTTTTATCCATAGTCAATAGAACTTGTCTCTAACTTCTTCCTTGATGAGATATTTAAATACCAGATGTTATAAAAATGAATTAAGCAAACTTTAAGTGGGAGAAAATTCTTTCAGCAAAAGCAATATTTTGTATGTGCTACATAAGCTCAGGTTAAAAAAAGGTGAATATGAACTTTCCTTTCTATGAAATACATATAATACAAAACACATTTAAAGGCAGAGATACAGAAAAATTTAATAAATGTGTCAAAAGAGATGAAACAGAAATATACATTCTAAGTAATTATGGAAGCTTTACTTTGTGTATGCTACATAATGCTTTGTATAGGATGTGTTTATTAAGCAATCACATGAGATTCTTAAGCTTACATATTTTATATTTTAAGTGTGATAGAAAGGAGAGGGATGGAAGAAGATAAAAAATAAGCATGTAAATAAAGTTGAGCATCAAATGCAATAAGACTGGTTTATAGCAAAGATGGAGATAGTTTTGATGACTGCATTTATTCATTTATTTATTTATTTATTTAAAATAACTTTACTACTTGTTTCTTTGTCACAATGTAGAGTGAAAGAGAGGAACCTAGTAATGCTGAGCTATCAGAAAAATTGAATTTTCATTCACGTATTCCTCCAGAAGAAAATAAATTAAAAGATGACCACACTGTGGATGTACAAGTAAGCTATATCCTGCCTTTGCTTTTAAAAATATACCATTATGGTCTTTTTGCACAGGATTGGATGTCTTTGTTTAGTCAAGATGTTATATGTTATTTTAGTCATTGTAATATACCGTATAAGAGAATGTAAAATTATTCACCCGTTAATAGTAGTACTGATTTTGAGAAAATAATAAAAAAATGTAAAATTATAGATTTAATAATAAATATGACTGTTTTTTAGAAGTAAAATTGTAGGGAAAATATGTTTTTTTTCCTAACTTCTATTTTTTTGGCTCATTATATATTTTCTGATTTTTAGGTACCATAGTTTTTCCAGTTTATTTTAACAGCAGAAGTAGTTGTATATAAAACTCAGAGCATTTTTTATATCAATACTTAAATTTATTTAGGAAATGAAGTTAAAAGAGAAAAAAATAGGTTAAAATGTTTTGCCCTTTTTCTTCATTCTGAGAATTGTTTTCTATTTTATGCATCAGAATTTATGGAAGATATTAAAAACCTGAATAAATATATTGTAAGCCTAGTTAGAATAATACATCTGGAAACCATTTAATCCAACAGTGGTTGAAAAAACTAGGGATATTTGATGTGAAGACAGAAAGATTAAGAAAAAATAAAACATAGGTTAAAAATATGTTCATCTCAGAATAAAGGAGGTTCATTATATTAGTTTTTAGAAAATATTTGCCAAAGATTAATGTATAGACAACAAAAAACAAAAACAAACAAATGTTATCTATTGCCTTTGCAATTACATGAGTATCTTGAAGTTCAAGTAATTGAAGTCTAGAACAGCAGTTCTCAATCTTGGCTTTGATCCCCAAAGGGAGGAAGGTTGAGAACCACTGGCCTAGAAGCTTTTATTCCAAATGCTTTGAAATTTTATTTTGCAGGTGTCATTAGATCCTTTGGTTATTGAGCATCTGAAATGTAACTTCTTGATAAGGAGATTTACTCTTAGATACAAAATACATGTTGAATTTTAAGGACTTAGGTTCAGAAAAGAATGTAAAATATCACTTAAAATTTTGATATATGTTGAAATAATAGTATTTGATGATGTCCTTTCCTAAAGGCTGTCTACCTTTAAAAAATGATCTATATTATTATTTATGGAAATTTCACTGCTACTAATTCTCCAAATGATCACACTTTGAATCACAAGACTGTGTTGTGTCTTCTTTTTGCTCCCAACCTGGCTTACCTATTTCTCAAGGCCTACTGCTTCTTGTCTGTAATTCATAGTTTTTGTTTCCTTAAACTTGGTGTGAATTATTCTTACATGTTATCCTTTGTTAAACTTTTAATACATTGTATGCTAGATATTGAAAATATTAAAATTAAGAGAACTTTCTCCTTATTTAATACACTTGTATTTGAAAAGAGAAGGAAGACAGTAATAGCAATTGAGATATTATGGATATTGTGATGAGACTAAATAGGGAATAGTGGAAGCAGAAAGGAAGAGAGTTGGCTAATTCTATTATAGCTGGTTTTGGGAGCTGATAAAGATTTTAGACATGAGTAGGTGCTCAGTTGATTTCTATTTGGGAGGGGATAATGACCTAGAACGTTCAGAACTTTAAAAAAAAGCCAACTATTTATTGCTTTGTAATACTTGTTACATATATTATATTGTTATTTATTGATACACATTTTCCCATAAACTCTTTAAGGATAAAAGAACTGTATCATACCATTTTATATATTTACATAAGATTCCTTTGTTGCTACTCAATTCATTAATTGAGTAGAAATGGAATTATAATACCTGATACAAAATAGGAAGTAAGAAAGGAGAATGGAGCAAGCTGTATCTGCTAATGTGTGAAAATGTGGAGGTTCTGTGTTAGAACATGAGATAAATTTCTTGGGGTAGTAATGTTGGAAAAAGATTTGTTTTTTTTTTTTGCATCTGAAAAAGTTTTTATTTTTATTTTTTAGAGTTTTTTAGTGCTGGAGAATTAAACCCAGGATTCTCATGTATATTAAGCATGTTACCATTTGGACTAAGTACCCTTAGATTATGAACATTATATAGTCATTTTTCAGCCTTCTATGAACTTTTACCCATCAAAAGAAGTGATTTATTAATCTTAACATTTAATATAATCCTTATAACAGAATATGGAAACAGCAAAGTTAAGTTCACCTGTGGTTGAAGCACTCCCTACAGTTGATTTACATGAAGGCTCTTCCAATGTAGTTGTGGGCAGTGAAAACATCGAAAATAGTTCCAGTTCATCTACCTCAGCAACCACTCCAGTCTCAAACCTTGAGTAAGTCATTGTGAATGGCGTTGGGGGGGTAGAAACAAAACAAATTAGAAATATTTCTTAAGACACCTTAATATATTCAAGTTTGATATTTGGGCTAGATAGTATCTGTGTTTTATTTGTGTTTGTTGAATGTAATTGTAATAGTGAGCTTGTTTACCTGAGTAGATTAATAAAATCGATTA
The DNA here is from genome assembly GCF_030254825.1 of Meriones unguiculatus. Lineage (NCBI taxonomy): Eukaryota > Metazoa > Chordata > Mammalia > Rodentia > Muridae > Meriones > Meriones unguiculatus. The sequence continues at coordinate 83,089,299 of NC_083359.1, read as the reverse complement.
TAGCCTAGCCATGAATTTCTACATAGTGTAGGTTCTACTTAAGGCCTATTTATTTTTAAAAAAATAATCTGTGTAGTTATTAAAAAATGTCAGTTTATATATTTCCATTGTTACTGGCATTCCAGTAATAGTAAGGTTTTTGTGTGAATAGTTACCTTTTTGTAACTTAAAACATTTGGGATATTTAAGCTTAAGTTATCCTTAGTTTAGCAAATTAGTTCTGTGCTTCTGAGTTCCTTCAGTTGTAATGCAGAGGGCAATGCCAAACACCCTCTCTTAATATTATGTTAAGTATTTAGTTAAGAATTAATAGTAATTGCTGTCCATGATTTCTCGTGCCTTTAGTCCCAGCACTCAGGAGGCAGAGGCAGGTGGATCTCTTGAGTTTGAGGCCAGCCTGTTCTATAAATATCAGAATACTATTTATCAGAATACTATTTATCTGAATGGTATGTTTTTATTTTCCTACTATTAAAAATTATTGATTGGTGAATTTTAAGTAAGGCAGGGAAAATACTGAAATTGGCACATTTTTAAAAGTAAATTGTGAAAGTGCAGGTAAAGCTTCAGTGAAATGACTTGAAATAATTGTTGGATTTTGCTGTAAGTAACATGTTGTGTTAGTATATTCAACATCAGCAGAAACCAAAGGTTAGAGAATATACACTTAGAAAAAAATAAGATCTTATTTTTATCAGACCTAATAATTGTTTAATGTTTTGTTTTAAAAATAAGTAGTGTTTTAGATGGAGAGACATTCACAAGATCAGTCAAGAGTTGATTGTACTTGATTTAAAATAAATAGCCCAGGCTTGCTTAGCTCTCTCAGTCCTACTGTGTGGCTTCCTAGGTACTGGGATTAAAAGCATGTGCCACTGTGCATGCCCTATTTAAAAATAATTGTTGAAAACATTCTGTAGCTCTACAAGCATTCTGTTTGGGGCTTAGGTTATGTTTCAGTGTCACTGTTAACATTTTAAACTTATGTCAGTTTGTTCAATTATCACTGGATTATCATTTTTTTCCTTTCCTCTTTTAGTGAAATAGAAAAATCTGGTACTTTATCTATAGCCAAGCCAAGTGAAACGGAGCAGCCCGAAGCTGACTGTGATGCTGGTGAAGCTTCTGATGCTGGTGCTCCAGTGGAACAACCATCGTTTGTCAGTTCACCTGAGAGGTGGGTGTGAGCAGTTACTTTTAGTGTGGATCTTTTTGTTACCATTTTGTTTTTTTTAATCACGAAGGTATCTTTCTGTGTAGACCACCCCGGGCTAGCCTGGAACTTTATATGTAACCCAAGGTATCTTTCTGTGTAGACCACCCCGGGCTAGCCTGGAACTTTATATGTAACCCAGGACAGCCTCAAACACAGGATCCTACCTCAGCCTTCCAAATGCTGGAATGCTGGGGTTACAGACCTGCATTCCCACATCTGATTAGTGATACAATTCTATAATAACTGCAGCATAATTTTTAAAAGTGTTTGGTACAAAATTCATTCTACTTTTATGACTGGAGTTTTATTTCTTTGTACTTCTTTTTAGGTTTTCTTTGTATGCAGTAATCATGTATTTTTGTGTTAAACTTGTATAAAACTTATCATCTGAGTAAAATGTTTAATCTATCTTTTGCTTTTAAATAGCCTTGTTGGCGAGCATATAGAGAATGTATCATCTTCACATGGCAAAGAAAAAGTAACAAACTCAGAATTTGAATCAAAAGTTTCAGTGAGTGAACCAGATGGTGATGATCCAAAGTCTGCATTGAATGTTTCAGATACTTTAAAAAATGAGGTTAGTATGTAACTTTGGCTGTCTCACACTCTGTTATGTAATGTACTTTAGTAGTGGAATCTTGAACAAATTGCTAAACATTTGTTTTAAAATGAGGGATATTATGCATAAAATGGATATACATGCTGTTTCTATATATACAAAGTAGTTACTTTGTGATGTTCTGTCTAGTAGTCACATATAAAGGTGTTCTATTATGTGTTCTCTTAGGTATTATATATAATTACATGGCTTTCTGCCCACCATCAGCTATTTGGGGCCATATGAATAAAGTCCTTGCCACAACCATTAAATTAAAGAATATCACTTAATTCAATAAGAATAAATATATGCTGCTCAGCTATATTCAAGGTACAACTAGATTTTAAACTACTGTCTTGAGCAGATGTCCTTGTTGTATTCTTGAGCGTCTTTTGGATATATGCCTAGGAGTGGTATAGCTGGATCTTGAGGAAGCACTATTCCTAATAGTCTGAGATAGCACCAGATTGATTTCCAAAGTGGTTGTGTAAGTTTACATTCCCACCAGCAGTAGAGGAGGGTTTCCCTTTCTCCATAGCTTTATTTGTAATAGCCAGAAGCTGGAAACAGCCCAGATGCCTCTCAATTGAGGAATGGATACAGAAATTGTGCTACATCTACACAGTGGAATATTACTCAGCAATAAAAAACAAGGAAATCATGATATTTGCAGGTAAATGGTGGGAACTAGAAAAGATCATCCTGAGTGAGGTATCCCAGAAGCAGAAAGACTATACATAGAGTATATACTCACCCATAAGTGTATATTAGACATATAATATAAACATACTAAAATCTGTACACCTAGAGAAGCTAATCAGGAAGGAGGACTCTGGTTAAGATACTCAATCCCCATTCAGAAAGGCAAAGAGGATGGACATCGGAGAAGAGAGAAAACAAGCAACAGGACAAGCTCTACCCTGCAGGGTATCAAAGCAGATGCTGAGACTCGTAGCCAAACTTTGGGCAGAATGCAGGAAATCTTATGAAAGAAGTGGGACATAGTAAGACCTGGAGAGACAGGAGCTCCACAAGGAAAGGAACAGATTCAAAAAATCTGGGCAGTGATCTTTTCTGAGACTGATACTCCAGCCAAGGACCACTCATGGAGATGGCCTGGAACCCCTGCACAGAGGTTGCCCATGGCAGTTCAGTGTCCAAATGGGTTCCATAGTAAGGGAGACAGGGACTGTCTCTGACATGAACTGATTGGCCTGCTCTTTGATCACCTCCCCCTGAGGGGGAAGCAACCTTACCAGGCCACAGAGGAAAACAATGCAGCCAGTCCTGATGAGACCTGATGGAAGGGAAGGGGAGGAGGACCTCCCTTATCAGTGGACTGGGAGAGGGACACAGGTAGGGAAGAGGGAGGGTGAGATTGGGAGGGGAGGAGGGAGGAAGGTGCAGGGGGGAATGCAAAGTGAATAAACTAATAAATAAAAATAATTTTAAAAAAGATAGAAAGAAAAAACTACTGTCTTAAACTGTTATTCTTACAATAAAGAACGACTTAATCACAGTGAAGCAGCTGTCTTTACTCTTTCTGAAGTCTACTTTAACTGCATAGAAGAACCCAGTAAAAAAAGTTCCTAAGGAACTGTTAACCCAGCAATTTAGGTTTCCCCCTCTGGTAAGAAATAACTAGTGAAAAAGATGGCTTTCATCAATGTGAAAGTGAAATAAATTGAAAGAGCAATTTAAAATACCAACCACATTTTTAAAAATTTCTATTAGTTTGGGAATGTTCTGTTCTTTTTAGTAGATTTTCATTTAAACTTCCTAACTTACATTTCAGAGCTTTATACTATTCGTAGGACCAACTTATGTCTGTCTGTGGTGTTTCCTAGAAACACAGGAGGTCAGTGTTCCGTAGTTTGGAATCTTACAAGAACTTATTTTAATTTTCGCAATGGAATCAGATCAAGAGTGAGTAAGGTTTGGTTGTCAAATATCACACCCATAAGTAAAAGTAGGCAAACATTAAAATATTTCTCCTTTTGCGCTCTTTAAGTATAAAATAAGAAATTAAAGTGTGGCAGCTAGTTCTGTACTAAAGTTACTTGTTCTCAGCTATTAGCCAAATATAGTACCCAAGGCCTTAGACTGTGAGGTTGGGCTAATAGTCAAAGGAATGACATTTTAATTAAATGTGTAATTAACTCCTGAACAAATTAATATCCCAGAAAGGTTGTTGGAGATAACACAACTATCCAATTCAGAATAATTCTGCCAAGTTAAGTTCGTGTAAGCCACTTTGCTTTCCATTGTAAGAAGATCTTTGCAGCATCTGTTATTTAAAAGATTTACAGGACATTGACATGATGATACACACAGTGCTTTACAAAGTAGTTCCATTTGTAGAAAGTGCATTACAATTTGATTTTGTTTTTTATTAGAGCTCTTAATTGGTGAGAGAAACTTTATTACCTGGAATTCTGAGTGTGTATATGTTACTATCTTTTTTTTTGGGGGGGGGGTGTCTTTATTATCTCAGCCAAGTGAATTTTTATAATTACTATTTACCAGAGTCAGTTCTCTAAACAGATACTATTAATGAACATATTAAGTTTTTGTTTTGTTTTTGTAATGCACGAATGGTTAAACCATTTGAGTAGGTAAGTAAATTATTATGCTTAAGAAAAAAATAATGTGCTCTTTCTCAAATACAGCTCCTCTCAGACAGTGCTAGTGTACTTTTGGTGATTTTTAAAATTTTCATTTCAGAACTTTGAAATACTCTGTAATGACATTCTGCCTTTATTTAGCCTTTTATTCAGTATTGACGTTGAGGTTTGTCTTTGTTATTGCTTGCTATAGTTATTCTGTTAAAATTATTCACTTGAGTATTCAGGCTTCTGATTTTTTTATACTGGAAGTAGTGCCACACTATGCCGTCAACCACATTTTTGAAAACCACATACATGCATTTTTACTGACATTGCATATAGGTGTGAAATTAGTGGGTATGTACATCTTGCTAATAGTGTGTTTTAGCAAGATATTCTATCCTTAGCAATCTGATAGATTCCCCATGCTACATTAGATATACTATCCTTTGCCCAGAATATCACACTATAACCTCCATCAGATTGGTGTTTATTTGTCTCTCTGATTTTCTTCGCTTTTCATGACTATTTTTATGATTGCATTTTCTTTTTTTAATTTATTATTTATTACAATTTATTCACTTTATATCCCAGCTGTAGTCCTTCTCTCATCTTCTCCTATTTTCACCCTACCTCCCTTTTCTACCCCTATCCTCTTCCCCTAGTCCACTGATAGGGGAGGTCCTCTTCCCCTTCCATCTGATTCTAGCCTATCAGGTCTCATCAGGACTGGCTGCATTGTCTTCCTCTGTGGCCTAGTGAGGGTGCACCTCCCCCCTTCCATGGGGAGGTGATCAAAGAACCAGCCACTGAATTCATGTCAGAGACAGACCCTGTTTCCCTTACTAGGGAACCCACTTGGACACTGAGCTTCCTATGGGCTACATCTGGGCAGGGGTCTAGGTCCTCTCCATACATGGTCCTTGATTGGAGTATCAGTTTCTGCAGGCCCCCCTGGGCCCAGGTGTTTTGGCTCTGTTGTTCTCCTTGTGGAGTTCCTGTCCCCTCCACAGGTCTTTCTGTCTCCCCCTTCTTCCATAAGATTCTCTGCATTCTGCCCAAAGCTTGGCTATGAGTCTCAGCATCTACTTTGATACCCTGCTGGGTAGAGTCTTTCAGAGGCCTTCTGTGGTAGGCTCTTGTCCTGTTCCCTGTCTTCTTTTTGTTAAATTTATTGCTTCTATTCCTTCTGCTGCCTATTGATTTTCAATTATTCTTTACAGTCATTCGTTGGTTGAATGTATTGTAAATACTTCACTCTTAACTTGTTTCATGCAGCTGTTGTCTTAATTTTGCTTTTAACTTTTATAATACCAGTATATCAAGGTTTCAAAAATGCATTCTATATATCCATTTTTTTGTTAAATCCTTTTTCTAGCATGAAATATTAAATGAACATTTTGAGAATCTACTTTAAAATTTTTGTGCATATGATACTTGTTACTGATTTTGTAAAGACTGTACATATAAAATTACTCCTTTGATAAGTGGATGTGTACATCTTAGAGTTATTTTCAGGTGGTTATATTGCAAGTTCTCTCTATATTATATAATTTCCTTTTTGAATGAGTAATGATTTGATTAGGATATAGTATTCTACTTGTTTTATTTTTAAAATAAGATGATCTATATTACTAATATGTCAAGGAATATATTTTGTAGTGCTTGAAGTTTCAGTTCTTTGATGTGAGCTTGAATTTTTAAGTAAATCAATATTTCATCTTAAAATTAAACTTTTATTTAGTGTTACAGAAATATTTATGTTTGCCTTCATTATTAATTTTTTAAAAAGATTAAAGTCTAATTTTTTTGGGGGCATATCTTTCAGAGTTCTGATTATACAAAACCAGGAGAAACTGACCCTACATCTGTCACGGGTCCAAAAGATCCAGAAGATATACCAACATTTGATGAGTGGAAGAAGAAAGTTATGGAAGTAGAAAAAGAAAAAAGTAAGGAAGCATAGAGATTTTATTAAATTTAAAAATTTTTTCAATTATTTGAGGAGGTGGTTTAAATATGCTTTTTCTTTTTAAATGATAAAATAAAATTTCTAAAAACTTCATCAGAGAGATTTACCACATTACTGCTGATTACCTGCCATTTGCTGGTAGTGTATAGTTTTAATCTTAAATTTCATTTTTAGAGATTTACTGCTGATAGTAAAATAAGAAAGACTAATGATACCATTCCCAATTTATGGAGCAAAATCTTGGACATGGAAAGTTCTGTCAGAAAGCTTTAAACTTTTTGTGTAATTATTCTGGGTTAAGAATATTTGATGTTGGAGTTAGAAGTAGAAAGAATAAAACATAAAAACTATAAGGCTGTATTCTCATGGAAAAAATCTTTGTTTCTAGTTTGTCAGTTTTGAGATAGCTCAAGGCCAACATAGGTTACATAGATTCTAACTGTGAGTACAGGCTGGCTTCAAACTCATAGCATTCCTCTTTGCATGGCATTTCAAATACTGGGATTATAAGTAGGGGCCACTATGCCTTGCTTGATTTCTCATGTATGTTAAAACTGTAATTTTAAAAGTTCAAACCTGTTCCTTTCTGGAAAGTAGCCTGTTACTTTTGAGATCATTGTGTTGCTGGGGGTGGCAGGAATTCTCAATCGTAATCATCATATATATGTTTATAATAATGTTTGTCTACAGGTCAGTCACTGCATCCATCTTCTAATGGAGGTCCACATGCCACAAAAAAGGTCCAGAAAAATAGAAATAATTATGCCTCAGTAGAATGTGGTGCCAAAATTTTGGCAGCTAATCCAGAAGCCAAGGTATTTAAATTGTTTTAAAAGAAAATATAAGAAACTAGTGGCTTTGTTAACAGCAAACATTAGTATGATGGTAACTATTTTAATGTGAGTTTTTTTTTTTTTTTTACTTTACCAGTTAATACAAGATTATGCTTTTAACTTTAGTATCAGCTTTTAGTTGATAACATTATACCTTTAAAAATCATTTAATAAACTATATGCAGCCTTTAAAAGCTCATGAAAAGTATATCTATATTATATATATATAATATATATAACAAGCATTGTAAATTTTAAAAGGACAGATTGATGCAAGGCTAATTTAATACGATAGCTTAACTAGTAAATTTTAACCATTTAGTTTATTTTTCTCCACAAGTATTTTATCTGAGGTGTATTTTAAAAGTCTAAAACTATAGGAATGCCACAAAATTTTAGAATTGAAATATTATTAAACTGCTTTTCATTATTTTTTTTGCCTCTTGAAATAGAGCACATCTGCTATTCTTATAGAAAATATGGACCTTTATATGTTGAATCCATGCAGCACTAAAATTTGGTAAGTAATGTAAAATTTTACAAAGTATATTTTATGTGCGTATATCTTTATTGGGGTAAGATTATTATATATGTGTAATTTAATTAACAGTTATGATTGATTAGTATTGATAATACTCCCAAATTGAGAACAAAATGCTTTTCTTTTTGAGGAGGTAACAGAAATGCTAATAGTGACAGGCCTGGTCAAAACTAATATTGGAGGGGTTTTCTACAAAGAGATACATAAAGAAAAAAATGTATAGAAGAGGTAATTTCTGGGCTGAATCTTGAAGGACACATATGAAATTGCAGATGATGGAGGCACTATGCTTTAAAAGGATCATATGGCATGGATGGCATGTAGAAGCAATTTAGTTGTGACAAAAAGTTATAATTAGAATAGTGAGATGATGAGGCCAGAGCGTTCGTCTAGCTACAATCAAACCATCTGGTGCTGTTTGTACTCAGCCTGACAATGTGCATGAATCTCTTTCATCACAGGCACACACGCATTTGCTTGTGTGTGGGTGTACATGTTTGCTTTTGTGGATGGAGGCCTGAATTGTCTTCTTTGATCACTCTCCACTTTATATATTGAGGCAGGGTCTCTCAGTTGAACCCAAAGTTTGCTGATTCCATTAGTCTAGTTAGCTGCCTGGTCCCAGGGAAATTTTGGGGGATTACTGGAAGCTATTGCTCACACTGAACTTTTACCTGAGTGCTGGGGATCTAAACAATTATTCTCAAACTTGCCTAGCAAGCTTTGTTTTAAAGAAAGGTCGGCTAGCATTTATTTTAAATAAAGAAAATATCTTTCTTTGAAAAAAAAAGTGTAATATCCACTTATGAGTATATACCATGTATGTCTTTCTTCTGGGATACCTCACGCAGGATGCTCTTTTCTAGTTCCCACCATTTGCCTGCAGATTAAATGATTTCCTTGTTTTTAATTGCTAAGTGGTATTCCATTGTGTAAATGTACCACAATTTCTGTATTCATTCTTCAACTGAGGGGCATCTGGGTTGTTTCCAGCTTCTGGCTACCACAAATAAAGCTGCTATGAACATGGTTGAGCAAATGTCATTGTTGTATACTTGAACATCTTTTGGATGTATGCCTAGGAGTGGTATAGCTGGATCTTTAGACATATATTATAGGATAAGCATACTAAAATATGTACACCTAAAGAAGCTAATCAAGAAAGAGGACTCTGGGTAAGATGCTCAATCCCTATTCAGGCAAAGGGTAAGAGGGAGAAAACAGGGAACAGGACAGGAGGGTTCCCCTTTCCCCACATCCTTTTCCAGCATGTGTTTTCACTTGAGTTTTTGATCTTAGCCATTCTGATGGGTGTAAGGTGAAATCTCAGGGTTGTTTTGATTTACCTGATGACTAAGGATGTTAAGCAGTTCTTTGTTTCTTTACCATTTGATATTCCTCTATTGAGAATTCTCTGTTTAGCTCTGTACCCCATTTTTTAATTGGGTTACTTGATTTGTTGCTGCTTAACTTCTTGAGTTCTTTATATGTACTGGATATTAGATATCTGTCAGATATAGGGTTGGTGCAGAGCCTTTCCCAGTTTATAGGCAGTTGTTTTGGTGACAGTGTTCTTTGCTTTACAGAAGATTTCAGTTTCATGAGGTCCCATTTATTGATTGTTGCTCTTAGAGCCTGTGCTGTTGGTGTTCTGTTCAGGAAGTTGTCTCCTATACCAATGAGTTCAAGGTTCTTCCCCACTTTTTTCTTTTAACAGATTTAGTGTGTCTGGTTTTATGTTTGAGGTCTTTGATCCACTTGGACTTTAGTTTTGTGCAGGGTGATAAAATAGGAGGTATTTGCATGTTCCTTATTGTAGACATCTAGTTAGACCAGCACCATTTGTTGAATATGCTGTCTTTCTTCCTTTATATGGTTTTGGCTTCTTTGTTAAAAATCAAGTATTGTAGGTGTGTGGGTTTATTTCTGGATCTTCTATTCGACTCCATTGGTCCACCAGCCTGTTGCTATGCCAGTACCATGCAGTTTTTATTACTGTTGTTCTGTAATACAGCTTGAGATCAGGGATGGAGATATCTCCAGACAATCTACTGTTTTACAGGATTGTTTTAGCCATTCTGGGCTTTTTATTTTTCCATATGAAATTGAGAATTGTTCTTTCAAGTTCTGTAAAGAATTGTGTTGGTATTTTGATGGGAATTGCTTTGAATCTGTAGAGTGCTTTTGGCAGGATAGCACAACTTACCAAACTTATGGAACACAATGAAAGCAGTACTAAGAGGAAAGTTCATAGCACTAAGTGCCTCCAGGAAGAAGCTTGAGACATCTCCTACAAGCAACTTAATTGCACACCTAAAAGCCTTAGGAAAAAAAAAAAGGAAGCAGATGCACCCAAAAGGAGTGCATTGGAAATAATCAAACTCAGAGCTGAAATTAATGAATTAGAATAAAGAAAACAATGTAAAGAATCAATGACACCAAGAGCTGGTTCTTTGAGAAAAATCAACAAGGTAGTAAAATCATTCTTTTAAGGAAGGTACTTTTAAGAATATCATAGCAAGCTGGCCATGGTGCTGCGTGCCTCTAATCCTAGCCCTCAGAGAAACAAAACAGCAGGACTGCTGTTAAGTTTGAGGCTAGCCTGTTCTACAAAGCAAGTCCAGGACAGCCAGGCATACACAGAGGAACCCTGTCAAGTGAAACAAAACAGACAGTTAGCGAATATCAATGTTCCCTCTCGCTAGATTATGCTTGTCCTGACCAAGACATTTTCACCAATGGGTAAGTTAGGTTATTAATCCTAGTCCTGTGATACATTTTAGTAACTAGTGGATGTCCAGTTGATTGCAGGTGTTTAATATGAATGGTATTATTGGTTTATGTAAATAATTGTCTTGTTTTCTTTCTGAAGGTTTGTTATTGAACTTTGTGAGCCAATTCAAGTGAAACAGTTTGATATTGCAAATTATGAGTTATTTTCTTCTACTCCCAAAGACTTTCTAGTTTCTATCAGTGACAGGTAAATTTTTAAACTTTTTTCTATAGAGTCCATAGAATTTCAGAGTAAAAATTAAGCCAATTTGTTGTTTTCCTTTGTTTAAGTTTTTATTTAGAATATCAGTTTGTGATAACATTTTATCATTTATCACATTTATCATTGTGATAACATTTAATTTTAATTATGGTTTCTTGTTAATCAGTTATTTTACTTCGCTCTTGAAATGCTTAAACATCACAACTATGCTGTTACTCCCTAATAAACTGAAGACATAGATAAGGGATTAGCTTGCTTAAGTCCCATGATTTGTTATTTGGAAGAAACACAATTCCAATCTAGAACTGTGTGACTTCACAGCTCCTTTAATCATTACACTTACTACTTTCAGACAGTTCTTTAAAACTTACTCAAAGTGTGCGTGTATAAGTGCTTCATTTTACATCACAGGGTACAGTTTTGGTGACCTGTTAAAACTCTTTTTACTTGCATGATTATGGAAGAAGTAATAATGTAAGAAATTTTTAGGAAGAAAACTATTTTCTGTTCCTGGAAACCAAAATTTAACATTTTTAGCATTTTAATACATTCTTTTTAGCCTTTCATGTATAGTTTTTTTTTTTTTATTCCACTAACACGAGTATCTTTTGATTTTTTTGTATCTGAGAATATTTTGTCCTTTAAGGAAAGCAATTTTTTTCTTTTTTATTTATTATTATTTTTTTTTTACACTTTATTCACTTTGTATCACTCCATAAGCCCCTCCTTCTTCCCCTCCCAGTCCCACCCTCCCTTCCCCTTCATCATGCATGCCCCTCCCCAAGTCCACTGATAGGGGAGATCCTCCTCTCCTTCTTTCTGATCTTAGTCTACCAGATCACATCCGGAGTGGCTACAATTTTAATTAGAATTTAATTTTCTCCTACAATGATGGTGTTTTTTTGCTGCTTAGTATGCCAGTATCTTGCCCTAGAAGTTACTGTTACTTGGCTGTGCTGCTGTCATTGATGTCAGAGTCCCAGTGTTCCTCTGCCTCACAGTCATCTCTGTATCTGTAATAGCTTTTCAAGCCAGTTCTCAAAATATCTTGAGAATTCCACCTGCTATTATGAATACTAACCTTTTTTTTTTTTTTTTTTTTTTTCAGATTGCTCCCCCTAGTATTGTATCTTAGGTGGTCATATCTGGCTCTGAAAGTTAAAGTGTGCATTTTTTAAAGATGAGAAGAGAGAACTCATTAATTTGGGCTGTTTAAATGTTACAAACAATAACAGGATTAGAGTTTGAATACTAGATTTCCTTGTAAAGGAATTAGCTATGAAGATGTCTGTTTAAATACAATAAAGTAATTTTTTCTGGCCTGCTTTCTACTAGTGCTGTATTCATGCATTTCCTTATCACTTCCGCCATCACTGCTTGTATGTAACAGCCTTTTTCTTCTTTCTCCCAGTATTTCATGATTACTTTTGTTCCCTATACCCTCAAAGTTGCTTTGCACCTGCTTTTGTCTTTCCTTGTCTTCTGTTTGTTAATGTGATTTTTTCCCAAGTAATCTTTTCTAGTGGAGTGGAACTCAAGGGCCTGTTTTGTTTAAATGGAAAGAAAAACAGTGTATGATAAAATTATTTTATATTTTTTAGATATCCCACAAATAAATGGATTAAGCTGGGTACTTTCCATGGTAGAGATGAGCGGAACGTCCAAAGTTTCCCTCTGGATGAACAGATGTATGCAAAATATGTGAAGGTAATCTTTATACATATAGTACTGTGTACTGTAGTGAAGATAATCTCGTTATTCACCTGCTCATTTACAAATTAGGGAAACTAAGAGGAAATTCATAGCATAATACTAATTAATGAAATACTTTCTAGGCTATTTTGTTCTATAGACAACCATTATTCTGGCATTTTTGTATTCTTGGTAATCTAGACTAAACCATTTATTTATGGCTTTAATAAAATTCCAAGTTACAAGTCTTGTTTTGGGTTTTTTTTTTTTTATTTTAAGGCAGAGTCTCATGCGGCCCACCCTGGCCTACCTCCCCAGGTACAGCGCCTCTGGGTGGGACGTGCAGTCCTGCAGCACTGTGCCCAGCATGCTGTAGAGTCTGTAAATTGTCATTCACCCCGTATTGTGTTTTTTTCGAAACCTACAATATTGCTGCCATTGGAATCTTTTAAGTAGGTTTGATTATTTTTTAATTTGTTAAAATCTTAGTCTTAGATGATTGATTCAATTTTAATATCCATCTGTTTATGGCTTCCTCTTTTATATTTAAATGAAACATTATGCCCATTTAGCAGTTTCAGATAAAAATTTAGATACATTAAATATTCCCATTCTTTACGTTGCCAGCTGTCAGTCTTGAATTTAATTTAAATATCTATGGAAGTTTCTGTGTCTCTTTCCTGACCCCTTTTTTCCTTAATAGAAAATAATGGACATTTCTTAAAGTACCATGCTGTTAATAATAAGACCTTTTGGAATTGCAGAATTTCTAATTTCTGTGCTTTCTTCTTTAAAATATAAGAACTTACAGCTATTTGATTTTGCCTTCTGGAATTTTACTCTCTCTTTTTAAAGCATGAATTAAATTGATTTCTACAGATGGGTAAACTTGTAGTATTCCTAATTTCAATACAAAAGTGCTAGATTCTATATTGAAAATGCAGTTGATATTTTCAGTGTAAAAATTGCCATGTAAAACTTCCTGCTTATTTGTTTAATGGAGAGAAACTATAGAATGTTTATGAATTGCTTTATTTGAAAAAACCCTTTTTAGTAGAGACAAGTCTAAAAGCCATTTGCTTGTGATTCTTACAGTGATGAATACTATATATACACACAAATTCTTACCTGGATGTCTGCTCCCCTAAAGGAACTAAATACAAATATGCAAATTACTTTTTAAAACTTGCATTTCGTAAGTGGAACATCTTTTAGTTGTGTTAGTTTTATATGAAATAATAGAATACCAGAGTTTATACTTTCCCTGTAATACATTGGATCCAATATTTTACAACCACAAAATAGTAAACTAATTTATTAATATATACATTTACCTGTAGATATATGCACTTTACATGGCTGTAATATTTAATGTAAGACATGGTTTCTAGAAACCATTGGTTTTAGAATCTGTTTTTATGAGATAGAAAACAATAACAATGAACTTAAAGATTATTTCACTGTTATTAGCTTAACGCTAATCCATTAAAAGTATTTAGATTGTGCTTTTCAGTTGTTATGGTAAAAACTGGAAATTGTGGCTTTTTTTCTGCAAAGAATTAAGAGTACTACAATGTTATCTGTCACTGTGTGTTGCTTCTGTACTTCATACATGGGGGTTGCAGATACTTGTTACTTGTGGCATGTGATCCAGACTTTGCAACTGATTCCTTTTTCTTTTCCTTTTTCTTGCTTCAGATGTTCATCAAGTACATAAAGGTTAGCAACCTTCTCTTTTGCAATATTGAATAACAGAGCATGGCATATTAATACATTACAAAGAAAACCAATCCCAAAGCTTTAGAAGTATTGATTTTGGGAGAAACGGATGTATTTTTAGAAATGCTGTAATGAGAAGACTGAGTGTATTAACCTTGCAGGTGCCCTGCTGCCTTCCCAGTTCATGTGCTTTTATTTTTCAGGTTGAGTTAGTGTCACATTTTGGATCAGAGCACTTCTGTCCTTTAAGCCTAATAAGGTAATACAAAACAAAATAATTTCTGTGTTTTTACAAGTGATACAGAAAATCATAATGTTTTTAAAGTATAGAGAGAATTTTTGCTTATGTCAAATTAATGATATTAAGCCTCCATTTGAATGTGTTAAAATACCAAGATAGTTTGAAAAATAAACTTCATTTTTTAAAATGTTTTGGTTTACTTTATTGTATTGATAATACATAGAAGCACAGATTGATAGAAAAATCGGTCATTATATTTCTAAATGCTTTAAGTTACTTTTATATTTTAATGGAAGTAGTGGATGAAGAAATGTTAAAAATATTTATGTTGAAGTACAAAAGCTAGTGGATCATAAAACAATACCAGAATTAATATTTGTGATTTGCTCTTGTGAAGAGATGAGCCTTAGTAACTTCTATTTTAATGAAAACCTGTAATGAAATTGTCACTAGGGTTTTTGGTACTAGCATGGTGGAAGAGTATGAAGAAATTGCTGACTCCCAGTATCAGTCAGAACGTCAGGAACTATTTGATGAGGACTATGGTGAGTGATTTTAAGCAGGTGACTCTTAGGATTTCTTCTTCTTCTTCTTCTTCTTCTTCTTCTTCTTCTTCTTCTTCTTCTTCTTCTTCTTCTTCTTCTGCTTCTGCTGCTTCTGCTTCTTCTTCTTCTTCTTCTTCTTCTTCTTCTGCTTCTGCTGCTTCTGCTTCTTCTTCTTCTTCTTCTTCTTCTTCTTCTTCTTCTTCTTGTAATCTAGGAGTAAAGGATGAGTCATGGATGGCTTAAATCAACAATTATGGTCAGTTTATATTTTATTGTTTTTAACTCTAGTAGCAAACTTTTCCTTAAATATGCATCTTTTTGTGTGAATACTTTGTAATGTACATTGTTTCCCAAACCCATCTGTGAGTTCTTTGTAACTGGAGCTCTCTTTTGTAACACTAGTGCTACAAATTATAAGTGTATCCCAATTCTGGGCCTGAGCTCTCTTAAACTCATAAGATATAAAAACCAAAAAAGTAAGTGTTGATTCCTCTGACTTGCCTTGAGCCTTGGAGCAAGCCCATGAAGTCTTGAGTCTTTTAGAAGCCCCTTTGAGTCAGAAGGGAAAGTTTTATCCTCTGGTTGCTTTGATAAAAATGATGTAAACCATACTTTAAGAATTTAAGTTTCATTTTGTCATTTTCCTACAAAAAATACAAAGGCATTTGCTAAAAGGTACGTTTAATATTTTTGGTTAGCATTAACATTTTCCTTGATTTATGCCTTTTAAAGGCTTCTGAACCTCTTTATGTAAACATGTTTTAGGTTTATAATTAATACTTATTATACAGTGTTTTTGTATGTCAGTTGACTTACAAAATACAGGAACTTTTAAACAGTTATTAAAACTAGTTTTAATCAAAATTATTTTTATCTTCCTTAAAACAGATTATCCCCTGGATTATAATACTGTGGAAGATAAATCTTCAAAAAATCTTCTTGGTTCTGCTACAAGTGAGTATTTGGGGTTCCTTATTTATGCATTAAAGTCTGAGCCCTTCTTGCTCTCCTGCTGACAGGTTATTTGTTGTAGTGTAGTTTAGGATGCTACTACTTTCAATATTGACCTGTGTTAGTTTTGAAAGATATTTATGTGGAAATGGAATATTGTAGGCAAAAAAGAAGAAATTGTAGGCATTGGATTTAATCAGATTTGAGGAGTATGATCTCTTTGTAGTGAAGACAGGCCTGTGTGTTTCTTGAGGAAAAATTATTAAGGAAGCAGCACATGAGTAAATTTGTTGTGAATGAAGACTTGGTGATCTGTGCATATACCTAGTTTTCTATTTAGCAGTAAAATATCAAAGCTATTTCTAGCATGCAGTAATAGTTTAATAGTAATAATACAATATACTCGTCAGTGAAAAAGTGCCTAACATACCTACTTGGTGGTGTAGTTTGTTGTTGGCTGCCTAGAGATACTTACAGAAAAATTCTGCCCAACTGAAAGATTATTTTTGCTGGTAATATGAAACTTAACATAAGCATTTTCTTTGCATTTAGTAATTAATAATAAGATAACTAGAGGTCATACCAGTGTGACTATAAATTTTCTGTCACCAAAAATGGAGTTAAGTCACTTCTCTTTCTTTTTATCTTCCCTTTTTTCCTTCTTTTTTTTTCTACATAAAAGATTATAGTTTTTAGCAGACTGCTAGGGATAAGAGTACGAGTGTTAAAGATACATGCAAGAGGAGAATCCATTTATGTAATGTTTATTTCATATTATTTCATTATACTTTGTTTTTAAAATATATTTACTTATTACACTTTTTTCACTTTGTATCCCCACTGCAGCCCCCTCCCTTGTCTCTTCTCAGTCCCACCCTTCCTCCCTCTTGTCCCCCACCCCCCATGCCTAGTGCCCTGATAGGACTAGGTTATCAGGTATCATCTGACCCTAGCTTATCAGGTATCATCAAGGCTGGCTGCATCATTTTCCTCTATGTCCTGGCAAGGGTGCACCCCCTCAGGAGGAGGTAATCAGAGTCTGCCACTGAGTTGATGTCAGAGACAGCCCCTGTACTCCTTACTAGGGAACCCACTTGGGAACTGAGTAGCCACTGGACTTCCATTGAACCAGGGGGTCTGGGTCCTTTCCATGCATGCTCCTTAGTTGGAGTATTGGTCTCTGCATGCCTCCCCTAGGCCCAGGTATTTTGGCTTTGTTGTTCTCTTGTAGAGTTTGTGTCCCTTCCAGGTCTTTCTATCTTCCGTCTTCTTCCATAAGGATTCTGGTACTCTGCCCAAAGTTTGGCTATGAGTTTCAATATCCCCTATGATACCCTGGTGGGTAGAGTCTTTCAGAGGTCCTCTGTGGAAAGCTTCTGTCCTGTTCCTTGTCTCCTCCTACTTTATACTTTGTTTATATTCATTGTTTTTGTTTTCTTTCATATGTTGGGGAAGTGCTGTAGCACTCAGCTACAAACCTAATCACTGTTGCTAATATTTAGTTTTTAGTTTTTTAGATTTGAGTAGCTACTCTAAATTAGGATCTGTTGTTATTTTATTGCTGATATGAAAATAGTGCTGTGGGACAGCATAATTTTAGGGGTGAAAAATAAGATGATATGTTACATATCTGAAATTTTCTATCATTTTCTTATTGTATACTTGTATACTTATATGTTATGGTAATGGTCATTCTTAATGATACTGAGCTAATTCTGAGGAAACACCTTTTTCTTTTCTTTTTATACATGGAGTTAGATACAGACTAAACAATCTTTAGCTTTTGATGGTTACTAGAAAGAAAGGGAACAAAAGGGAGGTAATTTTTTTTTTTACTATAGTTTAGATAAGGGAAAGCCCTATTAATATTCTGGGTTTATTTTTTTCTTCATATGGGGTTGGTTCGTGGATGCCATTAAAAGATAATTATATGTAAATATAGAACGATTTCCCTACTTGTAGTCTTTTCTCTAATCCTATACTATTTTAATTAATTATATATAGAATATTATTTTGGTCCAACTTGTTTTTCTTTCGCCTTGAGAAGTGTGTTGCTTGTAACATTTTTTTTTTCCTTTTTTTCTTTTATGGATCTTGAAGGGCAATCCATTTACCTTTGAGTGTTCTGGGTATTGAAATAATTTGCATAGTAAAATGATAGGGACAAGAAGATGTTATTTGCTCTATAGTATGGAAAATAGCTTTTTACTTGACATATACATCTTAAAGTTTCAAATCGAGAGGTGGTGAGATCAAAGCATTACTTTGTTGTCATGAAATTCATTGATCTGACCTGAAGAATTAGGGGTAGCTTTTGAACCTGACTTAGCTACATTGGCTAAGATAGGATAATTAATAATGTAAGGAGTACATGCACGTGTAGAATTAATCTAAAGAGCCCATGTCTGCCCATAGAATGTTCAGGTTTAGCAGTTGTAAATGAGTTTGAGATTGGGCTTATTTGGAATGCAGCATTTTGGTGCAGGAAAGGAGACCTAGGGCTTTGCACATGCTAGGCAAGCACTCTGTTACTAAGTTTTCTTCCCACTCTTTAGAATTTTGGAAACATCTTTGTAGGACAGGTTGCTTCAGACTTGTCATTCTTCTGCCTCTACTTCCTAAGTGTTGGGGTTAGAGCTGTACCAACACACAAAGGTTTCCCTTTTAAAAATTGTGTACGTAGTCTCTACAAACCAGAATTTTGTAACTTTAATCTTAATAGAAACTACTTTTCCTATTGGGACCTTAATTGAGGTACTTGGAGCCAGAAGTATTTCCCAGTTTGGCTTTCAGAATATTTGGATATGCATAATGAGATATCTTGAGGATGGGATATAAGTTTAAACCTGGAATTTCCTTGTTTCATATTTAAGCACATAGCTTGAAGGTAACTTTACAAAGTATTTGTAGTGTGCTTGTATTTTGACTTTTGATTCATCATATAAGGTCATATTTAAAATTTTCTACTTGTGGGACTGTCAGTGCTCAAGAAGTGTATTTTAAAGTATTTTGGCTTTCAGGCTTTAGAGATTTGGAATAGGGATCATTAACCTATAGTTAATATTCACAGGCCATATACATCACCAGAATACATATCCACTCTATACCTAGACATACTTGTTACTGTGTAACTTCAGTATTACAAAGGGAGGTATAGCTGTCTTAGAGCAGTGTGTGTTCACAGTCTTCTGACTCTTGCTTACATTTTTGAACTAAAGCACTTACATCTTTTACATCAACACAGATTCTTCCTAATGTTTCTTCTGCTTCACTCTGTGCTTTGTCTTGTGGGTTTACCAGATGGTTATCCACTTTGATATTCTTATAACTTTCTCTTTTCTCTTAGATAACATGTTTAAGACAAAATGCAGTTTTAAATCAACATGTACTTAGAAAAATTATATATATATATATATATATATATATATATATATATATATATATATATAATATTTGGTCCTATAAAGAGAAAGTAGAAATGATTATTCAAAGGGATCTGAGTGCATAGTGGATTTTGGTTGCTTTATCTTGATGTATTGAAACATAAACAGAAACTACTCACTCCATCTTTGCATCTTAGACAAGAATTTGTTTCTGTAGCCAAAGTGCCAATGGTGTACTGAAGACTTGGCAATAATGTAGAGATGTTTGGTCCTTAAGAGTATTTGATTCCTAAAGGAATAATGTGGGATGAATAACTTGGCCTAACTGAGAGAAATGGAATATTTAATCCAGTGTGGGACTGTGTTTGACATTACTACTTTAGCCATTATGAAGCAATTTTAGTGGCTTATGATAATAAACTGCCCCACATTTGCCTATGATCAGAGTAAACTGTTCACAAAGTTGCTTTGTCTCAAAAGACCAAAGGGTGGTGGGGGATGAATGTTCTGTGACCAAAATGAAGTTGTTTCCTTTAGTTAGATGAGCTGAGAAAGAAGAAATCTTCCAAATTTTGCTTTTGTTACGAAGCAATCCTCTAAAACTATGACGAGTTTTTTTTCTTGTAGAGCTAGTAATTAAATTCAAAATAACACAAGAGACAGTTCTTTATACAAATCAACAAAGCTTTTTGTTCATTGAATTCTTTAATGATGACCTAATTTGGAAATTTGAGATGTAAGTTTACTTCGAATACAAGAGAATAAACTATAAATTCAAAACTTTGATTTTTGTAAAGCAGGCAGTGTTGACTGAACTTTAGGTGGCAGTATAAGTAGAGTATCATGTCCAATAGGGTGGTATTATTGGCATTCAGAATAGCTTTATAAAGAAGCAGGAGTTTCTGTTCCCTACTTGCAGGTTTGTAAAGTAATGGAGGTTACTGTCTCAGTCATTACCTCAGCTGAAGCATCATTTACTAAAAATCCAGGGCTGTACTTCTCCGTTGACGAATTTGTTACATCTTAAGGGTATGACATTTGAAAGTGGCAGCCTTTGTAGTATTCTTACGACTATAAACAAAGTACCCTGTTTGTTTCATATTCAGATAAAAATCACAATTATGTGCATATCAAAATTACTCTATTTCGGCTCCCCTTTAAAACAGAAGTCTTTTCCCCACTCTACACACATGTTTACAGGCCTGGGTCTGTGTGACTGTGTGGAGCTGGCTCTCAGCCTTCTTGATTTACCTTTCCTTAGATATTTTCTTTGCATATTTTTGATTTTCATTGAAAATGTAATGCAAATTCTAAATCACTTCTATGAAGAGACTAAGACAGAAATAACTTGGGAGGCTTACAGTACAGCTTCTTCCCACTCTTAGTACTTTAATGTAAATGCGTGATATTGAAAATTGACATCAAATGGCAATTCAAGCTAGAATGGGGACATTTCTATGAAATTGTATTACTAGAAGACTCGCCACTCCCATCATCAGTTTCTTGTGCATTTCTGCCGTTCTGCGGTTCTCATGTATTCATTCATATAGGTCTTTATATAGAAATGGAGGTTTGTACCACCTTTTATTTGTTCGCTAAATATCTCACTGGGGGCAAATAATAATAATTAGAACAACGAACTTAGCAAAACTGTTTTATTAATCTTAGTTTTAACTTTGACTTTAAAAAAAATTGCCTTATCCACACAAAGATATTTGGGGCAGTATATATAACCCGCAAAACACTGTTTTGCCTAATTAGTTTTAAAAGTCATCAATGAAATTTAATTATGTGTGTTACCAATTTATGTGACCCAATAGATATATCATAATATATAAAATTAATAATAGATTTTTCTGCTTTTCTTTGGATAATAATCTTCCCATTTTATTTTTACCGATAATAATTACTCATTTAGAAATTTTTGTCTATATAAGTTGGTTTTTTTGTTTGTTTGTTTGTTTGTTTGAAGGTATAAAATCTTTTTAAAGAAAAGTTTGAAATATGAATTTTGGTCACCTCATTTCCTCCATGTTCCATTCCAGGCTATAAGTTGAACTATAATTGAATTTGTAATGTGTTAAAGACACATTTAGTATTTAGTAAAAGATAGGAGAAATTTTTATTTAAAAAGAAAACTACATTCAGAATTCCTTCTGAACATTAAAATTTCAACTTACTCTGGCTAAAATCTATGTCCTGTATTAGACTTTGATAGAAAATAAAAGGTAACTTTTCAAAAGAAAAAGGCTAAAAGGCCTTTATGGACTTATTATTTTTTTTTAATACCTTGAAATTTTAATGAGACTGTTTAGGTATATTGGTATTATTTTCTGATTGAATTTTGTTTTAGATGCCATTCTAAATATGGTGAATATTGCTGCTAATATTCTGGGAGCAAAAACTGAAGACTTGACAGAAGGTATCTAATCATTTTATGGGTCTTTAAAATAGCTGGTACTTCATAGATCCTTTAAGTTAGAAAAAGGAATTAATAACAGAATTTTTATTTAGAAATTGAGAGACCATTGAAAATAACTTAGCAAGCTTGTAGTAGCCATTGTTTATTGAATTTCATAAGGGTTTTTTGTTTTGTTTTGTTTTAAATGAAAGATCTTCATCTACATAAAATTCATGAATTGATCCCTGCCCCTGCAGATCCCTGGTAGAATTGATTCAACCCAGGACATCACATCTGCTCTACAAGTGCTTTTCAGCTGAGCATTATACATAGCCTTTAAATTATTTTGTTTTGAGTCAAGGTCTCATGAAGTTGCCAGGCTGACCTGAACTTAATATTTCTTCTACTTTAGTCTTGTTAGTATCTGGATGGTGCCAGGATCCTCTCGCCCTGCCCAACTGAATTGTTATTTGGTTCTTCCTAGCTATGACTGTAATGATTCTCTGCCCTCATCTCATTATTGAGAATTTGAAGTACTAGTGGTACTTTATATTAGCTTTCTTTTTTTGTAGTAAATATATCAATATAGTAAGCCTTTTTTTTTTTTTTTTTTTTGTCTTTAGAGAATGGCAAATAATGTCATTAGGAGAGTAACATACCTGCCTTTTATTTTTGAAAACAACTAAGCCAAGTATAAGTTTCAAAATTACCCATTTTACTTCCTCATTTTCTAATAACTTTCTGGTCATGTAAAACTGCAAAATTTATAATATCAACTAAGTAAAGGAATAATGCTCATTCTTGATAGTTGTGATCATGTTCAGTCATGTCTTTCTAAGAGAACTTAGATTAAAAAAAACAAAAACAAAAAAACACCTCAGTAAGTAGCTCATATATTTGACCTTTTATTCTTCCCTGAGAGGCTAAAGCTATTTATTTGTTACAGCAAAATATTTTATGGTACAGCTTTTAAACATTGAACTCAATGTGGGCATCTTTCTTAAAATAGGAAATAAAAGTATATCTGAGAATGCCACTGCCACAACTGCACCTAAAATGCCTGAATCAACTCGTGTTTCAACTCCTGTTCCATCACCTGAGTAAGTTATACTGTGACATTAGTTCTATTAAAACAGAGCTGAGTTTATTAATGCCAAAAAGAGCTTGTTTATATATAGTCATCTATAAGAGAGCCCGAGTCGTAGGACGGACATTCCTGCAGCCGCTTAGAACACTTTTCAATTGCTTCTTCTTTTCATGTCTAGATGTACTAAAAATACATTGCATTTCAGACCACATACTTGCCATTTTGGTATTATGTATTCCTTTCACACATTGAATCTTAAGAAAAAAAAATTTTTTTTACTGAAGGTATTACTCTAGGCTTGAGGACAAATTTCAAAGGCTTTTTATTAAGTTCAAGTTTGAAAGCATTGCATATGTATATATGATGTCCCTAGAAAGCCATAAAGGCTACCCAAAATATCTAGAGCAGTAGTTCTTGAATTTTGTTCATCATACAGCAAAGTAATTTGTTCCCTTTCTCAAAATGATTTGTATAGATTTTTTTGTAGTGGCACTTTGGGCAGTGTTGTGTAATATCTGTAACATCAAATATCTTTTTTTTTTCTTGATAACTTTGGGCAGTGTTATGAATATAGGTAACATAACATAAAATGACTTCATTTTGGGGGTGAAGGTTCTTACCAAAGACATTTACATTATAGGTACATATTATCTATAGTAGACAGTAAACTCAGTGATTTGGCCAGTGGGTTATGGTTGTTATATAGATTTTTAAAATGTTTTTCTCTGAGGAACTCCAGTAGAAAGGATATTTGAATTTGAACCACTTTACGATAGTAGGAAATCAATTGCAGTAAATATATTTTGAACTGTAATTTCCAAATAACATACTAATTAAAAAGTGATTTTGTGCTTTGAAAAGTAGTAAGATATTTATATTTTGAAAGTTACTGGAGATATTTATTGGCTAGTTGAAGTGAGAAATATAGCATATATGTTACTGATTCTTAAAAGGACCTAAAAATATGCATTAGTAATAAAGACATTCTTTGTGTTCCTAATTGTCTGGAGTGTAATTGCTATTCTTGATTTTATAACTAGGCTTTTTCAGTTAACATACTTTTTTTTTTTTTTTTTAACAAACTAAGCAAGCTATTTTTATTTATACACACATAGATTTGCACACATGCAAACACGAATAGGGACTTCTTTGAGACAGAATTTCTCCATGTAGTTCAGCTTGGCTCCAAACTTGTAATCCTGTCTCTTTCTTCCAAGTACTGGATTTGTAGGCACATGCCACCTCACTGGCTTTTAATATGTATCATTGAATAAGTTTTACTTAAAGTTTAATTTATGTACCTTAACCTTTTCAAATGATTATATAGCAGTCATTTGGTAAGATAACAAAAACAAAATACTCCCAATATTACTATTAAATTTATGGAAGTTGTTACTTTCATTTCTAAGTGCATTTTAACTCTTAACAGACTAAAATATGTACAACATTATGTAGCTTAATATTTACCAAGTTGAGTTTTATTTTCTCCTTTCTTTAGACATTGCTCCTTTTTACTGTCACCGTTTGTTATATAACTAATAGGTGATGTGCCACTTGAATACGTAGGAAACCTATTCAGGTTCTAAATGGATTTATATGGCTGTAGATAACTTTTTGTTAAGAGAAGCATCACTTATTGTTTTATCTTAATTGGTTATTTTGCTCTCAGCAAAAATGGAAATCTTCCTCTTAGATGCTCTTTGTCTTTGCTTTTGTCATGTGATGGAAGTCTCTACTTGAAAGTTTGAATATAAAGATAATTCAATTTTGGTGTTTGTATTGCCTGACTTTTTCAGATTTTTCATTTGTTCTTTAAGGTTGTACTTAGAAATTGTCTTTATCTCAGACAGAACTGTGGGCATTGTAATTTATAACCCAGTTTCTACTATTCCACTTTAGTCTAGGCTCAACCACATGGCCCTACTCTAGAGATAATGGTGAGATAGACTTAATGACACTGTTGATTTATGATGAGCCAGGATTTTTTACTAGTTGTGGTCAGGTCTTTTAGAAAGAAAACTAGAACAGGTAGTGTTGACATTGTATTTCCTTAAAAGCAGATAGTCTTCTGTGTGGGGATTATTCACAGCATCTACAGAACCATCTTTGAGACCTTCAGCTTCTTCTGCAGATGATATTAGAAATCCTGGGTTCTAGTTGTAGCTCTTGGGTTTCTTAATTTCTAATCTGTAAAGAATGGTGGTAAGGTTTTTAATGAGTTAGTATGTTATGGAAAAAAGGTACAGTGTACACACAGGGAAGAGAAATATTCACTTATTTAGAGTAAAACATTAAAAGGAAGCAAATGTGATATTAAAATAGTGTTCTGAGCTACCTATTTGGTTACTTGGTAAGTGAACTTTGTGTTGCCATTTCCGACTTAAATAAATTTTTTAATATAATGGAAAATATTTTATGGAGAAAACTGATCAAACATATTTGAGTACAGATTTGTATTTATCATTTCTTCTGTAATCCCAGTCTTCTTTTATGTTGTGCCTAATACATTTTTTCCTAAGCTTATTTTAATAGTAGGGTTCTAATTTAAGTGATTTGTAATTATGTATGTATGTTTCTAGATACGTAATCAAGGAAGACCGTACACATGATACAGAACCATCAACTGCAGATTCTCCGAGAGAGAGCCCAATTGTACAGCTGGTTCAGGAGGAAGAAGAGGAAGCGAGTCCATCTACAGTCACCCTTTTGGGAAGTGGTGAACAGGAGGATGAGTCGTCATCCTGGTTTGAGTCTGAGACACAAATACTTTGTAGTGAACTGACCTCAATTTGTTGTATTTCTAGTTTTTCGGAGTACATATATAAATGGTGCTCAGTTAGAATTGCTCTTTATCGACAACGCAGCAGAACTGCTATGAGTAAAGGAAAAGATTTTGTGTCACCTCAGCCATCATTACTACTTCCTGTAGAATCAGTAGAGGTTTCAGTACTGCAGCCTCCCAGTGGAGATGTGGATACCGAGAACATGGAAAGGGAAGCTGAAACTGTTGTTCTTGATGACTTAAGTAATGTGCAGCAGGGCGATTTGATGAATCACACAGTGGATGCAATTGAACTTGAACCAAGCCATCCTCAAACTCTTTCTCAGTCTCTTCTCCTAGATGTTACTCCAGAAATAAATTCACTGCCTAAAGTAGAAGAATCTGAGTCTTTTAAATATGAGGGAGGACATAAACCATCACAAGTGATGCCCCAAGAGAATTCTGTTAAATTTGATGATGAAATGGCAAAAAAGCTTGAGGGCTTTAGTTCTGTAGAGAAGGCCTCTGTTATTGAAACAAGTAAAGTTAATGAGGTAATGGACAATACTGCGAATGAAGACATATCCTCCACAGAAGTTGTCCCCAAGCTCTCTGAAACAGTAGTACCACCACCTACAAACACAGCCACTGTGCCAGAGGGTGAAGATGGGGAAACCAAAATGAGTATAGCTGATGCGCCAAAGCATATAGTGACTCCAGTTATGGATCCTTCATTGCCTGAAGTAAAAGAAGATGAACAATCTCCAGAAGATGCTCTTTTAAGAGGGTTACAGAGGACAGCTACAGATTTCTACGCTGAATTACAGAACTCTACAGATCTGGGCTATGGTAATGGAAATCTGGTACATGGATCAAATCAGAAGGAGTCAGTATTCATGAGACTAAATAATCGTATTAAAGCCTTAGAAGTTAACATGTCTCTCAGTGGTCGCTATCTGGAGGAGCTTAGTCAAAGGTAAACTTTTTTACACATTTGCACAACTCATTGTACATAAGTTTAGTATCCAAGTGTGATCTACAAGGACATTGTGGTGATGTAGTAAGCATGACTTTAACTGGAAAAAAAAAAAGTGAAAGCCACTTAGATGGTGTTCAAAGCTTTCCAGAATTGTCATTTTTTTTTTGTTTTTCTAAGTACTTAGTGACATGCCATTATTATTGGCTAAGAAATTTTCTGTCTCTTTTCCCTTTTATAATTTTTGTGTTCTTACTGTGTTGCTGAGATTAGTCATTCACTCTCGTGCTTATGTGATCTTCCTATCAGCATATTAACTGGGATTGTAGGCATATGCTAGCATGTCCAGCTTCACTTTCCTTCTATTGCTTGACTCTTAAAATTTTACTGATTCCCAGAGAGAACAGGGGCAACTACCTCAAGGCTTGTAGTGCATCTTGACCAGGTATTTAAGAGCTTAGGTACGTAAAGGCTAAAGTAAATCAGATTTGACGGCTGTGCAGCGTTTATAATCAATGCATCCTTTATACAGATCACAGATCTCAGTTCTGTGTCATAACTTAAATCCTTTTATTACTGAGTGCCAGTACACTTATGCAATGATCATGCAGTCTTCTTGTTTTTATACCTGTACTCTGTTCATGTTCCATAAATGTCCTGTATCTATCCTAGACTTTCTTGCCTCCTACATTTGCCATCCCAAATGTCTAGAGTTCTTGATGTAACACTTTTTCTTCTGCATCTTAAATTGAAATGCTTTTAATGAGATGTCAGTAAGGTATCAGAAAGGGAGTTTGTTTCTGGTCTTTCCCTACTGTACTCCATCCTAAAGGAATCACATTAAGTTTTTTAGAGCAATGAAAAGAATAGACTTGATGTTCAGGATCTGTTGGTTATATCTTTTGTATGTGTTATTGTATTGGATAGGTGCTGAATAGGTCATTTTAAGAAAATCTGATTGTCCAATCTCAAAATCAGAATTATTTTTCTAGTATTTAATGAATCAGAGAGTGGATTTAAAGCAGTTCTTATTCTGTAGGTACCGAAAACAAATGGAAGAAATGCAAAAGGCTTTTAATAAAACAATAGTAAAGCTTCAAAATACTTCAAGGATAGCAGAAGAACAGGTTAGTTTCTTCTTTATTGTATATATACTTTTAAAAATGTAATGTGATATTCATACATTTTTGTGGTGTGTATTGTAATCAGTGTGCATGTATAGCATGTAATAGGGTAATAAGTCACTTCAACCATTGTCAGTACTCTCTAGTTTCAAATATATCATAAATTACTTTAGCCAGTGGTTTTCCACTATGCTAGAGAAGAAATGCTTTTACTCTGCTGTGGTGCTCTTTATTGAATTTTTCATCTCCTCACCTTGTGTTCTTCTACATAGATTGACTTAATAATTTCCACAAATGAGTGAGAATATATCAGACATGTCTTTCTGTGTGTGGTTATTTCACTTGTAGTAATAGCCTTCATATTGATCCACATTGCTATAAGCAATGATACTCTTTTTTTTATGGGTGAATAGTATCCCATTGTGTAAATATGTCACTATTCATTGTTTGTTCATTCGCTGAAAGGCATCTGAGTTGATAACATAATTTACTTATTATGAATAATTCTGCCATAAATACTGGAAAGTGTTTTTATCTCCTTTGGCTACATGTCCAGCAGTGAAATTAGAGTAATTTCATACTGTTCTCCATAATGACTCCTCTGGTTACATATTACTCTTGATGTAAATATCCATTGACTTTGGTAGGATGTAAGTAGCAAAAGTAGTGCTTATTTACATTTTCCTCTGATAGCTAATGATTGACCTTGGATATGATGTCATGATTGAGAAATTATCTAGCTGTTGATATCATTATATAGAAAAAAATTTGAACATTGAATATTACATTTTGTGTATATAGTTTCTGCATTTAATAAAACTGTATGATGTTTTACAGTTATTTTTTCTTTTTGATCCTTCCATCTTTTTTATTTATTTACCTCTTGGCCAGATGTAGATAATAATAACAGGAAAAATTTTCAGTATTATACTTTAGAATATGATATGTGTGCTGTTACAATCAAGAACTATATTGAGCTTTAATCAGATACCTCCTTTATTTTCCCTGCTTTATATATAGTATATGTATATTATGTTTCAAACACCACTATAAAAGCTTTTCATGTTCTTATAATCTTAATAAATGTAGTGATTAGAAGTATTAACCAGTTTAAGCTTGTCTTTAGGTATTTCTAACTATCTCAGGCTAATCAGTCTGGTATGTGAGTTGGATTTCAAAAGAAATAATTTAATAAATCATTGACTTAGTATTTTTAAAAGGTAAACTATACTAGAAACAACCAAAGGTTTACAGTCATAAATCCCTTTGTTAGTTTTATATACCCCTCTTCCCTCAAACACAGTTGAGGCTTAAAACTGTTTTTCATATAAACTTGAAAAAATCTTAGGTCTGGAAAAATAAGTGGTTTTGTAGTTTCTATCAGGTCCTTAAGTTAAGTGTTTTCAATTTCCTAGACTCTTCCTGCCTTTTGTTTTTTCCCCAGATTTATTAATTGGTTCAAATTTTTACTAGCATTTGCCTGATACCCAATATGCATTATAATAATAATTTAGATAAAGATATGTTAAGTATAGACGTTTCTGAAATAAATACAGAAAGGTGACTTTGTTGGCCTTCTTTTCATTGGTAGGAGTATAGCATCAACTAGATGACCAGTTGTAGATCTGACATCCTGTGTTCTGTTGTATTTTGCTATGAAAAGAAAGATTACATTTTTTTCACATAAAAATACTTTGTATCCAGAAACCAGCTTCAAAAAAATTTCAGCTTGTCTTTCTACTGACTGCTTTGCTTTAAAAAACACTTGGTCAAAGTAGCAGTTATGTAGCTGGTGATACACTAGTTCCTGCCTATCAGTTCACTAGCGTCTGTTACATGTTATTCTGCATCCTACTACATGGCATTTTGCAGTAAATGACAGAATAGTTCTGTTTTAGGGGAGTATTGAGCACAATCCCAGATTCTTAAGTGTTTTATATTTTTTAAAACTTTTCATCAGAATTGTATTTGTCTATTACCATCTTTGCAAAAATGCACGTTTTACCTGAATTTATAATGTAGTTAATGTACAGATTAAATATAAAGAAAGATCATCTTTTGTTATAGGATCAGCGGCAAACTGAAGCTATCCACTTGCTACAGGCACAACTGACCAACATGACACATCTTGTTTCAAACTTATCAGCAACTGTAGCAGAATTAAAACGGGAGGTAATTGTTCAACTACCTGTGAAAGACACAGTATACCTAGGAAGGGTGTCATGAGAGCAAGCTTGTAAACATGAACATGCTGGTTCAAAGCTTGAGCCAGACAATTTCAGAACATCAACATGTGTCATTTCATTGTGTGGGACTATGTTATGATAGTCTTTATAAAGTATGGCTTTCATGATTTCCTCTTACCTATAAGGCAGGTATTATGTTAATTCTGTCAGGCCTTTTAGAAAAAGCAATTTAGTGTGATTTTTATTCTGAGCATTGAAAATCATTGGAAATTATTAAGTAAAGAAAATACCTGGATCATCTCAATAATGCTTAACATATTGAGAAGTTCCTCATTTTTTGCCCTGCTGAGAATTATCTGTTTTAAAGACAAAAGCAGAAACAAGAAGGAAACTTAGTAGGAAGCAATTGCAGTAACTTGGTACTAGTTAACTTGAACTAGGATTTTAGAAGTAGAAAATAATAGGAGGTTAATTGAGTAAGTATATATTTAAGAGGTAGAAAAATAAGCCTTAATGAAATATCGGGTCTGCGAGGATAAGGAATTAAGGTCGAGTCTGGGGGAGGGTTGATAACTAAGTAGTGGTTCAGTTGTATGTAGTGTGTAACCACCTTATCCCTGAGGAATAGTGCAGATAGAAAGACAAACTAGTTGTCATCAGAATGTTAAGGGATGAGCATAAGTCTAAAGCATAAATATGCTTACTGTACTGTTTTTATACCTATTTCATAGGTTTGAAAATTTTTTTCAAGAAAATTAGATGGGGAGAAAACAGTAAAAGAACAAATGTCTGTAGTTTGTTTTCAAGCAGTGTGCTCCTTTTTGTGGTTTTAGAGCACATTGACTGTTTAAAATTACTTGTTCTTTGAATTTTAGTATATTCTTTAACATTATTTTTATAATTATTGTTTATGTTTTTATGTTATTGTTTATCTTTTCAGGTTTCAGATCGACAGAGTTACCTTGTCATGTCTTTGGTTTTATGTGTTGTCTTGGGACTGATGCTCTGTATGCAACGTTGTCGAAACGCTTCACAATTTGATGGAGATTACATTTCAAAACTTCCTAAAAGTAATCAGTATCCAAGCCCTAAAAGGTAAGGGTAACATTATATTTCAGTTTTCTTCTTTCTTTCACCACTGTTTTGTTTTTCTCAAAGAAGTACAAAGCAGAGAAAGGGACATTAAGTAGTTTCCCTCTTGAAATCAAAATATTAAAAACATTCTGGTAGCAGGATGGTAACTATACATGGAGATAGGTCTGTTGAATAATCAAGAGAAATTAATAATGCATGCATCAAACCTTTTGAATTTTTTTGTTTGAGAACGGTGTTCAAATCTGACATTCAAAGGTGGAAAAGAATCAATATTGTAAGATATGATCTTTAGAGAAGATTTGTTTTATTACTTGGGTTAGCAGTAATTGGTAATTTAGGCTTGTTCCACATGTTACGCAGTTCTCAATATCCTCCACTTACATAGGTGATACAGTAGATTACCATATACTCATTGTGTGTGCGATGGTGTTTTCTTAATGTATTAGGTGTTTCTCTTCGTATGATGACATGAATTTGAAAAGAAGAACATCATTCCCACTCATCAGATCCAAATCTCTACAGTTTACTGGCAAAGAAGGTAGATTTCTGTGCATATAATAAATGTATATGCATATATTTTTTATATATGAAAACTGGCTTCTGACATAAGTATAATGTACATGCTGTGTTTGTGACTATCTGCAAGCAAAATATGAAGTTATCTTTGTGTTTGTGCTAGTCAAAGCCACTTTATCATTTTCATACTTTAAACCTCTTTGTTCCTTTGAAAGCCCAAAGGGTTTTGGGAGGGGGACTTAGTTTTCATTAGCAATGAGTAGTTTTGTTTGCACATGCTCCTGTTTAGAAGTATTTCTTTTTAGAAAGGGCTGTTTGAGAAAGTTGAGCAGCTATGGAGAACCTGAATGCTCACTGTGCTCCCATAGCACCCTGTGCTTTCCTGCCTCCTCCTTGTGCAGGTAGGACCCTTTTGTCTCTAGTTTAGGACTTTCGAGGCACTTTTATAGCCAAGAGTTTATAATTTGTTTCCATTCAAGACATGCTAACATTTGGGTAAACAGATGTATACTGAGTGATTATTTTCCTGCTTTAGCTCCTTTGTAATTAGTGCTTATTAAGAAGCATAGAAATTTATTCTCATAGCAATAGTAAAATAACCAGTTAATTTTATAGTCATCTAAGGGTGCTTTCTAAATAACTAGCTGTTCAGCCTTTCTTTAGGATTTTAGTAATTAAGTAGAATGTTTCCATTGTTATATCCTTCAAATAATCATACCTGTTTCATTAG
Organism: Meriones unguiculatus; assembly: GCF_030254825.1. NCBI lineage: Eukaryota > Metazoa > Chordata > Mammalia > Rodentia > Muridae > Meriones > Meriones unguiculatus. Next base: position 83,057,131 of record NC_083359.1, on the reverse strand, counting down.
TATAAACTTTGTAGACTTAATTCACTCCATGTGCCTTTACTAAGCTTAGAAAATTTTTACAAAATCAAGATGCTGATATGACCACATCCTAATTAAAAATTGGAGTGTAGTCTAGCACCTCAGAAATTACTTTGTATGTTTTTCCCTCCCAGTGTAACCAGTATTTTAACACCTAATTATTGTGCTACCATGTCACCATGCCATTTACTCTAATTCTAGTTAGTATTATACTGTACAAATGCTGCAAATTAACATTTACCTTTTAACTATTTTCATTTTGATGCCATTATATATCTTTAAGTCAACATGTCCATATATCTGCCAACAAAAATGGAAGTGAATAACCTCCCATCAGCTTTAGACAGCTTCCTCCCAGCATTTTCAGTTGTTTCACATTTAATAATTTGGGGCTTGTACCTAACACCTACTAAATATTATTGTATATTGTGTGTTCCTTTGAATTTAACTTCTTTAAATACCCCATATCCATGGAATGGTGCAGTCTTTGTCTTTCGGTGCATGGTTTCTTTTATATAATATATTTTCGGGGTTTATCCAAGTTAAAATAGGCCATAAGATTTCCTTTTAAAAGTTGAGTGATAGTTTTTTTTTTTTTTGTGCATAATGTTTTCTTCACTTTTTTTCTTTTTGTTTTATTTCATTTGTGTGTACACATGTGAACAACTGCATGTGGAGGGCAGGGGACAGTTTTGGGAGTCAGTTCTCTCCTTCTGCCATGGACCTGTGGTCCTAGGAATCAAACTCAGGTGTCTCTACCCATGGAGCCATCTTATCAACCCTCTGTTTTGATGAGTTAATTAGCGTCCCCTCTTTGCTGTGTTAAGTAATGCTGCTGTAAACATAGGTATACAAACACATCTTTGATTCTTTGGTTCTTCTTGTATATAACTGCAAATGGGGTAGCTAGGTCGTGTGACAGTATTGTTTTTCTTTTTGAGTAATCTCCATATCTTCCATAGTTTCTGTACTGCCTTACAACTCCAGCAGCAGTGTTCCATTGTTTCCATATCTTAATGCATGTTAGATTTTGCTTTTTCTTCTAATAATAGCTATTCTAGTATCTGTGGGATATCCTACTGTGATTTTTACTTGTATTTCTTTAATTCATTGTGTATTTATATATGTAAATATATGTGTGTGTGTATATATACACATACATATAATGCTCATATATGTATATATACACATATCATGTACACTAGCAAATAAACATAAATGTAATATATGATTTACAAATATTTTATCCCTTTCTGCACATAGCTTTTTCACTATCCATTTTGCTTTTGTTGTACTTTTAGTGTGCTATCTAAGAAGGAAGTCTTTGTAAAGCCCAGGTTCCTAAAACTTTTATTTCCCTAGTTTTATAGGTTTAGATCTTTGCTATACTTGTTAATTTTTATATATGACATAAGGGTCTGTTTTTCTCTGCACAGTTTGTTGGCTAGATTATCCGTTTCTCATTGAGAGTAGTCTAAGTACCCTAAAATTGCTTGACCAATACTTGCATACTGTGATGCCCTATTGTTAAATGTGTATGCATTTATGATCATTGTGTCTTCTTGCAGTATTGACCCCTTAGTCATGTAATTTTTTTTCTAGGTCAAAAGTCTGCTTTGTCTCAAATGATTATAGCTGCTCTTTCTTTTGTATTTAAATGATTTTTTAGTTCATGTATAGTTGGATCTCATTACCTGATTGACTGGTAGTCCCCTTTAAGTAATTTATTTAGACTACTGATTTTAAAAATGATTTTGACATAGTTAGATATTACCATATTATTGTTTTTCATTTTGTCCTCTATATTATTTATTTCTACTCTTTGGTTATAATTGATTATTTTACCTGATTCTTTTTGTTAGCATGTCCAACATAATTTTTTTTATAGAGTTACTCTAATGATTGCTTGTTTACAATCTACATTGACAACTAACCCACCTCCACTTTCAAATAAAGCCATACCTTTTCATAGGTATAGTTACAGCAACAAAGTAATCCTAAATCCTGCCTCCCATCACTTGAATTATTGCTGTCAGTCTGCTTATGCACATACATGTATAGCTTATACACACATATAAAAACATATTAGTATTAATTTGGACATAATTACCTGTTAACCAGTTAAGGATAAGAAAACAATTATGTTCTCTTTTCTTATTTTTTCTTTCTGAACTATTAATATTTCTTACAAGGTAGGTCTGTGGATAAGAATTTTCCCTAGTTTTGCTTGTTTATTTCTCCTCTTTTGAAGAATTCATAAACAAGATAAGAATTACATCTGATTCCCTCCCCCAAAAACCAGAATTTCAAGAAATTCACATCTTAACTGTTTCAGATGCTGTTTCTGTTTTTTTCTTTCTTGTCTTTTATCTTCTTTTTCTAATTAAATTTTTATTTTTTACATTAATTACATTTGTTTTGTATCCCAACAGTAGCCCACTCCCTTGTCCCCTCCCAGTCTTCCCTCCCTCATTTTCTCCGATGGTCCTCTCCAAGTCTACTGATAGGGGAGGTCCTCCACACCTTCCATCTGACCCTAGCCTATTAGGTCTCATAAGGACTGGGCTGCACTGTCCTCCTCTGTGGCCTTGGCAAGGCTGTTCCTCCCTCAGGGGGAGGGGCGTCTAAGAGCCAGCCACTGAGTTCATGTCAGAGATAGTCCTTGTTCCCCTTACTAGGGTACCCACTTGGATACTGAGCTGCCATGGGCTATATCTGAGCAGGGGTTCTAGGTTATATCCATGAATGGACCTTGCTTGGAGTATCAGTCCCAGAAAAGACCCCTGTGCCCAGATATTTTGGTTCTGTTGCTCTCCTTGTGGAACTCCTGTCCTCTCCAGGTCTTACTAACTCCCCCTTCTTTCATATGATTCCCTGCACTCTGCCCAAAGTTGGGTTATGAATCTCGGCATCTGCGTTGATACACTGCTGGGTAGAGTCTTTCAGAGGTCCCCTGTGTCGGGCTCTTGTCCTGTTTCTTGTTTTCTCCTCCTTCCAGTATCCATCCTATTTGTCTTTCTAATTGAGGATTGATCATCTTACCCAGGGTCCTCCTTCCTGTTTAGCTTCTTAACGTGTATAGAGTTTAGTATGTTTATTCTATATTATAGGTCTAGTATCCACTTCTAAGTAAGTATGTACCATGTGTGTCTTTCTGCATCTGGGATATCTCACTCGGGATGCTCTTTTCTAGATCCCACCATGTGCCTGCAAATATTATGATTTCCTTGTTTTTAATTGCTGAGTAGTATTCCATTGTGTAAATGTACCACAATTTCTGTATCCGTTCCTCCATTGAGGGACCTCTGGGTTGTTTCCAGATTCTGGCTATTACGAATAAAGTTGCTACAAACATGGTTGAACAAATGTCCTTGTTGTGTACTTGAGCATATTTTGGATATATGGCTAGGAGTGGTATAACTGGATCTAGAGGAAGCGGTATTCCTAATTGAGAGAGCGCCAGATTGATTTCCAAAGTAGTTGTACAAATTTACATTTCCACCAGCAATGGAGGAGGGTTCCCCTTTCTCCACATCCTCTCTAGCCTGTATTGTCACTTGAGTTTTTGATCTTAGCCATTCTGATGGGTGTAAGGAAAAATCTCTTACTAAGTTTATGATTCATCCTGTTGAGATATGCCATAGTTATGGATCATAGGCTTCCTTTTGAATTAATAAAGTTACATGGGTATAGAATTTTCTTTGTGAGAGTAGTTTAGGATCCTTAGTTTAAGTTGTAGGAATGAAGTTTTCTGATAATGTTAAATTATAATTTCAAGAATCTACCCATCTTCCCATAAATGCTTGGGTGTATTAATATATATTTAGTCCGTCACCTTAACTTTTACAGATTGAGCATTTGATGTTATAACAGTCTGGTGTGTTCTCTTTCGTTGTCTTAATATGAGGCTTTTTATTTGGATGAATTAGATATTTATTTCCCTAATATAATACTTAGGTTAGAAGTTATACAGTCATTGGTCTTTATTGATCACTTCAGGAAGATACAAGTACTTACTGGTCTAAAGAAGCATGTTTGCCTCCTTGTGAACCAATACAATGGTCTTATTAAACCTTGCTTATCCTGTTCAATTTACAACTTTTCCACGTTTACTTGTATATTCTATTCATTTTATATTGTTTTACCTCAGTTCTATTTTTCTGCTTAATTCTAACTCAAGGTGTTACGTTTTATATTTGTTTCTCTGAATGTACTTTCGTATTTACTGAATTCTTTTGTGTGTCTTAAATCTTTTTTCTAAGACTTTCATTTGTCATTTTATCTCTAAACTTCTGAATTACTTTTTTTTTTTTTTTTTTTCTGTCCTGGAACTCACTGTGTAGATAGGGCTGGTCTCTAATTCACAGAGATCTACCTGCCTCTGTTGGAATTAGAGGTGTGTGTACCATACTGGCCTTTTGAACTACTGTTGTTTGTTTTCTTTAATCCTGTGTTAGATATGTTAGGCTCTTTAGATTTCTAGATAGATAGCTTTTGATTAATGGAAAGTTGTAAGCTATGATTTTTCCCCTAGATATATTACCTATTCCTCAATGTCTTAAGTCTCAAATTTCATAAATTTATTAATCCTTCTCTGTATGCTCTGTTTAAAATTTCTGTCTCTTAAAAAAATGTTTCTTTTAAAATTATGTATGTGTGGCTGTGTGAATGTAAATGGAGCTGCCTTTGTAGGCCAGCTCATCCAGAGCCGTGAGCTCTGAGCTTCCTGACATGGGCGCTGGATACCGAGGTCCTCTGCAAGGACAGTATATGTTCTTAATCTTGTTCCCTGGTGCTTCCTTATGATACATTTTTTGTTGGATGGTTTTTTTCGAAGCCACATAGTCTACAGCTATATATAATCTGTTCTTAAATTCATCCATTGAGTTTTAAATGTTTTTACCACATTTTCTGTTCCTCGGAAATCTTTATATTTTGTTTGAAAGTTTTGTTTGTGTTTCTTGATATTTTTCAGCTTTTTAGTATTTAAACTCTCAAGTATAGTGTCCTTATTGCTCATGCTTGAGAACGGGCACATTCACAGTGGTACAGCCATTAGACAGTGCTAGTCTGTGTTTGATCATGCGAACATTCTTAGTATCAGTAAATGTGTTCATTGACTTGTGTCTGTGTGCCCTGCTCAGGGTATGCTATGTCTCTGTGTGCTTTCCCACTTTGAAAATTATTTGTAGGGATGATTTAAAAAGTTAGCTTGTAGAGTCCTTGGCAGCTATTCTGTGGTTTTAGTTTTGCTTTTTTCCTTTTCTGCCACATTTGTCTACAGTGTGGACTAACACAGCAGCTAGAAGACATTATGAAATCTTTAGA